>NW_024426663.1:66274774-66471754 GCF_017311325.1 Ursus maritimus
TCTCTCTCTCTCTCTCTCTCTCTCTCTCTCAAATAAATAAATCTTTAAAAAAAAAAGAAAAAAAAAGGTACTGATTCTGCTTCATGCTTTCCTGGATCCTTGTCATTCTCCCCCACCAGGCAATAGACTTCTTATAATCTCACCACCCAGCATAGTGCTATGTATACAGTGAGCACTCAGTATTTGCTACATGAATAAAGAGATAACGAATATCAAACAAATCAGTTCTCAGGGAATTTATAATCTACTATGAGAGCTTATGGCAAAAATACAAAAGCTAGTGGAATATGATACAATGTCAGATTGAGCAGGAATAGAGTAGCAAGACCAAGACTTTTTGCCTAGGGATACAGGATTTTCTTGTATGATCCAGCATCTTTTAAATTTCACTCTCTCCTTTGGAGCCAAAGCCCTGCTAATAAGTGTTCTTTAGTTTACTTGTCTTTTTTATTTTTAAAATACATTTCCACTGGGTCTTGAGGGACCTTGTCTGCAGCTATGTTTGGACAAGATTCAGATGTTTCTGGGATCTCTAGCCAAAACACCATCTAATAGGACCCCAATCTGACCGGTTTACGGTCTCAGTGGATGATGCTTTCCGAGCACAGAGTTGCCTCCGACACCCAGGAACCATCCTGACCTTCTGCAGCAGGTTCCCCTCATCCATTCACCGGGCACAGGTCACAGCCTTCCATCTCTTCACATCGCCTTCCTCCCAGCACCGTCCCCTAATCCAGCTAAGCATCGTTCCTCACTTGGCCTTGCCAACTCAGCTTTGGAATAGGTCTTGCATTCAGTGTGTTTCTTACTTACAGCCTGACTAAATGTGTCTAAATCCCCAAACTGATTCAAGTATTCTCCTACTGAAAGTCCCACCAGTCCATTTCATTGCCCTTAGGATGACGTCCAGTTTCTCGCCTGGCCCTTGACTGTCTTTGCTGTGCTGTCTGTCCAGACTCTCTGCTGTTGGGTCCCACCCCCAGACACGGGAGCTCTAGGCTCTGGCCACACGGAATTTCTTTTATACCTCCCCTCTCGTTTCTGGTCCTTTCCACAAACAGTTTTTTCCTGCCAAGAGTATTCTTTCTGCCTAAATCGTCTGCATCCATTAGTGATTATGTTAAAAACTCAAAGCCTGTAGGAAGTGTTGCCTGGCCTCCTGACGGCATCAGAGGACCCTGCTGTGTTTCCCCTGTGGCTCTCTGTACTTCTACCTTCTAACTTCTTCATGCATTTTTAATCACATAGTTTTCAGTCTGTCTCTCATGAAAGACTCGAAGGAGGTCTCCAAAGAGAGGTTCTTTGTTACTTTCTCATTGTTAGATCACCAGCATCCAGCCTGGGGCCAGGTACCCTCTGGTCCCTCAGTAAGTGTTTTTTGAGGGGCGCCTGGGTGGTTAAGCGTCCGACTCTTGGTTTCAGCTCAGGTTGTGATCTCAGGGTGGTGAGATTGAGCCCCGCGTTGGGCTCTGCACTCAGCAAGAGTCTGCTGGAGATTCTCTCTGTCCCTCTGCCCCTCCCCTCTAGTCTCTCAAATAAAATAAATAAAATCTTTTAAAAAATGGTTTTTGAGTGAAAGAATAAAGGAATAGACAATCTGTATGTGGGAGGGACTATAATAGGAAATGAGTGGAAATGAGTCAGTAGACTTTTGCCGTAATGAGAGAGAGGAAAGCGATAAAAGCCTACAGCGCAGGTTGGCCGTACAAGAGAACGAAAGCTATGGGCAAGGCAGATGCTGTGGTGGCACCAAGTTACAGTGACTAGAGAGACAGAGGGACAGCTCCAGTGGTCAACTGTGTGATACTGGGATAGAGTTTCAAGAAAAACACGGAAAATCAAGTTGCTTGTTTTTAGAGTATGGCCAGGCGGAACTGTGAACTGATTGCCACAGTGTTTCTCGTGGGCATTTTCCTCCTCTTCTGGTTGCTTGTTGTTTGAACTCACAGCAGAGGCTATGGCTGTGAATATCAAAGACAAAGCTTATGAAGATGTTTTTTGGTCCAAACATGTGGCTTTGCATATCAGGATTAGGCGCTGTAGGGATGGCAACTCACCTGAATGCATGTGAGATGCTGGAAGGGCAGTATTCTTTTTTTGTGTGTGTGTGTGTGTGTGTGTGTGTGTGAATTTTTTAAAATATTTTTATTATATTATGTTAGTTACCATACAGTACATCCCTGGTTTTTGATGTAAAGTTCCATGATTCATTAGTTGCGTATAACACCCAGTGCACCATGCAATATGTGCCCTCCTTACTTACCCATCACCAGCCTATCCCATTCCCCCACCCCCCTCCCCTCTGAAGCCCGCAGTTTGTTTCTCAGAGTCCACAGTCTCTCATGTTTCAGTATTCTAACCCGAGAGGATGTCAACACGCAGCCAGCTGTGAATGGGAGAAATCAGAAAGGTGTGGCCAGGGATCCAGAGCTGGGGAGCCCAGCTCTCTGCTGCTGTCTCCCCCAGGCCAAACCCAGGGGAGCAGGCTCAGTAAAGAACCCAAACAAGTTTGGGTGTGGACATCAGAGAATGATGTCTTCCTTCTCAGGTGAGGCTTAAGATGATGGTGGGACTCACGTGTAAGCCCTCATTTCAACATCATGCTGGCCTTAATGGAGTGGAAATGGTGCGAACCCTGATAGATAGAGCTTACAGGTGTTTTCAGCAACACAAAAAATGGGAGTAATAGAGCAGGTATTATATGGATACACAGAGATAGAGATACCAAGGGGCAGAAAAGAATAAGCAGAGAAGGCAGATAATAACCACTCACACTGAGTCTTTTGCCTGCCTTGTGGACAGTGGGGGAGTGTCTCATCATTTCCCCTGTGCCCAAAAAGGACAAGGAAGTGGCCCAGTAGTCAGTGGACTTAGAAATTAGAAAAACAATTCATGGTCAGGACAAGATGGACACGAAAGGAATTGAGTGACTGAAAAGCATGGTAACTATAGACAGATGAGCTGTGGGTGCCCCAGGAATAAATGGCAATGATGTGAGAACAGAGGAGTATTTATGTATCATTGGGAACCACTGGCACTGGGTGCCGGTGACCGGAATGCATCTCTTTCACAGTGGAATCTAACCATCCTGGAACCAAAGAGAAGGAAAGGAAAGGCATCGTGGAGAGTATCTTGAATTTGAATCTTGCCCAGAAGGATCTAATACTAATCTAAAAGTGGCATGCTTTACCTTGGTTTTTTTGTTGAGCAGCTGTAGGGAAACTTTGCTATTACATTTTGCATGTCTGAGTCACACAATTTATGAAGTTTGCCCATAATAGCAATAAAGGTGGAGGACACACAGATACATATACTTCTAGAGAGAGAGAAAGATCAGTCCTCTCATTTCTTATCATCTTAACAGATAACCTATAACTTAAAATGCTCGCCCATATTTATGTGTTAAAATGTGCCATGGGAAAACCTTTCAAAGTATTTTTATCTTCCCCCTAAATTAAAAAATATTGTGAGGAATCTCTTCTCTCTTGCTGGGGTATCATTTAAAAACCTGTATTTTAAATGATTCCACCATAGTAATGACCAGATACTCATTCTGCTTAAATCAAAGCATGTAAGAGGTGTGATATTAAATGATTATAAAAGTACATATGTGGTCTTTATATTACATGTATGTCATTGCATTATATCGTTGTTAGGTTACACATGCGTAATCCCATTGTGCAATGGGTATAGCATCATGTTTCACATGGCATTGAATCAAATAGTCCCAGCATTTTCAACTTGGAATGACTTTCCAGATGATTCAGCCAATGCATCATTATACAGACGAGGGAATTGAGCCAAGAGAAGTGAAATAATTTGCTCACTCACATTGTCCATTAATGCTGCAGCTGAAATGAGACCCCTGGCATAGACTAGTCTGATAATTTTAATTAATTTCAAGAATAATATGCTTTATAAATTGGTTTATCAGTTAAGACACCTTCAGTGGCAAATAACTGAAGATAGAATTGAAAATAGTTTAAACAGTAAGGAAAATGTATTATCTTGTATAACAGGGAGCATGAAGATATAGAAATTCCAAGGTTAGTTAACTCTGTCAAAGGCCTGGGTATTTTTTCATCTCTGTTCTCCCGTCCTCACTGTATCCAATTGTTCTCAGGCTGGCTCCCCTTAGGGCCGTGAGATAGCTGCAGCAGAACCAGGCGACGTACACCACGAGATCCAGCAGAAAAAGAAGGTAGCCCTTCCTAAGTGTCATTTTATCTGAATAAAGACCATTTCCCTGAGGTGCCCCCAGAGGATTCGCCAGCATTTCCCTTTGACCAGAATTGTATCATGTGTTCATGCAATGGGACCTCCTTGAGGAGCTTACATTAATCAGGACACTTTAGATAAAGAAATGTGTCCAGCTTCCTCTACGGTATGTGGCCATTCTTAGGAAGGTAGCTTGGAGGAATCAGGAATCAAGGATAAAAGGGAAAGAAGAGCAAACACTTAGAAGACAACCAATAGTGTCTGTCGTAACCAGCACATGTTCCTGGGCATAAATCAAAGTTGGTTCTAACTGGTATAGAGAAGATGAGTTTTCGCAGGGGCTAACTGAAAATCCTTGATAGAGCAAGTCACTGTTGTATGAAAGTGAAGAATTAGTCACATATTCTTAATGTCAATCCAGATTATCACATAGAGGATTTACTCAAATAGCACAATTTAAAAACTTTAAAAAGGACAATTTCTTCAATTAGTTACAATTTACGTCAAAATAACCCATTTTGGTTTGTTTGCCTTTTTGTTCTAAATTATGGTATTTGGGAAATGTGCAACCTTATTAAGTCAGAACTATTAATTAGTATCTCTGCGGATGACGACACCGAGGCTCTGAGATACATTTATGGTTCTCCAAGTGTGGTCTCTGGATCAGCAGTATTAGCATCACCTGGAAATTTCCTAAAAATGCTAAAGATTGGGCTCTATCTCACAGCTACTTAGAATCTTGTGGCCCAGTAATCCATATTTTAACAAGGCGTCCAAATGATTCAGATACACTGGCAAGTTTTAGAACCGTGGCACAAAACAAGTAACATTGAGCCAGTATTTGAACAGAGTATCTATCTTACCTCCAGAGACTGTTCGTTTAACCAATGTGCTAAACTGACTACCCCCCCCACCATAAACACGGAGTTTCTAGATAAAACAAACTATAGAAAAATGTATTACACTTCTCTTCATTATAAGAAAGAATACTAAGGGCGCCTGGGTGGCACAGTCAGTTAAGCGCCCGACTCTTGGTTTCAGCTCAGGTTGCGATCTCAGGTTTGTAAGATCAAGCCTCGTATAGGGCTCTACGCTCATTGTGGAGTCTGCTTGAGAGTCTCTCTCCCTCCCCATTGTGTGCTCTCTCTCTCTCTCTCTAAAACAAGTAAAATAAATCTTTAAAAAGAATACTTAGATTGGGAAGGAAACCAGTCTGTGATAGAGCAAAGCACTACCACTTTTTATCCATTTCACTCTTGACTCTGTTGTCATTATCAACATGATCCATATGAATTAAGAAGGTGCTGGATTATAGTAACCCATTTAGCCACACTGTGATCTGGGTGCTCTAACCTCACTTTGAGACCTGGAATTGAGAGGTGTGGAGGACTGAGTTCCTAAGTGAAGCTGACCCTGGGTTTCAGTTTACTAAAGTCCTTTTGGTAATTTCACATTCATATGATCCAATATGGAATTATATGAAAGAGATGAGTCATGAGATGACTGTGGGTTCCTTGAATAGATATTTTTATAATGATTACAAGCACACACAACACCACATTCTTGAAATTATATTGCCTTGTGTTACAAAGAGCTTATTCTTCCCATAATGGCATCTTGATAGAATGTGGGTGGGCTGAATAGCTCCCAGGGCATTAGCAAAGCAAGGACATAAAATCATTGTTTTATTTTCTGTAGCTCCTCTGGATAGCTTGAGGGAAATTATGTGACTACTCTACAAATGATGGGTAACTGTGAATTCCAGAGAAATGAGTCAAGGGATTGCATGACATCATCAATTCAGAAAGGACAGAGTTTGGGTCCTATTTCATGTAATCAGGACCTTATAGTCTATTTTCTTTATAGTTTCCAGATATTTCCTTTGTGAGCTACGTAATTATTTTTGCCAAAGTTACATGAATCTTACTTTCTTTTCATTTTTTTCCCCATTTTCACACTAAAATTGTGAGAAGTAACCACTCTCGCTTTTTTTTTTTTTTTTTTTTTTTTTTTTTTTTTTTTTTAGAGAGGGATGGGAGAGGGGCAGAGAGAGAGGGAGTGAGAGAATATTAAGCAGGCTCCACACCCAGCATGGAGCCCACCGCCAGGCTTGATCTCACAACCCTGAGATCATGACCTGAGCTGAGACCAAGAGTCGGACGCCTAACCCACCACTCTCTCTTTTAATACTTAATATTACATGGAAATAGTAGAAGAGCAAATTGAGGACTTTGGTGTATATACAAGCAAACTACCTAGGATTTTATTCTTTTGCATGTCATCTGTTTACTTGAAAACAACACTGATGTCTGTTCAGCATCATGAACCACATCCTGGGCTTGACTGTTCCACATTTACTGTCTAGTCACCCGGAGTCAACTACATACCTTATCTGAGCCTCAATTGCCTGATCTATAAAGTCAGGATATGCTGGGGGGAGGGGAGGGAGGGGGGAGAGGGATGGGGGAGCGATGGGGTAACAGGGTGAGGGATGTTGGGAGGGTATGTATTGTAACGAGCACTGGGCATTACATAAGACTGATGAATCACAGACCTGTACCCCTGAAGCAAAAAATACATTATCTCTTAATTAACTGAATCTAAATAAAAAAATACATTGATTAAATAAAATAAAATGGGGATAATAATGTGACCAGGAAGGAATATTTAAGGTTTGATAAAGTAATACATTTAAGTCACTGACCCCATGGTTGCTTCTTGGATAGTAACCAGTATGTACTATTTTCATTCTTACTTTCTTAACCCTCATTATCATTATCCTGGTAAAGATAATTTAAAAAATATATGAATGGCTGCATTTTTTAGAAAGTTTGTACAAATGTTCTTCTGAGAATTTCTCTCACTTTTGTGAAACTCTCAGAAGAGTCTTTGACTTTCAACAGAAGTGGTAAGTCCCACAGCAGAAGTTGTATATTAATCACCATCGCCCCAAAACCCATAACCAATGTTAAATGCATTGAACAACTAAACTAGCTTATCTGGAACTACTTGCTTTTGGGGAAATGTATGGGGAATACTTCTTTTTTTTATGTCTTAGTTAAATAAATGTAGAATCACAGATTTTCTTTATAGTTGTAGATACAGATATTTCTTTTTGCCAAATGTTTTCTAAGCAAGGTATGTTAATTGCTTTTTTAAATCGTAGCATTTTGCAACACTTTCTGTTTTGTGAAGACTTGAAATGGAAAACACTGCCAAGATAACATTGAAATCGCACGCGCATTGTTATCTAAAGCGTCCTGGCTGACTCTGGTTGTGCCTTCTGTGCCTGGATCGAGACAGCTGGTTGCTTAGAACCAGGCTGAGATTGCAGAGTTGACTTGGTCTTATTAACCGCCTCCCCACACCAGTTGGCAAATGCATCCCACCCTTCACCCTAGGAATTGATGAATGAGGTGGGAGAGTCTGAGTGGTACCACGGCCGCAGCTGAAATGTTGGTCCATGCATTTGTCACTCAAGAATTTTACCTTTGTGCAATTCAGGGCTGGACTTTTAAAAAATACAACCCGGTTGTTTCCTTTGCTCAGAATAACTGGAGGGAAATGACAGGCGCACCTCGTCTTATTGCGCTGCGCTTTATTTGTAGATACTGTGCTTTTTTACAAATTGAAGATTTGTGGTAACCCTGCCTTGAACAAGTCTGATAGCACCATTTTTCCAACAGCCCTTTCTCACTTTGTGTCTTCGTGTCACATTTTGGTGATTCTTGGGATATTTCAAACATTTGCGTTATTATTGTATTTGTGATCTTTGATGTTACTGTTGTAATTATTTTGGGGCCCCATGAATTGTACTCATATAAGACAGCAAACTTAATCAACAAATGTTATGTTCTCATTGCTTCACTGACTGGTCATTCCCCTGTCTTTCTTCCTCCCCTCGGCTTCCCTATTTCTTGAGACACAAAAATGAAATTAGGCCAGGTGATAGCCTTACGATGGCCTCTAAGTGTTTAAGAAAAAGAAGAGCTGTGTGTTTGCCACTTTAAAACAAAAGCTAGAAATGCTTGAGCTTAGTGAGAAAGGCACGGTGAAGGCCAAGAGACCAGGAGATAGGCCTGTTGCATCTAACAGGTAGCCAAGGTGCAAAGGCAAAGTTGCTGACGGATATTAAAAGTGCTGCTCCAGTGAACACATGAATGATAAGAAAGAGAAATAGCCTTGTTGCTGATATGAAGAAACTTGTAGTGGTCTGGTTAGAAGATGAAACCAGCCACAACATTTCCTTAAGCCCAAGCCTAATCCAGAGCGAGGCCCAAACTCCCTTCAATTCTATGAAGGCTGAGAGGTGAGGGGCCACAGAAGTAAAGTTTGGAACTGCAGAGGCTGATTCATGAGGTCGAAGGAAAGAAACCAGCTCCATAACAGAAAAGTGCAAGGGGAGGGGCACCTGGGTGGCTCAGTCGGTTAAGCGTCTACCTTCTGCTGAGGTCATGATCCCAGGGTCCTCACAGGAAGCCTGCTTCTCCCTCTGCCTCTGCCCGCTGCTCACCCTACTTGTGCGCTCTCTCTCTCTCTCTCTCTCTCTCTGTCAAAAGAAGAAATAAAATCTTTTTTAAAAAGTGCAAGGGGAAGCAGCAAGTGCTGATGTAGAAGCTGCAGCAAGTTCTCCAGAAGATCCGGCTCAGATCATTCACAAAGATGGCTGCCCCAAACCACAGATTTTCAACGTGGATGAAATAGCCCTCTACTGGAAGAAGATGCCATGTAAGACTTTCATAACTAGAGAGGAGAAGTCCGTGCCTCACTTGAAAGTGTCAAAGGGCAGGGTGACTCTTGTTAGGGGCTAATGCAGCTGATGGCCATTAAGTTGAAGCCAATGCTCACTGACCATTCTGAAAATCTAGGGCCTTAAGAATTATGCTAAATCTATTCTGCCTGTGTTTTATAAATGGAATAACAAAACCGAGATAACAGAACATCTGTTTACAGCATGGTTTACTAAATACTTTAAGCCCACTGTCCAGACCTGCCACTCAGAAAAAAAAAAAGATTCCTTTCCAAATATGACTGTTCATTGCCAATGCACCTGATCACCCAAGAGTTCTGATGGAGATGGACAATGAGACTAATGTTATTTTCATGTCTGCTAACAGCATCCATTCCGCAGCCCTTGGGTTAAGGAGTCATTTCCACTTTTGAGTGTTATTATTTCCTAAGGGGCGCCTGGGTGGCTCGGTTGTTAAGTGTCTGCCTTCGGCTCAGGGCATGATCCCAGGGTCCTGGGATCGAGCTCCGCATCTGGCTCCCTGCTCTGCTGGGAGCCTGCTTCTTCCCCTCGTACTCCCCCTGCTCTGTTCCCTCTCTCACTAGCTGTCTCTCTCTCTCTCTCTCTCTCTGTCAAATAAATAAATAAAATTAAAAAAAAAAAAAAGACATTTCCTAAGGCTATGGCTGCCATAGAGAAGATTCTTCTGATGGCTCTGGGCAAAGTAAATTGAAAACCTCCTGGAAAAGAGTCATCATTCTAGATGCCATTGAGAACATTGTTGATTCATGGGAAGAAGTCAAAATATCAACATGCACAGGAGTTGGAAGAAGTTGATTCCATCTCTCATGGATGACTTTGAGGGGTTCAAGACTTCAGTGGAGGAAGTCAGTGCTGATAGGGTGGAAACAGCAAGAGAACTAGAATTAGGAGTGGAGCTTGAAGATGTGACCAAGTTGCTATAATCTTCTAATAAAACTTGAATGGATAAAGAATGGTTCTTATGGATGAGCAAAGAAAGTGGTTTCTTGAGATAGAATCTACTCCTGGCGAAGGTGATGGGAAGATTGTTGAAATGACAACATAAGATTTCGAATATGACATACTTAGTTGATAAAGCAGTAGCAGAGTTTGAGAGGACTAACTCCAGTTTTGAACGTTCAGCTGTGGGTAAGTGTGACGTAGTGTTAAACAGCACCAAATGCTACTGAGAAACCATTCGTGAAAGGAAAAGTCAATTGATGTGGCAAACCTAATTGTCGTCTCATCTTAAGAACTTACCACAGCCACCCGCCCTTCAGCAACCACCGTCCTGATCATTCAGCACCCTTCCACACTGAGGCAAGACCTCCAGCAAAAAATGACTCACTGAAAGCGTAGATGATGGTTAGCAATTTTTAGTGAAAAAGTGTTTGTTAATTAAGGTATGTACATTTTGGGGTATTTTTTGTATAAAACTACTGCAGACTACAGTATAATGTAAATACAACTTTTATGTGGACTGGGAACCCAAAAGATTCATTTGACTCACTTTACTGTGATACTTCTGTTATTGGTCTGGAACCAAACCCACGGTATCTCCGAGGTATGCCTGGGTGTGTGAATGTTTAAAAATAGTAACTGTGAATTGTCAAGAAATATGCCAAGCGTTAGTTTCTGGGTGAAATGATTTTGTGAAGTCGTTGTCATTACACAACAATGATGAACGCTAATGACCTCTACTTAATATGGAGAGCACCATGAGCTTATCTGTGATCGCTAAGCTAAGGTTCTTTAATTTTTTTGTAGGCATTCATTGGGAATTCATTAGAATTAATTAAGTAAATTTAACAAGATGGGTGTGATGGCTAATTTTATGTTTCAAGTTGACCTAGCCACAGGGTGCCCAGATATTTGGTTGTATGCTATTCTGAATGTGTCTGGGAGGGTGTTTCCGGATGAGGTTAGCATTTGAATTAGTAGACTGAGTAAAGATTACCCTCAGCAGTGTGGCTGGGCTTCATGCAATCCATCCAGAGCCTGAATAGAACAGATCAGTGAAGGAAGGGATAATTCACTCTCTGCATGGCTGTTGGAGCTGGGCCTGCTGGTTTCTTCTGTTCTGGGTCTGGGAATTACACCATTGGCTATCCTGGTCCTCAGGCCTTCAAACTTGGAATGCAACTAGCGTACCTTCTTTCCCAGGTCTCCAGCTTACAGATGGGAAATTTCTCAGCCTCCATAATCACATAGACTATTCTCTATAATAAATATGTTGCTTCTTTGTCTCTGGAGATCACTAATACAATTGAGATATTTATTATGCCTAAATAATTCCAATTTTTAATTTCATCATGACTGATAAGGAATCTATATCCTTTTTAATGACAGCTGCATTGTGGTTTTCTTTTTTTTTTTTTTTTTTTTAAGATTTTTATTTATTTATTTGAGAGAAAGAGCACGAGCAGGGGGAAGGGCAATGGGAGAAGGAGAAGCAGGCTCCCCACCAAGCAAGGAGCCCGATGTGAGACTCAGTCCCAGGACCCTGGGATCATGACCTGAGCCAAAGGCAGATGCTTAACTGACTGAGTCACCTAGGGGGTCCCTGTGGTTTTCTTAATACATAAAATTCAGATTTATTGTATAAAAAGATAAAGTTGTCTAAATTAAGGCACAAAGGTAAAACTTCCTACTGTCTAGAGATCGTTAACACATTGCTTTTAAACTCCTATTGATGTATATATACATCTTCAATGTAAGTAGAATATTACCTAGATGCTGTTTTTAGAGGTAATTATATATACCTTTTTCATAAAGGTTTTATGTAAGTATTAACATACATGCAAAAAGGTACCCAATTCAGAGTAAACATATTCATAGAGGCAGCACCCATCTCTAGAAATAGAATATGGCCAATACCCCAGAAGCTCCCTCATGCTCACCCCCAGTAACTACCCCCACTAGGGTGATCCAGAGCCTAACCTATAATATCCTGACTTACTTCTGTGTGTTTCTGTCTTCTGTATAATTGGAACCATACGGTATATATTCTTATATACCTGACTTTTTTGCTCAATGTTCTGTTTGTGAGATTATCCATGTTTTCGTGTTTTTTTTATTTTTATTGCTATATAAGATTCCATTGTTGTATCTCCTGTTTTTAACTGAATTTTTTTATTTAATGACAGCATTCCTGTAGCAATCAATATTCAACAAACGTTTTCCAGCACTTATGTCCAGTGCTTTGTATTAGACATTTTTAAAGCATCATTTTAAATGTCTGGAATTTTTTTCACTTTATGAATGGACTATTCACTTTGTTTTTAATGATCCTTAACCACTGTGGGGGGGGGGCAGTGTTCTGATTCCATGTTTAGAATTGTAGGAAGGAATTTGTGCCTCATTGAAAACTCTGCACTGACTGGACTCTAAAGGATACTCCTCAGGGTTATCTAATTGTGATTCCACTGAAACAATTTTATAATTAACTATAAATTGTGAGTATCTTCTAGGAAAATAAAAAGTAACTCATATCTATAGACATGCAAGTCACGTCCTGTAGAAAACGACTGACTTCCCCCTCCACACCTCCAAAACCAGGTTTGTTCTCCGTTTGTACATACATTGCAATATTTCTCATCTGTAAGTGTGTCTGTTCTTAAGTTTTTCTTCTGAGCCAATTATAAAATCTGCTTGGTTCCTTCATTAATTCATAAAGAGGATTAAATTTTTAACACATTCCTTTTTATGTTTTTATGTCAGTCACGATTTTACCTTTTTCTGAGAATTTGCTTTTTGCAGAATTTTATAGTTTTTTTTTCCATAACAAATAATCCAGGTGATGCTACACAAATGCCCAGAGTCCTTTTTTTAATTATAAAGATAAAGTAACCGCCCGAGGTGGGGCACAGGGGATCTGTTTAACCTTGCTGACTTAAATATTTTTCCTATTTCATGGTCTATCATGGTTGGTTGAAATCAATTGAAATATCTTCCACCTATTACCTGCAGAATTCAAACAAGTCACACACTGAATTGTTCACTTCAGACATTTCACACATTCTTTCTTATTCGATGCACATTCCACTTCACATCATTGTATATTGATTACTCCCTGCGTCAGGAATTCAATCTTAGATCCTATCAGCCAGTCCCCGTTACTATGAATGGGATGTCCTTGTTCTCCTTGGTTTGCCTCTGTTGAGACTCATTCCAGTCATTGTAAGTTAGTTTATCACATCCTTCTCCTCATGTTTAATTCTCCTTTATATCTGCCCCCAGCACAGAGCCGGGCACATAGTAACTTATTTGTGAATGAATGAATAAGTAAATGTCCACATTGCTACCAACCTGTTTTTCTGAAACAGAAATTATTAGCTATGGTTGTATCATGATTTCTAAATGCAGCAGTTGAGCTCTTGAGGGGACCCTAAAGTAAATTTGTGAATGTTCAATTAATGTAACAAACACATGTAAAAATCAAAATATTGTTAACAGTGAAAGAAAAGCCTAATCATAATCATTTTTAATTCAGTATTAAAGAGTTTTAAGGGGCGCCTGGGTGGCTAAGTCGTTAAGCATCCGCCTTCGGCCCAGGGCATAATCCCAGGGTCCTGGGATTGAGCCCCACATCAGGCTCCTCTGCTATGAGCCTGCTTCTTCCTCTCCCATTCCCCCTGCTTGTGTTCCCTCTCTCACTGGCTGTCTCTCTCTCTCTCTCTCTCTCTCTCTAATAAATAAATAAAATCTTAAAAAAGAGAGAAAGAGTTTTAAAACCCAGGAAATACATTCTGAAACTCTAATAGAAAATACGGACATAGGGTTGGTTTTCCCTTCTCCTAAGTTTACTAGTTGAAGACTAGAAAAACCAAGGTGAACCCAAAATCTTGCCCCTCATTTTCCTGAGAGTTGAGTCTCTAGACTGTAAGCTTCAAAAGAACATACGTGTGAGAATCGTTACTGTAGACTTACAAAATCTCTAGCAGCATGCCTGTCATGAATGAATGAATCTAAACACCTCATTCATACTTTTTATATTTGTAAAAAATGTGTGTGAATGTGTGTGTGTGTGTGTGTGTACATGATACTGTGGGATGAGCATAGCTGCAGGATTTCTTCCTCTCTGAGGCTAAAGCATTGAAATAGGGAAATAATATTATGAATTCAATTCTCCGGTATTTGGCCAAGGACGATGTTGACCCCTACTCTCTGCATCAGTGACAAATCAAGAATTAAGTTTACTTCTTCAGTACAGTGATCCTATTCATCCTGGATCCTTCTTTACTTTTTTGCTCACATAGTAATTTTAGCTATGGCCATCTTTGACAGCCACGAGGACTTAGCTGGAATCAGGAGGTGGCTGTGTGAGTAAACTGTATTTGGTTGCTCAATTTGAATTACAAAGCTAAAGAGGTGTTGGCAAGTAAAGTGGTCAGTCAGGTGGAGAAAAGTAAACCCAGGAGAATGCAACGGATGTATTGAAAGTGTTACTGAGACCGCGCTGTATATCACAAGTTCATAGGAAAGAAGATTCCATTCCATAGGCATACTCCATGTACAACAATTGGTGGCCTCCTGAAGGCAGTCAGAACAACTTAGCCTCAGCTTCAATTCCCAGTTTCAGGAGAATGGATGGTTTTTGTCTCCTCTTTATCATTAACTAGCAAAACATCCTAATTCCCCCTGGACCTTCACAAAGTAAGGCCCAGGAGTGGCTTTAGCTATCTGACTTGAAAATTAAATCATAATAAAGTCAAAAGAATGAGGGAGTCCATTCAGAGTGAAATCGTACCTTCTATTTGCTTCCTTCTAACATCTCTGTCTGTGTATAAATACATCTACCAAGAGATCCCTGTGTTCCCCTCCCATCAGGCCAGCTCTACAGGACCATGCCTTCTTCCTTGATCGCTTTGTCCTGTGTTGAGAGCTTTCCATCTTTTGAGATAAAACCAGCAAGAAATTTAAAAATTGGTATGTAAATGTTCATATATATTCAAGTATAGAGCCAGAAAGTAAATATGGTTCTAGCTTTGCTGGCCATACAGCCCCTATCAGAGCTACTCAACTCTGACAGTGCAGAGTGAAAACAACCATCAACAATGTTAGTGAATGAGCGTGGCTGAGTTCCAAGAAAACTTAACTGACAAAAACAGTCAGTGGGCCAGAGTTGGCCTGTGGGCCATGGGTTGCCAACTCCTGAGCAAGAAGGTTTTGGAAACCAAGAAATTTGCCTTAGTAGGTAGGTAGGTAAGTAGATAGGTAGACATATAATTATGAAAATATATAAAATATGTGTGGGGGGATGGCACCCTGTTATAAACCAACAAAGCCAATTTAGTAGATGGCAGGAGCTGTGTGAGGTTACAGGGGATGAGGTTTCCCGCCCCCTGCTCACAACCCCTCTCTGAGATTATAATGAAAGCAGGTGCCTGACTGAATTCTGCAACATTTAGATTTACTAGCAGGTAGACCCAAAAAGTTATGCAACCTGAATATAGTCCGATCCCTATGTCCTTTCCGGTACTGGAAAAAAAAAAAAAAAAAAAAAAAAAAACCCTAAAGCAAATGTGATCATTTTATAGCTGGAGGATGCAGATGATCATATGTTAGAGTCTGGAGATCAAAATTTTTTAAATCTCTAGTGGGACACAAGATTAACTGTCTATCATGCTTGAGGTACCGATTGAGTTTTTAATTTCTACTCATGCCTGTGTTAGGAAGGGGAGTGGGATGTGACGGTGTTTCCACAATATCTTGGGTCCCACTGAATTTGCCAAAGAGCCTTTTTTAGTGATCTCTTTTTGCTAATTAACAATCCACTAACCTCAACAATGATAAGCAATTCTTAACGTTTATTATGCAAATATGTCTAAAACTCCAGTATAAATCAGTTCTGAAGAGAGTTGAGACTCTTAAGCCACCTATGTGAAGTGAACCTGTTGATTAAATGCCAGCTGACCGCCTCTGACCTTGGAACTCCTGATTAGAACATGTGACTACCTTTCAGGTACAGACGGAAATTAACACACACATACCAGCATCAGTCATCAGAACTATCCCATTTTTTTTTAAGATTTTTTATTTATTTATTTGACAGAGAGAGACAGGCTGTGAGAGAGGGAACACAAGCAGGGGGAGAGGGAGAGGAAGAAGCAGGCTCCCAGCGGAGGTGCCCGATGTGGGACTCGATCCCGGAACGCCGGGATTACGCCCTGAGCCGAAGGCAGACGCCTAACGACTGCGCTACCCAGGCGCCCCAGAACTATCCCATTTTTTTTAAGTCACTTGTTCAGTATAGGGTACAATTAGCCGGGCTCTGTTGGAGTTTACCCCCCACAGGAAGTATAAGTACTCCTCAAAGGGCAGGCTGGAGTATGAAAGTGCTCCAGGGAGGAGAAGGTGGTCACGAGTGTGGCAAATACTGCCAAGGGCCAGGCAGGTTTGGGAAGGGGACAAAGGGGGAATTCCAATCTAGAAAACAGGATCGTGGCTTCAGATACACAGTGAAGTTGATGAGGTGCCTGGTTACTCCCGGAAGTCTTTCCCAATAGGATGGATTTGATGGGAACAAAGTGGGCTGGTAGGCCCAGCAAATCAGGTGGCTGCTTGAGAGACTCAGTGAGACAGGGCATAGTGATCCTGTGTGTTAAGAAATAAAAGGAAGAGGGGCACTTGGATGGCTCAGCCATTAAGCGCCTGCCTTCTAGCCCTGTCACTGGGGTAGAAGAGCAAAGAAACTTGCTAAGGCCTTCGATTTGATTTCTGTGACCAGAGAGGTTGTGCCAAGTTCAGAAAAAAATGTGCAGTGACTAGTTTAGGATAATTCACTGAATTAAGATTAAAAACAGAGGTTATGCCACGTGAAATTGGGGTCTCAGTAGCTTTTCCTAGTTTATGAAGACATCTCCGGATCTCTTTTCCTCCCAGATTCCTTCAAATCTATTATGTTTACTGTTCTACTTAGCTTATAGTCAGGGTGAGTCCAGGTCTGTAGTAGTCTAAAGCTCCTGTCAAAGTGTGTCAACAGCTTCGTGTCATTTTGCTACTCTCAGAAGGAACTCCGTTGGTCATTTGTGGACGGGAGTCCAGTGACGCAGTTTCCCTGCATAGACTGTATCCGAAACGAAGTGAACCCCGGTGTTCCGCAGATACTGCAGCTGTAGGAAGGGTCCCCAAAGCATCATCAATGGAGTGCAACTCAAGTGCAGTGAAAAACTGTGGATATTTTGTTGGAAGTATTTGTAGCTCTATTTGAAGCAGGTGTAATACAAGTGCCCAAACACATACGAAGTGAAGAGATCATCACATGCTGTATTCTTGAAGTGATGACCTTTTTAAAATAACTATATCACTAGGGACGCCTGGGTGGCGCAGTCATTAAGCATCTGCCTTCACCTCAGGGCCTGATCCCAGAGTCCTGGGATCAAGCCCCGCATTGGGCTCCCTGCTCTACTGGGAGCCTGCTTCTTCCTCTCCCACTCCCCCTGCTTGTGTTCCCTCTCTCACTGTCTCTCTCTCTGTCAAATAAATAAATAAAATCTTTAAAAAAGTTAAAAAATAAAAAAAAGTAAACCTTATCATTAAAAATTTCAAAAATAGACAATAATAGAAATAATAGTACAATAAATTCCAATGTTCCCAGAACCCAGATGCAATAATTATTCTAGGGTTTGTCACATTTACTTTGTCCATATTTTTTTTTTCTTGTGCTGAAGCTGGTGACATACTCATGACTCCAAAAGGGAAGTCAGTGTTTGTCATTATTTAGAATTAGTTTTCTGTTTTTCTGAAGGCTTCTTCTAAGAAAGTGTGTCAGTGTTTTGATTTGTTCAACTACCTTGAATTTCTGGCAACAAGTGTTGAACACCCGCTGTGTATAAGGCTCCATGTACTTGAACTTCTGCCTTCAGCTCTTACTAGTGTCAAAGCAGCTCTGGAAATGTCACACATCTTTCTAGATTTCTTTATCTCACTGCATACACGGCTTCCCTGCGGCAGAGATACGGAAAGTAATCTAGCCAAGTTGTGTAGATAATAATATGCCAGTATATTGGTACTTAATTTCTGTTTAAGAGCGTTTGCCTTCCACCACTCTCTTCCAAAGCAATATTGTGTTGTTTTAATATTGTTAAATTAGAACAATAAAAGATATTGCTAATTATTTTTTATTTTGTTTGCATATCATTATAACTGTGCCCCGTGCCTATAAAAAAGGAGCTAACAAATAGTTGGAAACCGCAAATGTAACCACAGTTTGGAATAAAATAATCCCTAGCCCTTTTAACTGCTTAGGACCCTGTCCAAGATACACGTCACTGTCTCTGGTAGTTTGCTACATTTTGAAAGTCATGGCTGTTGGTAGAGCTGGAGTTAAGAATCTGTCAGCATCTTCAGTCTGACCTCTTGATTCGTGGGTTTACGGCTCAGCTGTTTAAATTTGCCCTGAGCCAGAACTTAATACAAAGTTTTAACCTGAGGAACATACGCGTGTCTTTGCATGTGTGCGAAAGTCATATGTTTATTTTTCCTCTTTACAGTAAGTTCATCAAAAATATATGTGCATGACCACTTAGCCATTTCAGGGCGGTGTCAAATAACTGAAGAATTTGTTCTAAAGCTGATTGACTTTTACCTGCATAAATAATAGAATTTAAGAAAGCCTTTCCTTTAGAAAGGAGACTGCAATTCCTAAGGCCAGGAAATTGGAGACTTTTAAAAATAAAAAATAAAATGAAAAAAAGAGAGAGAAAATGAAGCATTGGCTTCTTAGAACTTGAAAATGAGCTCTTACTCATCTAGTCTTTCCCTGTGTCTCTTTAGCGTAGGAACATTTTGAAATTTGGTATAATGACATTAAATAACCACAATGAGACAAACATTCTATAAGGGACTGTTATGGGTTGCCTCTAATGTGGTAATAGATGTCATTTTAGAAATGCAACTGTACTGTCTAGATGAAAGACGGTGACTCCTAACACATTGGTTACAGACAATTGAATATTACGGCCGTCTTCCTCCTGACTTGATGCTATCATTTTATGGAATGTAACCAGTGTTGGATTGGCATGGAATTCTTATGGGATCAAAGAAAGCTACCATTCAGAAAACTCTCATGTTCACTATGAAACAGGCAATAAATCTACAAGACTAAAGGTGCACTTGCCTTCAGTACCCTTACGGAAGAACCCTTATAAACTCATATCTGAAATCTAGTGAGTGACCCCGAGTTCAAGAATGCACTCAACTTCTCTAAGTCCCAGTGTCCTTTTCTGTGCAGTGGGGATTCTGATACCTCACAGAGTGATTATAAAAGGCACAAGTGTAGAAACACACGAGATGCACCCACTTCATTGTTTATTTCCTGCCTCCTAGAAATAGAACTCATTTGCCCCGAATTAAGTTCTCCCTTTGCACCCTGCACTGTTCTGGGCACTATAGAAGTAATATAAATTTTATACCGCAATCTCCTGAATGTAATTACATTAAACCTATATGTTAATGTAAGATGAGTCAATTTATTTCCATCATTTAGCAACATCACTTGTCTAGTCCTGAGCTAAGATTTGGCTCCTCATCTATCCAGGTTTTTTTTATTATTATTATTTCTTAGAACAGTTTTGTCACTTTCTACATAGACATTGTACATATTTCTTAGAAGAGCAATTCCTGGAAGATCTGTAGGTTTTATGATCAGTGAAATTTCTTTTTTGTCACTCTATGTTCTAACTACATATGTTTGGGATTATCTAGATATTTGTATATTCCTCTTGTATTCAGGTGCTTTGCTGAGTCTTACAAACTATGAAGATTTTTTCAGCAAATTATTTTGACACTTCTAGGTAATAATCCTCTTCTGTAGTACTTACACCATTTATTTTAGTTTCATGTCTTATTGCGTAGGTCAGAACTACCACAGTATAACAAGGAATAATGATAATGGCCCCCCGTGTTGTTATACTCCAGCTTAAAGAGATGCCTCAAGTGCTTAATCTTTAAGTATTGTGTTGGCTATTGGTTAGAAATAGATTCTCACATTCAAGACAAATTCTGCTATTCTGTTACCCAAATTTGTGCCCCAACATCACCATTATATAAAACAAGGTATTCTTGAACCTCAGAATGCAGGCCCCTAAGTGAATTCTCCCCCTTAAGAAAAGTGGCCTTCCTACCTCCCCAAAGAGGCCTTCCCATAAGAATTTTAAATCTTTTTTAGAGGAAACTCTAATGTCTGCTTCCATGGAGAGGATGAGATAGCCTTCCACAGTCCCACATTCTCAAGTGCTGGAATCTTTTGTGCTGAATCACTCCAGACATGGCACCCTGTCCAAGCAGGACTCTACCGAACCCTTCTAGGAGCCTCCTCACCTGTGTCTCCTCCAGGTGAGCAAAAAGCTCATGTTCTTCACTGGAGTGCTGGGTCCTACACGCAGGTCTCCCAAAAATGGTCAGTCATTTTTAGGGCAAGTCCAATTTAAATATGTATCTTAAAACAGCCCCTAAATTTGAAGATACACACACTTTGCAACACTAAAAATAACATTTCAAGGTTCATCTCTACTTTCAGGGTGATGGGCATGTCAAAATTTTTGTTCAAGAACAGTACAAGAATCTATATACCTGTATCTATACCATGCCTTACAGTTTCCTCTACCCCTCTCCCATTTACATATCCTTCTCCTCCTAACAGATATCACCTTCTAACATACCACATCATTCCCATATTTATTCTAGCACCGTCTCTCTCCCCCATCAAGATGCGATCTCCACCAGGACAGGAATCTTGTCTGTCTTATTCACTAATAGATCCCAAGATCTGGAACAATGCTCATCATAAAACAGTCATTCAATATTTTAAATCAGTGAGTGGAAAAAAAAAAAAACAAAACATGCTGATACTTTTGCTAAAACAAAGAACAGCTTTTATGAAAGGGAATGGATGTTGTCATTTTTAGAAGCAGAAAATAAATAACACTTTTCAAATTATTTCTCTCCAACTTGAAAAGGTAAAATTTTATCTCTTCAGGCACCATTTAAAAAAATACTATAGATATTTGATGAGGAATACACATTAAGGAAAGTAGTGTTTAATTAAAAAAAAAAGGAATCTAAATAAAAGGACAGAAGTATCAGCACTAACCATCACATATGGTGATGAGAAGACCTGGAGGCAGAAACTATTCTCATTGGCCCTGAATGATGGCTGAGATGTAATAAGCACTTCACAAATGTTTACTGAATACATGAGTGAGCAAACAAATGAACAAATCAGTAGCATTCTAATGATGTAAAAAAGTCATGTGTGAGAATGTTCACGGGAATCCTGGAAAGCCAATGCCTTCCCAGGAAGAAGTAAACCTTTCAAAAGTGGTTTAGGATCAGAGGTCAGAAGACTGGGGATAATGAAATCTTTCTAGGAAATTCAGATTACCCTAGAGACCTACTAATCACACTCTAAGCCTGCATCCTAATGATGTCTAATGGAAGAAAGAAGCAAAACCGAACCTAGAGTTTCATACCCATTAAACATACCAGCCATTCCGACAGTGCTAACCTTTCCTTCCTCACCTCAACAATCTTGAATTTGAGTGTGACGTGTGTTAAGATTCAAGGAACAAAACAAGTATTAACTATGTATTGAGACATACCCATTTATATGCAAGAGCCTCTATTCTTCCAGGGAAAGAATCCCATCTCTTCTGCTCAGCGGCCATCACTGCCCCCCTCCCTTATATTAGGGTGCCAAATGAAGGCTACTTTGTGATTGTGATTTAGAATTCCTGGCGTTTACTACCCAGCTAATTGTAGCTTCCAATTAGTCTTTCCTGATAAGGAGATGCAGCGTTTCCTCACTGATGTGATCTTGTGCTCTACACAAATTGGTATGCGGAAACAGATTACAGCTTTGTGCTGCTGCAGCGTTTTATTAAACTGAATCTGAAATTCAGAAGGGAGTTTTCAGCCCTCGTTTTCCTAGTATTGCTTCCACCTTAATTTTGCAATTACTACAAATCGGAGCTTGTCGGGAAGGAGTATGAGTCTTCAGTGGGGTGCCCTCTGGTTAATTTTCCTGGGACTGCCCTAATGGCTGTGGTATTTCACAGGAATGCACATTTCATCAGATGTAGTCTTTGTGTCCCACACACGGATATATGGATGCCACAACAATTTTATAGCTCTTTCAAAACACAATTCCAAGGGCATTTAAGGGGGGAATCTTTGGTGCGCCTGGCTGGCTCAGTCAGTAGAGCATGTCATTCTCAATTTCAGGGTTGTGAGTTCAAGCCCCACGTTGGGCATGGAGCCTACTTAAAAAGGGGGGGTGGAGGGGGGATCTTTGTTAAGGGAAGAGGAGCTTCATGAGAGGTTTCCTCTGGTTGTGGGACACAAGAACTGTGGTTCTTGGAGTATGGTCCCCAGAAGAGAAGCTTCAGGATCACTTGAGAACTTGTTAATGCAAATTGTCAGGCCACACACCAGGGGTCTTAAATCAGAAACTCGAAAAATGGACCTGGCAATCAGTGCCTTATAAGCCCTGTAGGTGATTCTGATACAATGGCAAGTTTAAAAACCAAATGTTCAGGGGCACCTGGGTGGCTCTGTTGGTTGAGCTTCCAACTCGGTTTAGGCTCAGGTCATGATGTCAGGGTCCTGAGATAGAGTCCCACATCAGGCTCCATGCCCAGCTTGGAGTCTGCTGGAGATTCTCTCTCTTTCTTTCCCTCTGCCCTTCCCCCGCCTCTAAAATAAACAAAAAAATCCTAAAAAAAAAAATAAATAAAAACCAAATGTTCAAAAAGATTATTGAGGAGATGTTGTCAAAGACCAATGGTTCTCACACTTCAGTGCATGAGAATTTGCACACTTTGAGAAACACTACAGAAAATTTAATCTTTTACTTCTGAGCAATCTGTTGTAGTGTTACTTCATAATTTACTTTCTATGTAAAACAAACAAAGCCTAACAGGATTTTGGACTCAGTAGGGTTCCATGGTCTCAGAAATTTTTAAATTACAGAACTAAATGGAAAACACCAAGAGTTTTAAGAGGTAAGAGGGAGACTTGCTTCTGTTGCTCTAACTTTGAAAGAAATCTTAGGTAAATTAGATAATCTGAAAATGCATCAGAAGTTTGTATAGCACAGGACATAGATACTTGGTTTTCTGCAAGGCAGTTTGGACTGGAGAGTTACATCTATCCCCTATGAAGAATAACCATAGCACTAAGGAACTAAGAATAAAGAATTGGAGATTTAAAAGATGACCCCCACTGCCATCCTGTCACTAATATTTATGACAAACACTTTTTTAACCTCTCAGAAATCTGTTTCTCCTCCGTAAAATTAGTTTGACAAGTATGCATTGAATCATCTGTGCAAAACACCAAACTTTATGTTGCTGAAGAGACAGATGAATTAGACATTTTCCCGATGAAAGACATGCATGCAAATAGTTAAAGTAGATGGTAGAAAGTGACAGTGTCACTGAGGAACGCACCATAAATACTATGAAGTGATGGTTCCTGTCACTACATCTTAATGATTCTTCCATTATCTGGGCCCTGGGCTTGTTCATTAGACTCATCTTCTCCTTCTTCCTCAATTTCTACTAGCGCCTCAGAGTTTTATTGATCTTCCCTTTGACATTTCTCTCAGCATGGTCTCCTCTCCTCCACAGCCTCGGGTCCTTCTTAGAACTTGTCACTTCCGACCACAATTTCTGCAGTAGCCCCTCTCGATGCCTGCCATCTTCTTCCCGTCTAAGACATCCCACAGCCCATTACCAGATTCGTCTTCCCAACATGCTTGTATTCTCCTGTCTCAACTCTGCCTTTCTTTATCAGTTCCTGCTGAAACTGCCCTAGGGCACTCAGGAATCCTCGGGAATCACCTCTCTCTCCCACGCACCACCATCTGCCTTTCCTCCCCAGCACTGTACGCATCAAAGCTGTAAGCCTTTACCAGTGCTTCCCTAGCCTCTTGCAAGATCCTGCCCTGCCTTCCGCATGTGGTCCATCCTTCTAGACCACCCCCACCCAAGGGCTTTCTCGGTTCTCCAATCACAGAGTTTTCTCCTCTTAATTTCTGCCACCTGTGTCAACAAGTTCATCACAGAGTCCTTGTTTCTCACTGTTTTTTGAGCCTACAGTCCTCTCTCTTTGGAGGGGAGGGATTAGGTCTTTTACTTTTGAATTTCTTCCTTCCTGCTGTGCCCATTGCCCTTCTGTTAGTCACGCACACACTCTGTTCCTCACACACAGATTCGGTGCAGGGAGCACGGCAGAAACTCAGGAAATGTTTGGTGGATGAGTTAGGGAAAGCAATAGACATCTGTTGCTTTCTTTTTGCCAGGCTGGCATGCATTCAGCCTCCTGATTTCCAAGCTCTCTTTCCTTATGGTTCTGGTGTTGCTAAGAAATGTCGCCCAGGCCTGGCTAACTGGAATCCCAGATTTCACTGGCCAGCCGTGCTCACTCATGGATGATGAAGTGGCTCAAGTCAGGCCAAGCGGACTCAACAGACCGGTGAGACTCAACTTGGAGCCTTTGTCATAACTGCAGGATTAAAGAAACTCTACCTGCTATTCTTGAAGGTAATTGGATATTTATCTGGAAACACTGGTGGACATCTTTGTAGAGAAAGCCAGCCTCTGAAAAATATCAACCCTGAGGAAAGAAGAATGGAGAGATGGGAAAAGACAGTTTCCTAATGCCACTGATCACCTGAATTCAACCGTGCCGAAAGCCAGGGCCTTCTACTTGTCATAAGCCAGTAAAAATCTTGATTCCCTGAAGCTAGTTTGATTTGGTTTCTACCGTTTAGTGTCAAGAGAGACTGACAAATTTGAATAAAAATAAGAAAAGCTGGCACACTGTGCTAAGTACTTAGAGTAAAAAAATGAATTTAATCTTTTAATAAAAGACCCTTTCTAAATAATTGTGGTGAGTCAATAATGGTGGGTGATTTTTTTTTTTCTGGTTGAAATAAGATGTTGATGGCAAACTTTGTATACCAGACCATATTACCAATCTCTAGTGATAGATTTTCTAATCCTAAAATGTGGGGGGAAGTGCTGGAGAAAATGTCATATACGGCATCTGTAGCTACTGGGCTGTAAGTGTTTTAGAGCACTCGTGTCTGCCAGTCACATCTTTACTCCATGTAATAAAGACCCTTTAATTCATGAAAGAGTTGTGTGAGTATTCCTTATGGAATATGTGAGTATTTCCATAGCTCAGTTTTTTCTGAATATAATTAATTTAGTAAGTCTGTGACAGTTAATATATGTTTTCTTTTAAATAGCACTGGAAATATTTGACAAAAAATAGAATGACCAAAGTTGTTATACTATTTCTTCTTCAAAATAAAGTGGAGCTAAAATAGGTTTTGGATATAAATATGATTTAGGATCTCGTGCTCTAAAAGCCGGAGGCAAGCATCTTTATATGAAATTGACACCTAGAACTAGGATATAGACACAGATACAAACCTACAAGATTTATAAGGAGGGTTTTGGCTCACTGGAAACCTTGGATTCCTGCTACAGTTACTGCTATAATTACTTTTGGACTTGGGTTCTATGTGTAATCTCTTTAAATGTGATTACTTTATGCATGAGGACATGTGGTGTAAATGAGAACAAAGAAGGGCTGTGGCTGGTATTTTAAGGTCATAAAGTATTTTTGCAGAAAAGAAAAAAGTATTGGTAAAATGCCTTTAACTCATGCTCAGGAACTACGAGAGTTTTGTTTTTTAGCTCTTTTCAGCGGCGGCTTGCTAACTGAAAAAAATCCATGTTTGTCTTATTCAAACTGTTTGGTTTGCCTACTGTTATCTTTTCGCCTACTGCAAACTTTTGTTTGCCTACTGTCATCTACACCATTAGCTTTGAAACTTAGGGTCAGTTCACTTGTCCTTATTCAAGAAAAAAACGTATCTCCTCTGTTAGGACACAGTTTCTGATTCTTGAGGAAGTCTATACCTGGAGAGCCCCAAAACAGCAAGATGAGAGAAGCCCTCTTCCGTCATCAATAGATACCCATAGCCCGACTTGCAGAAAGAACAAGAAAAGGGCAACCAAAGAAAGGGAAGCAAGGGTGAGGACAGAGGTGAGGAACGGAGAGCATTTCACTGTGATACAATAGGGAGAGAACCCCAGCTCACACACATTCCTTCCCTGAGCTGATGAAGGGCTTCATACCCTCGCCCAGCTGTATTTCTCCCCTTCTTCCCGGCGTCCAGTAGAAGCATCACTTGTGTTCAGAAAAAGACCTCTGTAAGACCAGGCTGTTATGCAGCTTAATGTTAACAAACCTGAGACCAAACATAACTTTAAATTCCTTCACCTTTAGAAAAGGAAAAGAACCTTTGATTATGATATAAAGTCGTACTGCGGGAATCTGAAAAACATTTGATTCCCAAATGCTTTCAGACGCACCAGGTTTCTTCAGTGTGGGCGGCAGGCCGGGAAGAAACAATGGACTCTTCTGCGTCAGGATCAGGCGCTGGCTGTGAATGTAGTATTAGAGCAAGCCGAAAAGAAATAATCGGGGACCTGTTTGCAGTGAGGATCAGTCACCGAAAACTCTCAAAGACTCAAAACACAAAGTGACATTAGCTCGCATGCCGTTCAGGACATGGCAAATCACTCCGCGGTGGGGAAGCAGCAGAATTTGGATCCGCTAGCTGAGCAGGTGGAGGTCCAAAAGGATGGCTGTCTTTTGTCGCAGCCAGAGGTCAGAATAGCAGCTCCGGGAAGCAGACACCTGGGAGCCAGAGCCAGAGAGCCTGTATCTGCCGCACAGAAGGTCCATCTCTGAAAGGTGAATGCACAGAACCAGGCAGGTGTTTGAAACTTGAGAATGCGCAATGAAGAATATCTTGTTCAGGCGCTTTTCCTGATATTGGTCATCAGAATAGAAATAAAGAGGTTGTGCTGGAACTTGACTCAAGAAAAAAAAAAATGTTGTCATCTCTGAGTCCAGCTAGAACTTACAAATATTTATTTGTATTATATCATGTCTCAAGTCATCACTGTGCTGGACCAGAATAAACAATAGAACGCTGGTCATAACTAACCCATGCAATACGCACAGCGTTTATAGCAGCGGCAAATACGCAAAGTCTGGCTAAGGCAATGACTAAGATTTTCATTTATTTTTCAGATTAAAAAATAAGTCTGAATTAAAAATGTCAAGGGATCTGATGGCATTAAAAGGACTTGCCAAACAGGCTCATTTAAATTTTACTGAGTATGTTTTGCATCGTGCTACAAAACCATGAGGACAAAAGGAAATCAAAGAGTTTGATTTTTCTGGGCATACAAGATACACACACCGGGTAACAGTTACGGAGTCATCCAAAGCCACACCTCCAGTGGTGTCACAAACCTGAAATTGGTGCTAAGTGACAGCAGTCACTGTTGGAGAGTTCCTGTCCCTTTGCCATCGCTGTTCCATACTGAGTCCCTGCTCGCATGAATATGTGACCTTTGATAAGCCTTGAAGCTTCCCTGATTCTCAAGGTTTCCATCTAAACAATGGGTGTTGGACTTGAGTCTCCCCTCCTCTAAGATCTCTGTGGTTCTTGGATGATTTTCAAGAACCCGTATGGACACTTTCTTCTTTTCCAAACTTTCTTCTTTTCCAAATAGGAAACCAACTAAAGTTGAAATATTGAAGACCAAAGAGGAAACCAGGGGCGGTAAAAATAAAGGAGCAAAATGAACCTTCCTTTAACACAGTATCCCTTATGCCTGATCCACCAGTGTCCCTAGTCTTACAAGTGAGAATTAAATGTTTAGAATCTGGTCAGTCCACTTCTGGCCTTTTAACCTTAGAATTTCTATAAGTCATTAAGGGATTAATACTTAAACTGGAAGGTGGAATGAAGAAATATAATTCCTGATTAAACAAAACGAAAATATAGAAATTGTTTCAAATAAAAAAAGATATAAAAAATTGACAACACTTTGCTTATTTAATATGGTGTTTGCTACACTCCTTTGATTTGAGATGGTATGAATGATTATTGTCAATGGCAACTGGTGTATATCTCAAACAATACTCTGTCATTCAGGAATAAAAACTAGAGCTCTCTTATTCAGCAGTTGTAATCCTGTTAGGCTAGTTTTGGGGGTTTCATTTAGGACTGATTCCATCACATTTAATATTGATCTAATTCCTTCAAATTATCATATTGACTCCACTGGAGTAATATCTCTCTTTCCTACATTGATGACTTCTTTTTTTTTTTCCACTTTAATAGATATGATAAAGGTGGGGTGTCTCTTTCCTTTCTCCCACTCGCACTTACAAGAGTAGTAATAATATTACATGTATAAGGCTCTGGGAGGAGATCGTCATATTTTTTTATATTGCACTGTCTCTCTTCAGTTGTCATGGTGCTAGGCAAGAGCCAATGGTAGAATGGTAGACCTAACCAGCCCATGAAATGTGCACAAAGAATTCTTATCGTAGTACATACAAGAGAAAACTAGGGTGCAGAAAATTGAGGAGACTTAACAAAGTGACTCAGTCAATTTTGTTTTCTAGGCTGTTGCTCTAAATATAGGAACATGTGAACATTGGAATAACACAGCACATCATCAGAATCTAATATCATACTGTAACTTTCTACACACCAGCAATTTGGCAAATAATTTACAGAACAGGCACATGACTGTAACTCTAAGGTCTAGAATTCTGTTTTTTCAAACCAGTCATTCACTTCTTAGTATACCGTCTCTTTTATTATTGGGGCATTTTCAGCTGCAGTACTTCCATTGATGAGGCTAGTCGCTAAGTGCATTTGTATCTCAGAAGTTCACGCTGGCATTTTGATGTGATGCTGAAGAATTACAATGAGCTTATAACTAAAGTAATTGAGCACAACTTTCACTTTAAGAGTCTCACAGGAAGGAAGGGAGGAAGAATTTGTAGCCACGTAAAAAGAAATTGAAATATCTTAGCTTCTTCACTTTAACCATAGCTAACAGTTTTCTCAAAGTTATTAGATTATGTTCGAACATTTTTCAAAGTTGGCTGATAGTGTCTTCTTACTCATCTTTGTGGCTTTATATAATACCCATAAGCATCTCTGGAGTAATTTTAAGTAGCACATGTGGAGCGTGTGTCTTTGAGAATTTATAGCTGCTATTTATTGGAGTCACTGGGTTGCCTCCATGAGATTTCCAACAACTATAAGCTCACAAATGATCTACAAGAATCTCAGCTGCTAGAATTCTGAAAGTTACAGTGAAACTAAACTATTCAAAATCAGTAGGGTTTGATGTATATTTGGCTATAGAGAAGTAATGGTTAATTTTTTGTCAACTTGACAGGCCATGGGATGCCCAGACATCTGTTTAAACATTATTTGTAGGTGTTTCCATATGAGATTAGTGTTTGATTTGGTAAACTTAGTAAAGCAGATGCCTCTCTCCAGTGAGGGTGGTGCGTCATCCACACCACTGAATGACTGAAGAAAACAAAAAGGTAGAGGAAGGTTGACTTCATTCTCAGCCTGACTGTTTGACCTGGACTTTGGGCTTCTCCTGCCCTCTGTGTTTCTGGTTCTCAGGCTTTCGGATCGGACCCGGAATATACACCATCGGCTCTCTAGTTCTCAGCCCTTTGAACTTCACCACCAGCTTCCCTGCATCACTAGTTTGAAGATAGCAGATCATGGGACATCTCAACCTCCAAAGTCATGTGAGTCAATTCCTTTTTTTTATATATATACTATTAGTTCAGTTTCTCTGGGGAACTCTGGTTAATACAAGAGGAAAGAAGAATCTAGAATATGCAAAGGTATGCTGTAGAGCTCCCTGATTTGCCTAGGAGGTGAAACACTTAGGTTTTCTATGGTGGAAGAGTATTTTGCTTCCAGTAGCCAGAGGCCTCCCCTCCTCCCTGTACAAACTAAGTGCATGTAGTTTGTACATTCAGTAAGCTCACTGTTGAAAATCTGGGCATCATGCTTAGCCACTAATGATAACAAGAAAAAAAGAGTGGCTGATCTTTAGAAACCTACTGTCAGAGTTCTAAGATGACTCATTCTTTTCCTTAATTGAAGGTGGTAGAGGAAGTGTTCATTCATTCCGTCATTTGAGAAGGATTAATTAGCTACCTAATATCTTAGAGGCTCTGTGCTTTGTGATGTGTATAGACTAGTGCACGAGGCAGATTTGGCTTTTGCTCTCCTAGATTTTGCTAAGGGAAGATAGACAAGCAGATGTTTCATCACTATCATTACATGTGTGCAAAGGGAAGGGGGTGTCAAGAGAGGATGTACAGAAAGCCGATGCCTGGAGGGTGGGGGGAGGGGAGGTGAATGCTGAACCATCTAAATGAGAAGTTTAAAGGTCACTCAGGGAAGAGGAGAGGGATTTGAGAAAGAACATTTGCAATGGCCAGCTGTGAGGCAGAAATAGAAAGGTCAAGGTGATGATGAGGTAAAGCGAGGAAGAGGGGAGTTCTATGAGGCGAAGACGGAGAAATGAGGCCAGCTAACACAGAGCCCCACAGGCCGTGTGCAGAATTTCTGCTTTGTCCTAACAGTCTCAGATCTGAAGCGGGAGACCGATGGGATCCGATGTTTGCATTACTAACAAATGCTCTTGCCTAGTCTGTGAAGAATGGGTTAGAGGACAGAGGTAGAAAACAACTGTAGAAGTCCAGGTAATAGCGGTTTGATGGAGGCGGTGGCAAAAAAATGCACAGATTCAGGAGCTATTTAGGAAGAAAAATAGAATTGAGTAGAAGATTAAACATGGGAGGTAAGGGTAAGTCTGACAACCAAGGCCGACTTCCAGGATCCTGGTTTGGGCACAGAATGGTTGGTACAACCTTTCACTAATGGAGGAAAATGGGAGAAAATCGAGATTGGGACAAGGTGAGCTGTGGCAGATCAGAAGCAGGGGGATATTAAGGATGACTCAGAAGCGTGCATTCGGGCAACTGTTACCTGTCGTGAAAGTAAAGACTCCGTGATTGTGTGTTTAAGCCTTTTGAGGGAGGGTGCATGTTTAATCATTGTCAAGTATCACAGTACCATTTAAAAATTTGTGTGCGTTCGTGACTCTATACCATAGATCAAGGATTTAAATAACCTAGTTAGCAGCATGGCACTATTTGTCACTTGGTTATAATACAGCATTGTTTATTTAATCTCTCTTCCATCCTCTCCCCGGTTTGCTTCCCCACAATTTGTGTCCTCTGTTGATCTAGATGAAGATATGGAAAGAGACGGTCAGTGGGGTCAGATTCCATAATTCAAATCCTAATGTTGCTCTATGCTAGTTGTAGGATTGTAGCAAATTGGCCAAACTCTCTGTACATATTATATTATATAGATTACTTTGGTATTATTCACCTAGAATGCTACTGCAGGAGTTTCGTGACATTTTAATAGGAAAATCTATCTAAAAGTTCTGGTATACTACTTAGTCTATGGCAGAAGCTCAAAAAAAATAAAATGACTACTGCCCTATAGTATCAGAATGTCCTTGGTTCTATCCTGACACTCTCTCATCTGGCAAACCAAGGTAGTAGATGGGTTCGCCTACTCCACCCTTTGGGAAGAGTAGAAGATGGGTATCATTCTCATTTTAGCTTAATATGTATGTCACCATCACAGGGAATCCTCCCCACTCCCCTCTCCCACTGCTTGGCTTGACCTCCTCCAAAGAACAAGAGAGTCTACCCCCGAAGACCACTGCTGAGGCCGAGAATTTCATCCTTATGTTTCCTCTATTTCCACTTACTCACCTTAAAAACAAAAGGTGAGGAGCTCTTTTTGTATACACAGAGGCACATTAAAGTGTCCTCAGGTTCCATCTGTGTGGGTTGGAGGTAAGCTCCTCCCTGCACAACTTTCCCTTTGAGAAGTACGCAGACCCAGAAATAATGTCCTGCTCTTGGGTGCCCAACATGCTTTTGACTGAAACATTCGAGTAGTTGTTTATGTGGACATAGTGTTAGTTTCAGCTGCCAATTTTAGGATTAAATGGCTTACATTACTACAAAATGTTAGCAGAACATGTTTTCCAAAATAAATGTCATTAAATCTACACTCCCACCAACTGATTAGAGACTTGAACTCAGAAAATATGGCAAAAACAGCAGAGCAGCAAAAGCAAGAAAAACACATGCTCACTTCATATGGTAAAAATGACTCTTCCCTTCGTCTCTGGAAGGCACATACACTTGGTGAATGAGAACAGTTAAGTTCTGCTTCCTCTGAACGTAGGGAAATCCCACAAGGTGCCTATCTGTCTCTTTGCAGCTCACATTGCATTAGATGTTACTGAATTTACGTTTTCGTGACTTAGGTTTACATTTTTAAAGTAACGCCAACTCTTTATTTTTTTACTTATAATTTAAAAAATAATCCTGATCAGAAATCCTGAAGAGTCCAGTTTTGGTTAGTCAGAAGAGCAGTGTGCCTGAGGAAAGTTTCTGCTAAGAGTCTCGAAGATAACTTAAGTATTGTCTTCTGGAGCTCAGGGTCCTACCTATCTTCAGAGAGGTTATCTTTATAGTTCTGAGAGTTAATGAGCCATGAAGGGATCATTGAAGTGCTGAAGTCACAGCAGTGGCCATATGAGTTTGTCATTGTGATGACACTTTTTAGAAAATCATCTCAATTTGTACCCTGTACTTTGAGAAGAGGGGAAAAAATGATACCTTATTCCTACCCATTACCTCCATCTGGGATACAAGCAATGTCGGATTAAGCATATGGAATATAAACAGTAATTTAATTAAATGTGAACAAAGCCTTTTCATGCACCATATTTAAATTTTGAAATGTAGCCCAGTTTTCTTTCTATTTGAAATACATGAAACAACAGAAAAAAAAAAAAGAAAGAAAAAGAAAAGAGGGGCGCCTGGGTGGCTCAGTCGTTAAGCGTCTGCCTTCGGCTCAGGGCGTGATCCCAGAGTCCTGGGATTGAGCCCCACATCAGACTCTTCCGCTGGGAGCCTGCTTCTTCCTCTCCCACTCCCCCTGCTTGTGTTCCCTCTCTCGCTGGCTGTCTCTCTCTCTGTCAAAAGAATAAGTAAAATCTTTAAAAAAAAAAAAAAAAGAAAGAAAGAAAAGAAAAAAAAGAAAGGAAGAAAGAAAGAAGAAAAAGAAAAGAAAAAAGTCACATACTTAATGACAGATGTGATGTTGACATGTGAAGTACTCTTGCTGTGTGAAACAGCCTGACTCTGTCCATAAAGGTAAGCTAGTTTCAGTATGCTCCACCTTGGCACTCAATAGAGTTGAGTGTTTTTATCCCAACCATCCTATCATTTTAATAAAATTGCTAGCATAACTTCCTTGTGATTTCATCCAATTGTAGCGCCGGAAATAGTTTGATTTAAATCACGCTAGTGTGTTTTAAAGAAAGTCCAATCACAAGCTAACCAGGAAGCGCTTATATAAAATTTATAGGTTGTCTTAGAAGTTGCCGGGCACATCAAGAAATAAATATATGTTTGAAAAAAGATGAGTTTGTGGACACTGCTGTACAGAAGATTAGAAATTTGTTTAGCTAGCGGCACCTGACTGGCTCCGTCGATTAAGCGTCTGCCTTTGGGTCAGGTCATGATCCCAGAGTCCTGGGATAGAGCTCCATGTTGTCGGGCTCCCTGCTCAGCAGGGAGTCTGCTTCTCCCTCTTCCTCTGCCCCTCCCCCCTGCTCATGCTCTCGCTCACTCTCTCTAATAAGTAAATTAAAAATCTTTAAAAAGAAGGAATTTATTTAGCTAATTATGGAGTGGTTCCTACAACAAAACCAAAGAATTTGACTAAAGACTCCCATAATATTAATAGAATAATTACCAAATATCCTCCATGATATTAATAGGATAATTATTAATAGAATAATAGAACAGAATCCATCAAGTTGACCAAAAAGGCAAAAATGAAAACAGATTATAAGAATCCTCAAATATTTCTTTTTCTTGATGGAAATCATCAGAATTCTGCAAAGATCCTACCTCTGCCACACAAAGTAAAATGTTTGAAGCAGTTAAAATGGTATATATGAAAGACCATCCAGTAGATTGTTTTATTTTTTTGGAAAGCCTTCACATTTTAAACAAAGTCATTTATTATCTCCTGTATTCTAATTGCCCAATTACAACCTTTGTTCAAGCATTACACTCCTTATGATGAAATGGATTCTTCACAGCCCTGTCCCTGATTCTCATACAATAAGTTCAGATAAAAACCTGCCTGGAAACTTGTGTCAGTAATATAATTAAGTCAACCAGTGGAAGTGTAACAAGGCTTTCAGAAAGAGGGCTCTCAGACTGGGTGTTCTTACTTCTCCATCTGACGGTGTCATGTGCTATACACACATTTAAAACTCACGATGGCTTTCAATTCAGTTGTCTTCACATTCTTCGGCTTCCATCTTCTAGAGAGAAAAGACCAATAAAATTCAAAACGTGTTGTGCCGTTTTCCATTAATTTTTAAAACCAGGCATCTGGCGAGGAAATAAAATCCGTGTGTTGCCAACTCATTTACACTTAACTCACCAAAATGTTCCTTTTGAAAAGAGAAGTGACATCCAACAAGTCTTCGGAACCTTTTTTCTTTTACATATTAGTCCCATCTTGTCGACTCCCAGTTCCCAAGGTTCAAGGTTGGTTCACAGCTTTGAACCCAAATGCTGAGAATGAACATGGAACCTCACCAAACAAACACGGGTTGTTGTGACCCCTGGAAAACACTTCTTCTTGAACTTTGGGTGTGACATCTTGTCACTTCTACTTCAGTCTTGAGTTACACTGGGAATGAATGAGGCAAGTGGGGGGAAAAAGAAAACTTAAAAAGAGGAAAGGAAACAGGAAATGAGTAACTCACTTGGAATGTGGTGCAGGGACAGAACGCTGGGCGGGAAGTGCAGAGAGGCCCCGCAGTTGCTCTGCCCAGCTCCCCCACTAGCTGGGGCACAGCCAGGGCAAAACGATACCCGTCCAGTCCGAGCAACAAAATCTGTGATTATAAAACGGAGAGCGTTAGAATTTATAAAGTTGAATGAGATGATTATTGTGTTTCCTTCTGCCCCTGGCACTTGTATTATTTTATGAATTTATCCCTGAGCAGGGAAGCAAGTCAAACCACTCCAGGAGCTCATGATCCTGAGAAGGGCCCCACACTGGCCCTTCCCCTCCCGCTGTGTCTGTCTGTGCCCTCTCCATTCCCTGCACTACCCCCAGAACATGCCCCGTCCCTTGGCTGCTCCCATCCCTCCAGCGTCAGGTTCCTACTGATCCACTTCTATTTCATGTTCCTATCGATTCATTTCTAGTTCATATTCCTATGGATCTACTTCTTCGAGTCTTGAATCTTCTGCTTCCTTCTGTGACCATTCTTGGACATGAATTGTTTCCTCTCGTACTTACATGGGCTTTGGCCTCAGAACACCTTCCATGGTTTGCGGCCAGTCTCTGAACCCCTCGCTGTCTTCAGTCACAAAGGGCCAGCTTCCTGCATCAGACAGCTCTCAGAATGTGTGTATCATGAGAATTGTTCTAGATTTGACTGAAGCTTCCCTCAGGTGTAAGAGCAGACAATTAAACATAGATCTACGATAATTTTTACTCAAGTGCTCTGGTCTAGAAACATAGTCAAGTTGGAGGGAAAGAAAAATTATTTCCAGCCTACCTCTGTGAACATAGAGGAGCTGTTTCATGGATATGCATTTAATACATTTCACTGAAAAGGAAAGGAGGTCATTGGGTCATCAGAAGTTTCAAAAAGTTTCCTTTGTCCTTTCACGTAGAAAAATTAACCTATTGGCTTCTACACAGTGTTTAGTACCCATGGACTAATGTGGGGCTGTTTGTGCTGACCTGGAATTTCTTTTATTTAAAGAACATTAAACAAATTAATTATGATCTATATTAATATGTATATTGCAAGTCCCCTAACGGAACATCTTCACATTCTAAAAACTCCCATTATGCTTGTGATGATTTTGATATTTTTTGGTCACTTCTTGTGTTTTTCCCTTTGAAGATCTTGTCACCATGTGTGTGGAAAGTAGTTTGCAGTGTTTCAAACTCCTTGGAATCTCCTCAGTTCTCCGTTCAGAATCAGGCTTAAGCTCTTCCAGGTTCTGTTTACTGCTAGCTGATGATGACTTCCTTATCCAAATGGGGGAAAGACTTTTGAACATATATTAAAATGTGTGTGTGATTTCTGAGACATCAAATAGCTGGAATAACAAGTCAACATTTTGATGAGTTAAGTGTAAATTAACTAAAAACACATGCACTAAATTCTCCTTGAAGCACAGATGGTTTGAGAAACCTAGAAGTGCTTGGAAAAAAATATGGCTTTTATTTTCCTGAACCCCCCAAGTTTGAAGAAGTAATTGAAGATTAATTTCCGTCTCTTCCCAATTGTTGCTTTAGATTTTTAATAGATTATATCCTTTTCTTTTGTTTTTAACCTGGATCGTCTAAGGAATGAAAGTACTTTCTTCTTCGCTCTTCTTTCTCTTTCCTAACTAAGGATGAGTGGGCATCAGGGGCAAGAAACCCATCTTCCAAGGGTGGAGAGTGCTAAGCTGATAAATATCAAAACACTGGTCAGCCATGTTTTCTTATGGAGGAAATCCTGGAAATACAGCTAAACCTATTTGGGGCTCTGCTTTAGCCCTGTTTCCTTTTCTACTACTGCACTGCCAAGTGTTGATCCTCTAGTGTAGACGTAGAAATGTAGCATGGCCTGTCTTCAACCTGCTTCGATTCTGGGCTCTAGGCTTCCATGGGACCAAGCAAAAAGAAGGCCATAGGTGGTGAGGTGAGTTCAGGGTTGCCGCACTGGTGTTGAGGCTGATGCCCAGTTAATAATAAGGTGATATTTTCCTTGGCTTTCTTTGAACATATCTCTCTTGCACAAATCTAGAAAGAAAGAATAATGAAACCAAAGCAAGATTCCAGCTCTCTAGACCAAAGAAATAAACTAAAATAAAGGCAGTTTATTATTGAGTATCATCTAACACCACTCCCTTATTACTACTTCTGATGCTTTGATTATTGCTACTGTACCAGTATTCAGAGTACCTCCTCCCAAAGTCATGAAACTTTATATGACAATAGTAAGGTATTTTCTATAAAACTTGTCCATCCAATCATTTATTTTTCTATTTTAGTGGTTTTTATTCACTTTTTTTAAAAATTATGAAAGTAATACATACATGTTTACCATGGTGTATAAATTCTAAAGGAAAATATGATCATGTCACCAAATCATATCACTACTAATAATCATATCCCTACTTCATGGAAGCATTTTTACTAGGCTGTTGTATTATTTCAAGCCTGTTTTCATGTTTGTGCACATGTATGAGTAGTTTTTGATGTTTTTCACAGAAAAAAATAAGTTCACACTATACCACATTATTTCTCAACTTGGTATCTTCATTCAAAAGCCCATTCTGAAATTCTGTCTAGTTCAAACACCTTTTTAAATAAGAGCTTAATCTTCTGTGTCATTGTTACCTGTGATATGTTCAATCATTACATAACTGACAGACTTTTGGGTCTTTTCCAATTTCTTGCCACACTGGAGAGTTTTGCTCTACAAATCCTTGCACGTATGTCCTTGCATTCTGGGGTTTTGATCTACGCAGTATTGGTGCTCAAAAAAGGGATTGCTCAGCCAAGCAGTACGGATATGTTTAATTTATAAAAGGTATAACTACATTATTTTCCAGAAAGAAATGTAGAAATGTTGACAACATCCACTTCTCTATATTCTCTTTTTATTTTTGTATATTTGAAGAATGAAAATAGTTTTTTGGTTTTTCTGAGTCATTTTCTAATCCATTAATTTCAGTTTTGTGTTGCGGAATTTTTTATCAGAATTTATTTCTGTAATTTAAAATAATAATGATAATAAATTCCATAAAGAGAACATTGCTAGTGCAAAAATTTAACACAAATCAAAAAAGAATGAGTTCGGCCACATGTTGACATGGGAAGATGTCCACCACAAACTAAGTAATAAAATCAAGATGCAAAACAAAATGAGTAATATAAATTTTACTATATAAAGCAAAACAAAACAAAACATCCCTCTTAGATTAATTTTGAAACAGTGCTCACCAAAATGATAACTGTACTGCCTCTGGGTACTCTCTTTGGAGAGAGAAACTTCCAAATTTTACTCTGAAGACACATTTCTACTATGTACATTTGTATGAGTATATATTATTTCATACCTAAAAAATGATATAAAACCTTTAATTGATAAAAAGTAGCTGATTGCAGTATAACTTACAATGATAGACTGCTTTCGCTGGGCCGTAACACCTCCATTTTCTCCCCATGGTTGGCATTAATATGTTGTACTGAATTTGACCTTGCTTCCTAAAACCTGTCAGGCTCAAGCTGGTGTTCTCCAGATAGGATTAATGTCGGTGCAAAATTCTGGCTCTGTAGTCCCAACACGATCTAATTAAGAACAACGAGTTTAGGTCACATTATTCAGGTAAGAAAATCAACATCAAGATCACACTTCCAAGTGGAAAGGTTGTACGTGTTAAAACACCATCTCAATTGCTGAGTTGCTATTCTCTTAAACTTCACTGAAGTTTGTGAAGATGTTGATATTTGTCAGACCCCTCTGACAACTTTTGACATGACCCATGCTCAATATTTAGCAGAGACATATATACGAGACTAATTTCCAGCTTGGTTCTGTGGTATCACTTTATTCTTTGAGGATATTACTGTCATTTGTAATTTTTTATTCTGGGTGAAGTATGACCCGCTCTAGTTAATTAGGTGTTTTAATCACTTAAGTTCAAAATGCAGTAACATGAACAAAAAGCCAACCCTATTCTTTAGTTAATTACTGAAATATTTAAAGTTGTATTGTACTGGTAAATGAATACACAAAATGATCAGTAAAATGATTAGAAATTCCAGAAATAAACATTATATTATGTATCATATATTATTATATCATATATTTCTATATGATATTATATAATATCATAAAAATCACATCTCAAGTGGAAAAATGGATTATTCAATAAGTGGTCACAATACAACTAGGTAATCATCTGAAAAAATTTAATTTCTTTTTTTTAATATTTTTTATTATATTATGTTAGTCACCATACAGTACATCCCTGGTTTCTGATGTAAAGTTCGATGATTCATTAATTGCATATAACACCCAGTGCACCATGCAATATGTGCCCTCCTTACTACCCATCACCAACCTATCCCATTCCCCCACACCCCTCCCCTCTGAAGCCTGCAGTTTGTTTCTCAGAGTCCATAGTCTCTCATGCTTCATTCCCCCTTCTGTTAATTTCTACCCTGTACATTATACTAAAACAAATTCCAAATGAATCAAATATTTCAACATAAAATATGAAACCATGGAATTACTAATAACATGGAAGAATTATTTTTATAATCTCAGAGTAGGGTAGGCTTTGCTAATAGGCCATAAAAGTAAAAGTTAAAAAATGATTAGTTAGATAACATAATAAGAAACTTCTGCATATCAAAGTACACCATACACAGGCTAAAAGACAAATAAAAGCAAATAAAATATAATATTGAAATAGCATATCCCAAATTAAGAGCTAGTACTCTTTTTTTTTTTTTTAAAGATTTTATTTATTTATTCGACAGAGATAGAGACAGCCAGCGAGAGAGGGAACACAAGCAGGGGGAGTGGGAGAGGAAGAAGCAGGCTCATAGTGGAGGAGCCTGATGTGGGGCTCGATCCCATAACGCCAGGATCACGCCCTGAGCCGAAGGCAGACGCTTAACCGCTGTGCCACCCAGGCGCCCCAAGAGCTAGTACTCTTAATTCATGAAAAGCTCCTGAAAATCGGTAAGGCCAACAAATTGATAGAAAAATGGAAAAAAGGGATAAAAACAAATGAAAATGTAAAAGAATCTTAAAAACTTACACAACACTCAATTTCACTTGTAAGAAGAGAAATGCAAGTTAAAACTTTGAAACACCATTTTTTACTTCCCACCGTCAAAGATCAAGTTTATACAATCTGCTGGTAAAGGCAACGGAAGGCAGACATTCCTATGTATGTTGATAAGACTGTAAGAGCAATTCGATTCTTTGCAATCTGGGCATGTTCAGAGTAAGATGTATGGAAAGATATTCATTATAGCATTGTTTGCAAGAAAAAAAAATACTGAAACAACCAGAAGAGGTCAGGAGGTCCTGGTTAAATGAATTGTGTTACTTTGTTATAGTTGAATAGTATGCAGTCATGAAGAAGAATAAGCCTGCTGTCTGGGTAGTGATATGAACTGATAAAGGGATATTAAGTTTAGAAAAAGAAAGAAAGAAAGAGAGAGAGAGAGAGAGAGAGAGAGAGAGAGAGAAAGAAAGAAAGAAAGAAAGAAAGAAAGAAAGAAAGAACGAACGAACATTGTGCTAAAATTATATATACATACATGGTTAGGCATAGGAAACTTCTGGGAATATAGATATAAGACCCTGGAGACAGTGATTCTCTCTGTGGACAGTAGCTGAGTGCCCAGGGGACACTTAGGATAGAATAAAGACTTGTCTTTTACCATTTACGTTCTTACATCTTGAACTGCATCCTTTCCCCAGTATTCCAAATGCTGGAAGTATTCCAAGAAGGGTCCTTTTTCATATCTAAGGGTACCACCTCCCCCTCCTACTTCCCAATTTATACTCCCTCCACATACTCAGGGCCAAACCTGGGAAACTGAGATCATCAAGTTTTACTGTCATCCACATCATAGAGGTCATGGGAGAATGTGAAGTAGGGGGAATTCCTATAAGGAAGCAAAAAGAGAAACATGTTCTGGGGGCTTGGGGAAGAGCCAAGGAGAAGAGAATAAAGAGTGAGAGTATGGTCGTGGGGTCAAAACCCCAAGACAATGGGTAGAAACATCCAGATACCATCAGGGAAATTCCAGATTAGACTTCCTTCATTCTGGTTTTGTTTTGTTTTGTTTTGATTCAGTTTGGTTTGGTTCATCGGGCTTGGCCTGGAAAATTTCCATGACTCTTAGAGAGATCCCATGGTCATTATAGTACCTCAACTGTGGGGACCTATCTGAGCAGGTGGGCTCACCATAGCAGCACCTGCTTGCTCCAGCCCATTTGTGCCATGTTTAGGATCCACAGCTTGCTCTGTACTCCAATGGGAGGACAGAAACGTCGAGAGTAAACTCATAAACCTGAAGAGGACTTGAGGCAGTGCCAAGGAGGGTGCAGGGATCTTAGGACCAGACTCAAGGCAGGGACCATGAACTCAGAAGTCAATGCCAGTGACATGCCAAAGGGACCCAGCACCACCAGTCACCTGCTGGGAACACCAGCTCAGGATACCCAGCATAAGACCCGATCAACCACTCTGCCAAGGGAGCCCTGGGGAGCCAGCAAACACTTTGTAACATAGACCTTCCTCCTGCGTTCATGAGAACACTCGCAGAGCCCAGCCTTCGAGCCTCTTACTTCTCTGTGGACTGAAAAGTATAGGTTGACACTCTGTGCTAAACTGTGACTTCCGTGTTGTAGATGGGATCTGTCCTCACCCTAAAGCAAAGAATGCCTTGATACAAGGGATAGGGAGTCTCCAGGCATGTGGGGATTATAAAATACCCTGATTTAGTACATCGTTCCTCTTATATCAGTGTATTATTGGTTTATTTGTTTGCTTGTCTGCTGTAAATCACCTAAAGTTCTGTTAGGCTTAAATAAATATATGGATATATTTTGGATGTAATGTTATAAAAATCAATAATTTTTGTCAAGAGCTAATAAATATTGCATATTTGCAAATGAGAATTCTATTCTCCCTAAAAATTTATTTGATAGGTGGAAACTACATAGGAAGTAGCAATACTTGCTCTTTGTTGGGATCCACTTCTCTTTGACCTTGAACATGCAGCCAAGACTCCAGTAAAATCTCCATTTTTAGCTTCAGCTGTTCTGAATGCATCAACCAGTCATTTATCCAAAGCAGGGACAAAGTGTGTGTGTGTGTGTGTGTGTGTGTGTGTGTGTGTGTGTGTGTGTGTATAAGTTATATATCTAATAGCCACAAAAAAAGTCTTCAGGTAAAGCAGCAATCAACTATTTATAATCTTTCAAATCTATTTCCGAAGATACTATGAATATTCTTGGAAGCCCCCAAAGTATTTCTTGACTTGTATATTCATCAAAGTGCTGGAAAATTACACGAGAGCAATCAGATAAGGCAGTTAATATGGCTGGCACCAATGTGACTGCCTTACTCCTCCCTCTATGATTAATTACAACTAAATTGATGTTACCAGCAATGATTAATTTACATCTTAGGTGCAAAGTAAATGAACTAAGCAAATTGGAATTGGCACTAACAGTTTCTAGAGCCTCAGCAAAGCGCCCAAATCATGGTAAGCTATTATGCACAGTATAATTTCTCCCCGCCAAAATGGTTAAAAGGCATAGGTGCAGACTTTATTTTTGTACGTAGGTGTGTTTTCGTATGTCTTTTGAAGCAAAGTTTAAATATAAAAAATAACTAGGTTTTATTTTTGGCTTGGATGTATAGCATATATATGCATGGTGAGGCAAATGTTTCAAGTTTCATTTACTCAAAATAAATGCAACATGTTTTCTTCCATCTTGATCTTTTAGTATTCGTTTTAAGAGCTTAGATTGGGTTATACACAAACCCACACCTGCCTGGCCCAGTTGTGTATATTCAGTTTCCTCTTACTCAATATGAAGAGACTTATAACTATTTTACAAAGCTGTTAAATGGAATGATATAGCTAGATGCCCTGGCACATAGCAGGCTTCTTATAAGATCACCCAGTAGTTTCCAGTATGTTCTCCTGAACCAAGTAGAGGCGGTCTTCTAGAGGCTTCCCACACCCTGCCAGTGCACCTGCATATTTACTTACAGATCCAAGTGCAGAGGAGAATAAAAGCCTAAGGGAGGCTGTTGTTTCTTCCAAATGAGCTGAGATAACAGGAACAAGGATAGAAGATGACTTTGTACTGAAATGGCATTGAGACAGAGCATGCAAATATATAATCTCTTCGCAGAGGGAGGATAAAGTTCCAATCAATCAGATATTTTGAAGAAACAGAGCAACATAGTAGAGTCATTAACATTCATCTGGGTGTAACACATGGTTTTACTGTAAGAACCCTGGGCGAGATTGACTGAAGTGTAGAGGGGCAGACGAGGAACCAGAGCTAGGCTCTGGTTTGGAAAGTGCTCTCTGGTTTATTTAAAATCAATAATGTGCGTTCTCAGCCTACAGAATTTACAAAATTCCCAGATAATACCACTTAACCCAGTTGAATACCTTTTTTTGTTTCAAGCAAGATTTCTTCCAAAGACATGTAACTCCACTGAATTAAATGGGATAATCAGATAAGCTTCCCAAAGCTTTTCGCTCTTCATTCCTTAGAGCACAGACCATATTTTAGTAATTTATTCATTTCAAGCACTTAGAATAGTGCCACCTGGCATGGAGGAGTTGCCTGATAATTCTTTGTGAAATCAATACATGTTTTATTCTATAAGATTCATAATTGTCGGACAATTGATGGTTGCAAATAATGAATTTTTAAAGAAACTATGACAACTATCTTTATCATTTTTGATTAACCTTTCACCAAATTTTTTCACTACAGAGTCACATGTATATCTTAATTAAGGGACATATAATATTGCTAATGTCTATTATCTTTCTTTTAGGCACTTAGAATTCTTATGGGTTCTTTTCAGGTGGCACCTTTTATTCACTTGAAAAGATCTATTTTGATAATTTTAAAGGAAATTACTAGATTGGCTCTAAACCTTAGGCTTGGTCCTAAAACACCAGAAATGAGCCAACAAGAGGTGGGTTAATCAACTAAAATTTCTTTTAAGAAATGTATTGCAATTGGGTGGGGGTGAGGGGGGGTTACTCAGGGGAACGATGAGCAAAGAACAGAAAAGCAGATCAGCTACAAAATGTGAAAATATTAGTACATTAAATATCTTATCACTTCACTGAAACAAATACAGTCTTGACAAAGATGGAATGATAATAAACCTGACCTTAACGTTTGCACTATACAGAGGGGTCTCTTCTCTCTGTTTCTCCTTCCACACTTCGCCCATCTGAGGGGTTCTTCTATTGCCTATCCCCTCACATGCAGTATATTAGGGGCTGGAAGCACTCTTTACCAGCTCTTTCTGGAAATTCTTTTTTTTTTTTTTTTTAATTCAAAGCAAAAAATAGGAACTTCAGTAGTTGGGCTACTTTATTAAAGTCTCTTACTTCAGTTTAAGAAAAAACTTTCTGAACAAGATGGGTCTCCTTTCTTTTGTCTTGTACCACTGAGAATTACTCCCGGTTTGTTTTTTGTTTTGTTTTGTTTTGTTTGTGTTTTGTTGTTTTTTTTTTTTTTTTTTTTTTTTTTTTTTTTTTTTTTTTTTTTTTTTAAGATTTGCTCCTAATTTAATTCCCTACATGACCACATATGTGTGGCTCTGTCCTCAAGAAATAAAGTTGAATGAGAGTTACTGAGTACCTTTAGGGAATTAAAACTCTGATGAGGAATTTGAGATATATAGATATGTATAGATATATACATAGATAAATATATGTGCATGGAGATAAATATATGTGTATTGAGATGAATAGGAAGATATAACAAGTCCCTTGTTAGATGCACAAATAATGAGTTGGTTCTTTGTACCATTCAGGTGGTAAACCAAGTAAGTCACAGACCCAAAAGTTTAAAATCTAGCTTCTAATCTGGTATTCAATTCTGAAAGGGGTTGCGAGCATTCTTATTTATCATGTTTTTGTTATTTACATGTGGTAGATAACACATTTTTAAGGATTAAAGAAATTAATTAGAGAAAGAATTAAAGAGGGAAAATAGCGCACAAATCAAATACCATAAGTCAGTGGTACATCTTAGACTGTTTAAACAATGTGATTGAGGAGAGTGGGTTTTATGTTTTAAACCTGTTTTGTGGCATGTGGGGGGGGTGTATTTATAAAAAGCCCTGTCTTGGGGTGTTTACTTTTTTCTAAGTCACTCATATAATTTTGGGAATCAGGTGAAGCTAAAAAATAAATGAACCACCTGAAAATTCTTCCCCTTTCTGTAGATACTAGTGTGGTAATATTATCCTTTGATATGAAATTCATTAAGTTTTAACAATTTTTACAGTTCGGTGGTGAATGCTTCATATCAGGAAAAGGTCTGAAGTTCTTAGTCTTGTCAAAGCAATGAGGATTGACACCATTCTTTCTTTCCTTTTTTTTTTTTTTTAAAGATTTTATTTATTTATTCGACAGAGATAGAGACAGCCAGCAGGAGAGAGAACACAAGCAGGGGGAGTGGGAGAGGAAGAAGCAGGCTCACAGCGGAAGAGCCTGATGTGGGGCTCGATCCCATCACGCCAGGATCACGCCCTGAGCCAAAGGCAGGCGCTTAACCGCTGTGCCACCCAGGCACCCCCATTCTTTCTTTTAAATCTCTCATAACATATGCATCTCTTATATCACTGCCAGGCTTAGGTGGACGTTTTTGTAGGTACCTTGAGCCTTCTGACATTTTAAACCCCCAAGCCTAGTGTGAACTTTCAGAGCAAATTTCTATAAGTTTACCAAAATATTCCCTACAGTCAGAATATAAAACTGTGCACACAGGTTAATGTACTCATTGTACTTAGTCACTTACCAGTTATCTACAAAACTCAAACTGCTGAATTATTTATAAATAGTTGTTGGTTATTTCTTATAGTTCTAGGATCTGTTCTTTCTTCACTTGCAGTTCATTTTTATATAATCAACCTGTTTTTGATCATAAAGTCAAATTAATATTCTTAAATGTAATCAATAACCAGGACTTTAGAAATAAGAAAGAAAGAAGTGTCTATGCTTTCCTTCCTTCTCTTATTAATCTGGAAAAGAGTCTGTATTTACGATCCTGGGGCAGTATTTTGGTTTTAACTATAGAAAGATTTGATGTTTATGTTGCTATTGTCCCAATTGCCTCATGTAGCGTCTCCCATGTAACAGTACATTGACCCCACTTCCACCCATGAATGAGCCACATGTGGATTTGACTCATTTTGTTGAAGAGTCTCATCAGTAATCAATTATATTTTCCTTTGGCGATTAAGAACCAATCCCATCTTCTTATTCAGTCCAGAAGCTTTCATTCTTTCATCCAAAGAAAAAACATTTCACAGACAAGTTTTGCCTTGAATACCAAACTCCTCTGTCCCAGAGACCAGGAAATAGTTACCACAGCCTTCTGGGTACTGGACTTCTAAAGTAGAATGACTTCCTCGTATATTCATTGACTTGCTATGTTCTTTTTCAACTCCTGCTCACATCTCTCATAGAGAAGGAACAGCAATTTCAAAAGCCCTAGTGCTAGAAAAAATCTTGACTGCCTCTTGCCAGAGCACTTCTTGGAATGGGAAGTGATATAATACCAGGTTTAGGGAAGCCATTTTTGAAGCAGACAAAGCTAGCCTTCGAAGAGGGAAAGAAGACTCACTTTCATAAAGAGAGATGGTATTGTCCTTTTCCTGGGTGTCTGACAGATCGTATGCTTTCCAAATCTAGTGCCTCATGTGGATCAGTTTTATTTATTTCCTTTAGATTTAGTGAGACACCTTGTCAGTATACCCCTCTTCTCTGAAGAGGAGCCCCATAAGCACCATACACCCTTTGTCTTCCAACACTCTGTCCCTTTGGGGGGGGGGGGCGGTGGAGAACACAGAAGACATAACACAAGGAACCCAAGCACAGTCTATTCCTTAGTCTTAAGAAAAAAAAAAATCTCTGCCCCTCTTATCTCCTCAGTGGTACCAACCTTGCATAAGAGTTCAGGCTCTCTAAACAAAGTGAAGAAACCAGGAAGAGAATTGATGTCATGCTCTCTCTGCTTTGACCTTGCAACTCAACCATCCTAAGGCAGAAGAAGGCAAAAGTCCAGCAGCCTTCTTTTAGAATTGGCAAGGGAATGATGCAAAGAAGACATGATGTGAATTAATATATGAACAAACTATATCTCTTTGATAGTTTAAGTTTATGTCTGTGACTTGCAAATAAAAAATTATTGACTAAGGAAAAGATTATTGAAAATAACAAATGGCTCTTATCACCACGTCATTACCAGAGCCAAGTCTGATGAATAAGGTGGTGTTCAAGATGGGTAATTCAGTTTGGGATCCAAAATGAGCTGTAACTATAGAGTAATTAAATTGACATTATTAATGACTTGCAAGCTGCCTCTTAAATCAATTCCAAACCATGGAAGAAAACTATATAGCTACCCAAAACTACTATGATCGACAGCTTTTATTTGCATATAAAACTGCTAGTGATGTATTTCTTTACTTTTCGATAATATCAATGTGTCACAATTCATTATTCAATAAATATTTTGTGAATGCCAGTGTGCCAAGAACTGTTCTAGGCACAAAGTATCTAGGGATACTTTGGTGAATGAAACAAATTAAAAACCATGCTTGCCCACATGAAACTTATGTTGTCATCAATGGAACACACAGTAAGCAAAATAAGTAAATTATATATCATGTTGCAGGGTGATAAGTGCTATAGAGAAAAATAATTCAGAGGGGGGAGCAGGGCAAGAAGAGTGGGGACAAGCATGGAGTTCTCAGTACGGTAGTCAGAGGATTTCACACCAAGGTGGCATTTAAGCAAAGACTTAAAAGAGGTGAGGACACAAACCATGAAAGAAGAGTGTTTTAGGAGGAGATCAGTAAGCGTGAACACAAGGCATATTGAGGATTCAAAAAAAGGCTGAGTGTCTGGTGTCAAGAGAGCAAGACACAGAATAGCAGGGATGGAAGATAGAAAGCTAGCAAAGGATTGGTCATATAAGCCCTTAGAGATCATGGTAAGGATTAGGGTTTTCACTCTGGTGAGGCAGGAAGCATTTGTAGGGTTTGGCGTGATCTCATTTGTGTTGTCTTTTTTTTTTTTTTTTTTTTAGAAGGTGGGGAGGGGGAGAGGAAGAGAGAGAATCTCAAGCAGGCTCCATGCCCAGCGTAGAGCCCAACATAGGGCTCAGTCTCACAACCCTGAGATCCTGACCTGAGCTGAAATCAAGAGTCAGACACTTAACCCCGTGAGCCACCCAGGCGCCCCTCATTCGTAATTTCATAGGACCGTTATGACTGCTGTGTTAAAAATAGACTGAAGGATGTGAGAAGTAGAAATCAGGGAGACCACCTGGAAGTGTGGTGCAATAATCTCAAATAGAGGTGATAGTGCATTGTACCAACACCTTAGCAGGGAGAGCAACAGGAACTGGCCAAATTCAGGATGAAATAAGGGAGAGAACCCAGTAAGATTTGCTGTCACAGTGGATGTGAAATGGGAGAGAAGGAGAGAAACCACAGATGAGCAAGGGAAAGGATCAATAGACCACTTAAAGCTGGGTACAAGTACAGCTCAAGCATGTTTGGAGCAAGAAGTTGGAATTTCAATTCTGGATGTTTTGTGTTTCCATGCTTATTAGGCAGTCGAGTAGTACTAGCCTGAAGATCAGGGCTGAAGTACAGGCTGGACATAAAATGTTGGAAGCCTTGACTCTAGAGTGTGTTAAGATTTTGACTTTGATTTAAGGCCCAAGAAATTACATGTTATAGAATTTTGTCTGATAGCAATACACATAATTTCTGTCCAGTGGAAAACTATGGTTTTTTGTTTTTGTTTTTATGCTATCAGACATTAATCTGTTTTGTATCTAGCCCTGAAACCATGTCTTAGCAAGGCTCTTCTGACTCTACTTGAGTTACTGCAGACGTCACAGGCTGAGGGCTCGGTCCTTCCCGAGACTCCCCTCACTTCAGACACCAACTGCAAGGCCCAGGGTTCCCACACTCATGACCGACTGGCTACAAACTTGGAGGTTCCCCCTATGTCTTCATGTGTGATAATTTGCCAGAGCAATTCACAAAACTCAGGCAGCACTCTCTTTACATTTACAGTTTTATTATGAAGAATCTAAATCAGGACTAGGCAGACGCAGAGACACATGGGGTGTCCTAAATGCAAAGCTCCCCCATCCTCAGGATGTGTCGCCCTGTCATCGCATACGTATATATCACCAACCAGAAAAGCTTCCCCAGGTTTGTGTTTTCAGAGTTTTTATTACACAGACGTGATTAATCAAATCATTGACCATAAACTCAGTCTCCAGCTGTCTCCCTTTCCTTGGAGATCAGGCTGTTATCATCCAGCTCAAGCCCCAATATTCATGAATGGCCAGCCTCCATCTTAGAATTACCTAGGAGCCCACCTGGAGTCACTGCATTAGCATAAACTCAGGTGTGGTTCTAGGGGCTCACCATCAATAACAAAAGGCTCTCCTGTAACTCAGAAGATTCCAGGGGTGAAAGACTAGTTGCCCAAAGAGCTGAGGGTCCATTTCTGGGTTCTCTATTCTGTTCCATTGGTCTGTGTGTCTGTTTTTGTGCCAGTACCCTGCTGTCTTTGTGATCACAGCTTTGTAGTATAGCTTGAAATCCAGCAATGTGATGCTCCCAGCTTTGTTTTTCCTTTTCAACAATTCCTTGGCAATTTGGGGCCTTTTCTAGTTCCACACAAATTTAAGGGCTGTTTGTTCCAGTTCTTTGAAAAATGTCATTGGTATTTTGATCGGGATAACATTGAAGGTGTAGATTGCTCTGGGTAGCATAGACATTTTAACTATGTTTATTCTCGCAATCCATGAGCATGGAATATTTTTCCATCTTTTTGTGTCTTCTTCAATGTCTTTCAAGAGTGATTTGTAGTTTCTAGAATATAGATCCTTTACGTCTCTGGTTAAGTTAATTCCGAAATAACGTATGATTTTTGGTGCTATTGTAAATGGAATCGATTCCCTAATTTCTCTTTCTTCAGTCTCATTGTCCGTGTATAGAAATGCAACTGATTTGTGAGCATTGATTTTGTATCCCACCCCATCACTGAATTGCTCTATAAGTTCTAGTAATTTGGGGGTGGAGTCTTTTGGGTTTTCCGTATAGAGTATCATGTCATCTGCGAAGAGACAGTTTGACTTCTTTGCCGATTTGGATACATTTTATCCCTTTTTGTTGTCTGATTGATGTTGCAAGGACTTCTAGTCCTATGTTGAATAATAATGGCGAGAGTGGGCATCCTCGTTGTGTTCCTGATCTTAAGGGAAAGGCTTTCAGCTTTTCCCCCTTGAGAATGATATTCACTGTAGGCTTTTCATAGATGGTTTTTATGAGATTGAGGAATGTACCCTCTGTCCCTACACTCTGAAGTGTGTTTTTTTTTTTTTAAAGATTTTATTTATTTATGTGACAGAGACAGCCAGCGAGAGAGGGAACACAGCAGGGGGAGTGGGAGAGGAAGAAGCAGGCTCACAGCAGAGGAGCCCGATGTGGGACTCAATCCCGGCGTGCCGGGATCACGCCCTGAGCCAAAGGCAGACGCTTTAACGACTGCGCTACCCAGGCGCCCCTCTGAAGTGTTTTAATCAGGAAAGGATGCTGTATTTTGTCAAATGCTTTTTCTCCACCAATTGAGAGGATCGTATGATTCTTGACTCTTTCCTTGTTGATATGATCTATCACAGTGATCGATTTGCAATCAGTTGAACCACCCTTGCATCCCAGGGATGAAAAGCTTTATCTCTGGACTCAGGACTGAAGACCAAACATATTCTTTATTATACAATACATTCCTTTCCTCAATTGCCAGTAGTTACTCAAATGTTCTTTGAACTAGTTTTACTATCTTAGTGGCTCCCTCGTTAATTAATGAATAGAATAAAATATTAGACATATGTATGATGTATTTGCATTGAAAGTCATGATTTTACCTTTTTGAAAATTAAATATTAACAATGGTATTAACTGAGATAACGAACAAGTAAATCCAGAAAGAATGTCCATGAAAGAAACCCCCCCCCGCCCCCTCCCTGAGCACTCCCTGTTAAGGTTTAAGAGATAGAAAGCAATCCATAAAGGATTCACAGAAATGCCTAGAGACCCAAGAAACAAACCAGGAAAGTGTGTTCTCCCAGAACCCCAGCAATGATTTTAGTTCAAGGCGAAGAGTGTCAACTATGTCAAAGTTGCTGATAAATCTAGTTAAATAAACAGAAACTTCAGGGTGCCTGACTGGATCAGTTGGAAGAACATGCGACTCTTGATCTCGGGGTCATGAGTTTGAGCCCCATGTTGGATGTAGAGGTTACTTAAATAAATAAAACTTAAAAAAAGAAGGCAGACAAACTTCATCATTGGATTTAACAACCTCTTGGTCACTGGTGGCCTTGACAAAAGCACTTTTGAAAATGATGAGATAAAAATGATGAGATAAATGATGAGATAAACCAACTCATTTGGAGTTGGTTTAAGAGAATGATGGAATAATGGAGTATTATTCAGCCATAAAAAGGAATGAAGTACTGCTCCGTGCTACAATAGGGATAAGCCTGGAAAACCTTATGCTGAGTGAAAGAAGTCAGACATTTAAAAAATCACATTTTATATGATTCCATTTACATGAAATAACCACACTATGTAAATGCATAGAAACAGAAAGGAACACCAAGGGTTAGAAGTAGGGAAGAAATGGAGAACAACTTCTTCATGGGTTCAGGGTTTCCTTTGAGACTGGTGAAAGGTTTTTGGAACTAGATAGAGGTCGTGGCTGCACAAATTCTGAATGTGCTCAACACCAATGAATTGTTCACGTTACAGTGGTTTGTTTTGTTATGTGGATTTTGCTTTAATGACAAAGAGAGGGAGAGAATTGGTGATGAGAAGTTGCAGAGTGAGTATAGATGCATCTTTTATAAGGGACTTGCTGGGAAGGAGAACAAAAAAATAGAACTGTAGCTAAAGGAGGATGTGTGACCAAATGAAGCTTTTGTTATTTTATATAATATCTATTTTTATGTATATATTTATATATATTTATGTTATATATATTTATATTATAAATATAGTAAAATTTTATTTCATATGCATATATTTTTTTAATGGATGAAGTAGGAATATATTTGTAAGCTGATGGAAATGGGCCCATAAAGGAGAAAAAAATAGGTGATGCAGAAGAGAGAGGGGACATAGAAAAGCTGTTTACTCTTCATACATTTTGCTTTCATTAAAATGCAAAAAAAAGAAAAACAAAAAACCAGCTCACAATTCACTTATATAATCCTAAACCAGATACTCCTGGTGTCTAATACCAGCTCTGCTGCTATCTTGTTCTGTCTTCATGAAATCTCCTAAATCCTCACAACTTAAGTTTTTCCCATCTGTACAATGAAAGAACTGAACCAGATTATCCCTAGGCATCCTCTCAGTCCCAGAGTTCTCTGATTCTCTGATACTCGTGGATTTGTTTTATTAAGAGACCTAAGAATATCTTTACGATGTCTGTACTCTCTCCACATTCATATCATTGGATCTCCTCAGGCTTCCTTTAAAAAAATCCAAAGCTGCACTGATTTATAGCAGATTACATGAGCGGAACACACAAGATGAGCAAAGAACTTGAGATGAGCTAACTGCAATCAGAGACATCTGGGTGGATTTAACACCACAGCTTTAAAACATCTGGGTGATGTTAGGACTCCAGTTCTGGAAATCATACATTCCGAAGTCTGACAGTACTTTGGATGAACGACTTGTATCCTTAAGCTGCAGATGCCTCGTTTTGGCAAGAAGACCTGAGAAGCACAGGAAAGTGCACGAAAGAAAATAAACATCAGAACATTTCTAGCATGCGATGATGCACTATCTTGAGACAAAAAGGCTGAAATATAAATATAAGTAATGTGTTTTTTATTTACAGACCACAGGTATTTGATAACCCCCTAACACAACAAATTCAGTGTGCCTGCACCCAAGATAATTGCATTTCTCGCAATCCCATCCCATGGATTGACCAGCTTTCACTGGTGCTCTCACCAGTAGCCAAGTTCAAATTCTAGGCATCGGTTTTGACTCTCTTCTTCTTTGGGCCCCTTTCATACATCTAGTCATTTGCTGAGCCTGCAGGTCTCCATCTGTCTAGTTCCAGGCCTGCTTCTCACAGTATTGCCGCCATTCTCCTCGTTTTTCTCCGAGATACTACTGACTCCATGTTACTGGGGGCTTCGACTCTGCAAGGTTTTCCTAGCATTTCTGTGTGCCCCCCACATTCCAGTTCATGCCACGCAGGCAGTTAGTCCTTTCAGGAGGCAAGACCAACCTTTGTTAGACTGACCAAGCTCAACAAGTCCCAATATTTGCTCCCAGTGGGATTCAGGCCACAGGTGAATGGACTACCAGTGTGTAGGCCTAGACAACAAGTCTTGCAGTGTGGCCCCATCCTAATTTCTCGTATCGTGGAGCCCCTTAACCTCCTGCCAGGGAGACTTCTCATATCTCAGTGTGTTTGATGATAGTAGTTTGTAAGACCCCTTTCTTTTTCATATGCCGGTATCTTTATTTATTGAGGCAGAAATGCCAAGAGAGTCTCTGGTCAGTTTTGAAGTTAGAGCTGGGTCAGAAGAAGGCCACAAATTGTGGAGACCTGGAATGGGAAGGTCTGGCAGGTCCTTGCTGTGTGATCTTAGAACACAGGACCAACATGACATTGCTCTCTCTGTCCAAATTCCCCACTGCTCACATCGTAAATGAAACTGAAGAGCCGGGCTCCTTTCAGGGGGAGTGCTGTAAGTTGTTGGAAGTAAGAATATATCAAGGCCCCTGAGCACAGGGGGTAAGTAAGATCGACCAAGCGCAGTCCTAGAAACAGAAGGTAGCAAAATGGCCTGTTAGGGAGATTGGTTTGTTAGGTGTGGGTGTATGGTTTTACTTTGCAGGATCTGACCTGCAGACACTCAGCTCAACTCTATATTGGCAAGTAATGATCTTGGAGCATTTTGGCTTTTTTAAAGGCATTTGAGAAGGTAATAAAGGGGGTGTCAGTGTTGTCACACAAAGAAATCAGCTCTGTTCTCTTTGGACAATGATATGATTAATTGGGTTTCTGGAACTTGGCCTTGAAAGAAAGGAAATGGCAGACTTCTAGAAGATCATGTTGTTATATGAATTCTGCTTCATTGTTTAGTGTTGCTTTGAAAATTAGCTGGAAAAAATGGCCTATTCTGAGTGAAATGCTGAGATTTGATAAATACTAGCTGTTAGAAACATTTTTAAAAACTGTTAGTCTTTTTAGTCAAACTGAGTGAAAAGTCCTGAATAGTCCAAATGCCGATAAAACACATTCAAGGGGGGACACTGAGACCCATACATGAGACCAGAAAAACAAAATGTATCATTCATAAAATACTATCATTTTAAGCAATTTTACAGTCGTAGTTGAGTAGGTGTTAAAATTCTTAAAATAACAAAAGAGTATCGATCCAAAACTGCAAAAGTCTGTGGTAGTCAGCAAACCGGCTATAGTCCAGTTGGCTTAGTGCTAGTAATTCAAAACAATTGAGCTAATCCAAGCTTGAAAAAAATAATTTGAAAAAAAATTGTGAGGTCTAAATTGTGTTCCTGACTCCTGTTACATATGTAATACTCATTAACTGAGAGTTTTACAATGTATTTGATCCTTAAGCTCCTCCAATATATTTGATCCTTTACAGTATATTAAGATCCTTAAGTTTTACCATGTATTTGATCCTTAGATCCACGAGCTAAGGCCTCATTTGATAAATGAAGTAGAAAGCAAGAGGGTGAGCCAGTGTCCCTCTGAAGGGGCCAAGCCCAAGAGCATTGAGCTGGGAATGTGGGCACAGGCCTCCTGCTCCATTCTCAGGCGTGAATGATTGGATTTGCTTATCTAGGAGGATTAAATTAATCAAATAATTTCTTTCTTGTCACTACTCTTCTACTGAGCCATGAAGACAAAATTTGAGAGAGATGTTTTTCAAGAGATTTTTATTTTCAGTGTAATCTGGTAAATGATAAAATATCCGCAAGAATTACTGGCCATGTCAAGGCTGCTGAGGGCTAACATGACAGGCAGCATCACTCAGGATCATTTGGTGGTGGAATTTTTTTTTCTCAGTTCGAAATTGCGGTGATAAGATGGATAAGGTCATTTAAAGATGGTGACATGTGGTATCCGTTAACAAATGCTGGGTCGTATTTAAAACATGCTGAGAGCAGCATAGAGGCAGGGACAAAATGTTCTCCATGTTTCCAGCCTAATATCTCTTGCACTGTATAGATTTCCATCAACTGGTTCTATTAGGTAAATTACATCTGACCTTTATATCCCAGTAAAGGTAAATGTAATTTAAGAGTTTATGAGCATGGGAGTAGGGAAAATGGAAAGAGTCCACTGGGCAAAGGAGAGATTTTGAAATAATGATGCAAAAGACTCCAAACAGATACCCCCTGTATGTACTTCTGGTTATTTCCATTGGGGCAGCCCAAGAGAGTAATAGTTTTGTTCTTTGTTGCTTTGCTTGTTTTTTTGTTTTTTGTTTTTTACCCTTTAACCTCAATCTCAGAGCTAGTTCCTAATGCCTTCCTTTGGTCCAAGTTGTCCTTCGGGAATCATCCATTTTCCAATCACTATGTATTGATAACAGCACACACGGGTTGTATACACTGTACTGTAGTTGCCGGCATAGGTTTCAAGAGGAAAATTTTCTGTGTTGTTTTTTTTTAAGGCCTTGAAAATATTCATCAACTTCATCACGTTGTTTCTACTTTTAAGAATTTACCCAACAGAAATAAGAGATGTACACCATGATTGCTATGAAGCACTTCTTATAATAACAATTGGAAACAGTTAATGTCCCATAACAGGAGGATAGATAAATTATGATTGACCTTTATAATGAAATAAAATACAGCCATTACAGTCAGGTTTTCCAGAGAGCTCCCACTTTAAACAAGATATATATCTGGACTGAGAGAGAGTAAAAGAGTATAAGATATTCTCTAGAAAGTTAGCAGGTCTCGCTGAATGATGGGACTGTGGATGATTTTCTAAACATTGCCAAGTAAATATATATTATTGTAGTTGCTATAAAAGCAATATTTTAAAAATCATCTCTATTTTTTTAATAATAATATTTTTTATTATTATGTTAGTCACCATACTGTACATCCCCGGTTTTTGATGTAAAGTTCCATGATTCATTAGTTGCGTATAACACCCAGTGCACCATGCAATACGTGTCATCTCTAGAGAGTGAAATTTAGTGTTTTATTTATGGTTATTATATATATGCTTGAATATGAAAAGAACAAGGAATGAAAAGAAACAAAATGTGAACAGTGTCTGGATTAATTACTGGTAATATTTATTACTTCATATTTTTCTGTATTTTTAAAAATTCCTAGAATCAATTTTAATCAAACGAATATGTACATATAGAAAAAAATCAGCTAGTACAAAAAACTTCTTTTAACCATTTCTATGATTTATAGTTTTTTTTTTTTTAAGATTCTATTTATTTGTCAGAGAGAGAGAGCACAAGCAGGGAGCCCAACGTAGGACTCAATCCCAGGACCCTGGGATCACCATCTGAGCAGAAGGCAGACATTTAACTGACTGAGCCACCCAGGCACCTTGTTTTATACTTTTGATACTTATTCCATACCCTGTAAATAATACGCTCATACTTCTTGTGGCAGCCAGCTCCCAAGGTGGCCCCCAGTAATCCTCACTTCCTGATATTTATGCACTGGTGAGGTCCACTTCTAGAAAGAATAAACTATGTGACCAATAGAATATTGCAAAAGTGACAGCATGTGATTTTGGGAGCTAGGTACTGCAGCTGACCCTTGAACAACATGGAGGTTAGAGGCAGCGACTCCCTGCATAGTAGAAAATCCACATATAATTGTTGAATCCCCCACAACTTACTACTAATAGCCTACTGTAGACTGGAAGCCGTACGAGTAACATAAACAGTCAATTAACTCCTATTCAGTATGTTATATGTATTCTGTACTGTATTCTTACAATAAAGTAAGCTAGAGAAAAGAAAAGGTTATTAAGAAAATCATAAGGAAGAGCAAATACATTCACAGTCATGAAAATCTGCATATAGTGGACCCACACAATTCACACCCATGCTGTTCAAGCGCCAACTTTTATTGGTTTTTTGGATCACTCAGTCAGTAGGAAGCAGCTGTTGTATCATGAGGACCCTAGAGCAACCCTGTGGAGAGAAGCTGAGGCCTTCTGCCATCTTGGGAGTGAATTTTGTGGCCCCAGTCAAGTCTTAGGATGACTGCAACCTCATGAGAAACTGACCAGGATGGTCCAGCCAAGCTGCTCAAATTCCTGATGCACAGAGATAATAAATGTTTATTGTTTTAAGCTGCTGGGTTATGGGGTACTTCCTTATACAGCCATTAATAGCAAATACAATTCTATTTCCTAATGTATCAATTTTGAACATTTTCTATGAACGCTCTACCATGACACATGAGAATTAGCTTACTTTCACATCCCCATCTGCAATCCCCTCCCCCTCTTCTTCCCAATATTTGGTAATGGTTACCTTTGGTGGTTGAGGGGATTCTATCTGTTATAGTTGGGAGTATAAATAATATGCCTAAAACTTGTTCCCATGAAGCTGGAACAGCACCTCTTAATCTCAACATGTAAGGTGTGAGTTCTGTGACTCTCCCCTCCTGCTTTACATACCCATCTGCTACCCTTTGTCAGCTATAACTTGGCTTTAAGGTCGTAATACCTGATTACATTTAGGCTCTGTTCCACATTGCTCTATTAATAGGTTGATATTGATATTTGAAAATATGGTTAGTATTATGACAGTGTAAATGTATTTTGCTCCAGGAAAGCCATGTCCTATGGTAGGATTTTGTTTCCACTTCTCTTGATCCAATGTGATGAATTCTAGGGGACCTGAAGGAACGTGTTTCTGTGATAAGATCAAATGGATCCTTCTTTTAGGTTCTATCAATATCTCAAAATCATGCTGCATCTCAGTTTGCGTGGCATTTGGCCATGTCTTTGCTTGACACCTTTTTCCCTACATCAGTATTGCCGTATATCTTCCTCAGTTTTTTCAGTAAGATCTTCCAGCTATTTGCAGCAATTGAGTGAATCCATTTCCTTCTTCCTGCTGTCAGTCTTAGAGTTGATGTTGTACTAGTTAGAACTCGCTGTTTTCCATGCTCCCCAGCTAACATTCTGGCATTTCTTTCCCTCTATGCTTAGGTTAATTCCACCATGTCTTTTATATAATGCCTTTCTATTTCTTGCTTTTTTTTTTCCCTCACTCTTTTCTCTAGAGCATACCGTCAAGTATATTCTTCAGCTTGGCTTTGTGACCTTGAGGAAGCTTTCTGTGACCTTGCCTGAAATGTCTTCATTTAACCTCCTACTAAATCAAAAATTTGGCTAAATATATAGTTCTAGCTTTAAAAATATACTCATTATTATTAAAGAGAAATTTGATACCAATATGTTTAGCATCAAACTTCACAGGACTTTTTTTTCTTCTTTGGAAGCTTTTAGAGTCTTGTCCCTAAGTTGGTTTACTGAAGTTTCATGGCATAATGTCTAGATCATTTGGCCACACTGGAGTCCATTTGTAATGAAAACTGTATCTTTTTGCAACTATAATAAATTTTCTCCCATCATTTTTTGACCATTTTCTCTTGGCCTTTTTTCCATATTCTCTAATAAACAAATATTGAACCTAAATTTATTTTCAAAGTCTCCCCTTTTCTTTCATGTTTTCTTTCTCTTTTAATTTTGCTCCATGTTCTTTTCCTTCAACTCCTTTGTCGTGTTTAAATAAATCATCTGTAATGTTCTCAACTTGAATTTGCTTTTGTACCTCACTGTATGTAGTGAGATGTGAAGATGACAAGCTAATTACCTAGCAGCACAAGGAACAACTTCAAATTGAAAATCAGGATTTCTGATTTCTGGGACTTAGAATACACTCTAGGGACTCTTNCCCAATCTTCTCTTCCCTGAATCTAGTCTTCTCATTCTTCTCTTACTCTCTGGAACCACCAGAAGAAAACTAAAACTTTCCTGTTACCTAAATGTGCACAACTGTTTAAGTCCCCTTGTTCCAACCTTCTCATTCAGGACCATTCTCTAAGGTTGCTTTTAATAACCCAAACATTAATCTCTAATTTATCAACCATTCAACAAACTTGAACCCCCAAGTGCTCAATGTGCCCAAATGTTCCTGTTCTGGAAGCCAGAGATTTCCAGGGAGAAAAAAAGAAAGGCAAAAATGCCTGCCTTCACGGGGCTTGCAGTCTAGTGGGAGAAACAAAGAATATGTAAAATAAGTAAATAGGTAGAATGTTATGGAAGAAAATAAAGCAGGGAAGAGAGAGGAAAACGGGGTTTGCAAATAATTTTTTAATTATTTAATTAAAATTATTTAATTAAAATTAAAATTGATTAAAAATTAATTTTTAAATTAATTTTTAAAATTAAATATTTTTAATTATTTTTTAATTCCAGTATAATTAATGTACAGTGATGTATTAGTTTCAGGATAGGGATTCAACAATTCTACACATTAACCAGTGCTGATCATGATAGGTATATTCTTTTTTTTTTTAAGATTTTATTTATTTATTTAACAGAGATAGAGACAGCCAGCGAGAGAGGGAACACAGCAGGGGGAGTGGGAGAGGAAGAAGCAGGCTCCCAGTGGAGGAGCCTGACATGGGGCTCGATCCCGTAATGCTGGGATCACGCCCTGAGCCAAAGGCAGATGCTTAACTGCTGTGCCACCCAGACACCCCATGATAGGTATATTCTTATTCCCCTCCATTTCTTTCACCCATCCCCCCACCAAGCTCCCCTCTGGTAATTAGTTTATTCTCTATAATTAAAAGTCTACTAAAAAAATAAAAATAAATGAAAGTTTTTTGTCTCTTTTTTCTTTGTTTTGTTTCTCAAATTCCACATTTAAGTGAAATCATATGGTATTTGTCTTTCTCTGACTTATTTCACTTAGCATTATACCCTCTAGATCCATCCATGTTGCAGATGGCAAGATTCTGTTTTCTATGGCTGAGTAATATTCCATTGTGTGTGTGTGTGTGTATATATATATACACACACACACACACATCACTTACCTTTACCCATTCTTTACCCATTCATCTATCAGTGGATACGGGCTGCTTCCATAAGTGTTGCAAATAATGCTGCAATAAACATAGGGGTCCATATATCCCTTCAAATCAGTGCTTTTGTATTCTTTGGGTAAATACCCAGTAGTGGAATTACTGGGCCATGCAGTAATTCTATTTGTAATTTTTTGAGGAATTTCCATACTATTTGCCACAGTGGCTACACCAGTTTGCCCTCCCACCAACAGTGCACAAGCGTTCCTTTTTCTCCGCATTCTTGCCCACACTTGTTTTTTTATTTTAGCCATTCTGACAGGTGTGTGGTAATATTTCACTGTAGTTTTGATTTCCATTTCCCTAATGATGAGTGATGTTGAGCATCTTTTCATGTGTCTGTTGGCCATCTGTATGTCTTCTTTGATAAATGTCTGTTCATGTCTGCTGCCCATTTTTAATTGGATGATTTGGTTTTTGGTGTTGAGTTGTTTAAGTTCTTTATATATTTTGGATTCTAATGCCTTGTTAGATCTATAGTTTGCAAATATCTTCTCCCATTTAGTAGGTTGCCTTTTAGTTTTGTTGATTGTTTCCTTCATTGTGCACAAGCTTTTTATTTTGATGTAGTTTATTTTTGCTTTTATTTCCCTTGCCTCAGGAGACATATCTAGAAAAATAGCCATTGCCATAGCTGATGTGAGAGAAATTAGTGCCTGTGATCTCTTCTAGGATCCTTATGGTTTCAGATCTCACATTTTGGTCTTTAATCTGCCTTGTGTTTTTTTGGGTGTGTGTTTGGTATAAGAAAATAGTCCAGTTTCATTCTTTTGCATGTTGCTGACCAGTTTTCCTACCGCCATTTGTTGAAGAGACTGTCCTTTTCCATGGCATATTCTTTCCTCCTTTGTATAGATTAATTGATCATATAATTGTGGATTTATCTCCAGGCTTTCTATTTTGTTCTATTGATCTATGTGTCTGTTTTTGTGCCAGTGTCATACTTTTTTGATTACTACAGCTTTGTAGTATATCTTGAAATCTAGGATTGTGATACCTCCAGTTTTGTTCTTCTTTTTTAAGATTGCTTTGGCTATTTGGAGTCTTTTGTGGTTCCATACAAATTTAGGATTTTTTTTTGTCCTAGTTCTGTGAAAAATGCTGTCGGTATTTTGATAGGGATTGCCTTAAACCTATAGATTGCTTTGGGTAGTATAGACATTTTAATAATATATTTCTCCCCATTCATGAACATGGAATATCTTTCCAAACAAATATCTTTGTTCATGTCATTTTCAATTTCTTTCACTGATATTTTATAGTTTTCAGAGTACAGGTTTTTCACCTCCTTGGTTATGTTTATTTCTAGGTATTGTATTATTTTTGGTGTAATTGTAAATGGAATTGTTTTCTTAATTTCTCTTTCTACCACTTCATTATTAATGTATAGAAATGCAACACATTTCTGTATATTAAGTTTGTATCTTGTAACCTTGCTTGAATTCATTTATTAGTTTTAGTAGTTTTTTGGTGGAATTTTTAGGGTTTTATGTATATGTATGGTGTCATCTGCAAATAGTGAAAGTTTTACTTCTTCCTTGCCAATCTGGATGCCCTTTATTACTTTGTCTTATCTGACGGCTGTGGCTAGGACTTCCAGTACTATATTGAATGGGTTTGAAATTTTTAGTAGAGGGACAAAAGAAAATCTCAATGAGAAAAAGACTGTAGAGCAAAAGGCCCCAAAATACCAAACCAGATAATTAAACTTTACATTTTTGGCTTCCAGTTGTCCACCCAGATCACTTTGGCCCAATTTAAACAAGTCTTTTTAGCAAGGGCCAGGGGTATGTAATGACCAAACGTTCTTACGGCAGTAATCAGAATTAGAAGACAGCAGGCCTATCCCACGCCATCTTGGGGATATCAAGTCAAGTACAATTTTTGTAGAAAAGGGTGGAACCTTTAATGTTTTGGTGATCTCGTGTACTTTTGTGAGGATCTTCTGTCCCCTCTTTCTATTGAATCATAGCAACTAACCTCTTTGCTTTCTTACAAGGAATGCTAACATCAACTCAATTTTCAGATGAGTTAAAAACAAACAAAAAAGCCTATACTTTCTACCACATAAAGTCATAGAAAAGAACCATGTATGTGAATATAAACTAAACACAAGTCAAAGTGAGGGGATTCTTTTTTATTGTAACTTTTCACTCCATATCTGTGAATAGTGAACCGTAAGGTAAACTGTGAACTGTGGGTGATGATGATGTGTCAACAGAGGTTCATCATTTGTAACAAATGTATCCCTCTGATGGTGGATGTTGATAATGGGAGAGGTTGAGCATGTCCAGGGCAGGCAGTATGTGGAAAATAGCTGTACTACTTTCCTCTCCATTTTGCTGTGAACCTTACCCTGCTGTAAAACAATAAAATCTTGATTTTAAAAAATAATTGAAATGGAGGAGAAAAGATCCAATCAATCCTCTGCATTAGCTAAAATCTAATTTGTGGGGAATGGTCCTTCTTAAGACTGTCGAATTGAGGAAGTTCTGCATGTTTACCTGCCTCAAGGTGAAGACTGTTTTCTGCTGCTGGAGTCTGATACGGAACATGGCCATATTCACCTGCTCAACCAGGATGCAGGATCTGTCTTGATGATGGCACTCACCGCTTTTGATAGGAACCACACACGTCCTTGCCTACTTTCCTAACAAGGCTGTGAGAGCCTCTCAGTCAGTGACCACATCACAGCCTTTGCACACTACCCAACAGCTCCTCGGTCCTTAATCAATGTTGACCCCATGGTATTTTTCCAGGGTGAACGGATCACAAGAACCATGCCGTCGGCTAGCATTTGTTGAGCACCTAGTCTTCTGGCATCATTATCTGTAATCCTCACAGCAACCAGAAAAATGAGGTCCTCTGCAGTTTTACAGATGACAAAACTGAGGCTCGAAAGATATGTCACTAGTCTGAGTGTATGCAATAAGCGAAAATGGAAAGACGAGGAAACTGCCCCAGACACGTGTGACCCCCAGCTGCACTTTTGGTTGTTGTTGGGGGTCTCCACCTGTCTTGAAGATCACTGGATGAGGCATCTCAGAAGGAACAAGGAGGGAGGAGGCCATTTGTCTCTACTTACTGTTCCCAGCAAGTCTACAAGAACACACTGGGGACATGTCACACACAGTCACATAGGATTTGCCCGCCGCCACAGCTCTCCCTTTGTGAACTGTGACGCATCAGACACAGTGGCCACTGCCCTTTTATCTCTCTTCCAGCCCACATTGAGAAAGAGGTGAAATTGAAGTAGAATGAGGTTAAATGGGTTCTCATAATAGGACCCACAATCTCTTTCTATTAGAGCAATTGAAAAGCCCTATTCTTTGTCTATTTCCCTTTTAGAGAATTACAAAAAAAAAAAAAAAAAAATGGCCAGCAAACCACACAGTTAGACTAATGAGAAGAATGGATAAAGGAAATATTTTGCCATGTGGCAGGCCCTCATGCTGCTCACATTTACAGACATCTTACCAAGAGAGCAGGTCCTGCAGAACATGCCAGAATTGGGGATGTGAAATTTTCAGTAAGTCTTGGCTGCTGCTAGCTGTGCTTTGCGTTTGACCGGGGCAGGTCTCACAGAGTGCTGACGTGTGGTTTCCCCTACGTCGTTCAGGCTCTGGCATGTTATCTCTCAGCCGGCAGAACGATCTTATGGTTTATTTGGCTTGGGGTACGTAAGGGCCCGAGTTATGTAAGGCTATTAAATCACAACCTGCCTGGGTGTCTTTGGAAGGCTGTTAGCCTGGTTCATTCTGGGCAAATACAAGTAAGGTCCTGGCTATTATTTACAGCAAATACCAGTGAAAAGAACCTCCAGTTCCTGGGCTGATTAACACTGATGCTGAGGGGAAGGGGGAGGACCGGCGTGGAATGTGCTCAGTGTCGCAGCTTGCACTGATTAAAACCCTACTTGTCATATTCTATATCATTGTACTGTAGTTATAGTAAATGTTCCTTGTAATGCATTTTCAAGTACAAAAATTGCTTCAGAAAAGAGCATTTAGAAAACTAATTCTATTGAAACCAATGAAGTGTTGACACATTGCCTGATGCAGATTTGTTTAAAGAGGCTTGTTTTAAGTTATAAAAGCACAGTCCTAGAGGCAAAACTCAGTGACTCCTCAGTCTAGCAGCTGAGAGAACAGTAGAGCAGTTTGTTCAGCCAGCACCCCCTCATTAATCCTTTCCCGTAATTCTACCCTAGTCACCTTCCCCCTCGCCTGACTCTATAGAATTTCAAACCTGCTGCCAGCCCAGGAACTCGCTCCGAAACCATTCATTACGCAGGCAAGGCATTTAGAATGTTTGCTGATGTGTCTGGGAATAGGAACACAGTGTAAATCTGGACTGAAGGGTGCTCTTTTTGTCATCTAAATGGCTCCTATGCGACGTGTTCCACAAGCGTTAGAAATCACCGGGGCTTCTGACACGCTCATCTTTCTGAAAGTAGCAGTTCGCTGTGCCCAACCTTGGGAAGAAAAAAGGATGCAGGCTGTTTGCCGCTGAAAAGAGAGATATGGCATTAAGTAGAAAGCTTATTATTTACCTCAAACTAGGCCACTGGCTCCCACGGAAACCCTTCCATGCCTGCAGCCCTGCTAAAAATCAAACAGAGAGGTAGGCATCTCTTGCATTCTAAATAGATCCCTAACGTAACCCAATTAAGTCACTGAGTGATGAGAGAATGTCAGGGAATGAAGGGAGTGGTCCGCAAAGAAAGCCAGTCCAGTTTTTAGGGGATAAAATGTGTCTGGGGAGAAACATGGCACAGTCGTTGTTCGGTGGTAACTTCAGATTTCATAGCTGCTTTACCCTGGGATGATATGTTGGGGTATCTGTAAAGAAACATGTGGACACAGCATTCCTGATAGGGTAGATGGTGGTACTCTTTCTTTTGTTCACTTGGGTGATGAATTCATCAATTTGTTATGGCTACCTGTATCCATGGACATCTGTCTGGAAATCTGACTGAGTCTCTGTTTTTTCCCAGATTCAGTTTCTTCTTCAGATTCCACAGATCTTAGATTTGTTTGTTAATTGAGGTGATGTTTCTAGAACATAAAATTAATCTTCCAGTAGCATTTAGTGCATCCATAGTGTTGTGTACCCACCATCTCTGCCAAAACATTTCCATCACCCCAAAAACGAAATCCCGTACCCGCAGCTATTCCCCATTCCTCCCTCTTCCCAACCCCTGGTAACCAATCACGTGCATTCTGTCTCTGTGGATTTAGCCACTGTGACTATTTCTTTTAAATGGAAGCATAGAAGATCAGACCTTTTGTGTCTGGCTTCTTTCACTTAGCATAATGTTTCCAAGATTCATCGGCATTATAGCATTCCTCTTTTTATGGCTGAATAATGTTCCATTGTATGGACATACCACATGGTCCATTTATATGTTCATGCACTTTGGGGATGTTTCCACCTTTCGGGTATTGTGAATAGTGCTGCTACAAATATGTGTGTGCATGTATTTGTTTGAGTACCTGTTTTTGATTCTTGTGGGTTACATACTTAGAGGTAGGATTGTTGGGTCATGTGGTAATTCTACACTTAACATTTTCAGGAAACTCCAGACTGTTTTCCATAGCAGTGATTCATGTTACATTCCCATCTGCCACGTGCAGAGCTTTCAATCTCCCCCCATCCCTACCCACACTTGCAATTTTCTTTTCTACTTATTATATCCATCCTAGTGAAATGGTACCTCAGTATGGTTCTGGTCTGCATCTCCCTGGGGACTAAGAATGTTGAACATCTTTTTATGTATTCATTGACCATTCGTATACCTTATTTAGAGAAGTACCTATTCAAGTCCTTGTCCACTTTTTAATTGGGCTATTTGCCTTTTTGTTGTTGAATTGTATGCCATCAGGCTTTAGATTTGTAAATTGCATAGATAACCATATCTACCTACTCTGAGGAATAAAGGGAAAATATAATTAGCACCTGTGATCATTAGGAATATCAAGTTACCAATTACAGAAGACTACTCTGGTAGAAATGGTGGAATGAGAGAAAGCCTGTTTTAGAGACAGCTAGTTGTACTCCACCACTTCCTGCCTGTGTGACCTCAAATAATAAGACTTACCCTCGCTCAACCTCAATTTTCTAATCTGCAAAATGAGTCGAAAATGCCCACTTCATAAGGTAGTTATGAAGAATCAATTAAGTAAACACAAAACATGTGGCCCTTAGAAGCCACTGTAAAAATATGATTTTTGTTCTTCTTTAAATAATGAGTATGGCCACATGGATATTCCCATGAAAACTGTAAGTCATATTTTAAATCTCTTAGACATTTGCTGCTTTTTTTTTTTAAGATTTTTATTTATTTATTTATTTATTTGAGAGAGACAGAGCACAAGCAGGGGCGAGGCACAGAGGGAGAAGGAGAAGGAGACTCCCTGCTGAGCAGCCCCACACACACACTGGGCTCTCATCCAGGGCCCTGAGATCAGGACCGGAGCCCAAGGCAGACATTTAACTGACTGAGCCCTCCAGACGCCCCCAAGACATTTGCTTCTGATGAAGATTTTATGGTGGAGTCATTCCTGATAAAAATGTCCTTTTCTAATTCACCCTCTGGTTTTTCTCTTACATAAATCCTTATTCTCATGTACACTATACATTAAGCTATTTTTTTTTTTCAAAAATTACAAGTCAATATTGAACTTAGAACTTGTTCTCCATTGGAGTAACTGCAACATAGTGGTTTGATTCTCAGGCTGGCCCACAGTGCCTCTGTAACATGTAATAGTCTGAGCTATAGAAATGTCAGTATTGCCCTCATTCTGAATCATGGTGCCATGGCTTATGTACAGCTAGGAGGAAGAAGAGAGCACAGACTGGTCTTGGGCAGAATTTTGAAATAAAGTATGGTTTTGTCATTCCCTTTTGTCTTCCTATAGGCCTTTCCTACTACTGAGGCCTTCTCTTCCTGCCATCATGCCCACCATACCCTGAAGCTTGTTAAGCACCCAGCCTCCCGTTTCCCCTCATCCATCCCAACCAACCCTCCAGTCTTTCAAAGGACTTTACCCTCTGAAGATACTGCATCTCCCAGACAAAACTGTCAATCTCTCAATGCCCCCACATACACAAATTCCAAAGAGGCCCTTCAACTTCAAAGAAGTATCTCCATTATGGAAATATGAGATTTGTTAACCCAAATAAATGATATGGAATATCAGTGAAGAATTCTTGAGAACAAAAGGACTCCATTTTGAGCAGGCCAGTTTTCTCAGAATGTATCTTAGATCTGTGTCGTTCAACCACATGTCCTGTCTGGGTTTCCCTACTTCCTTCCACTCTGAGCCCAGACACTCTAAGAAACCCATGGTTTTTTTCATGAAGATTCCCACAATAGCCTCAGTGCTGGTCGTGGGAAGATGTGGTAAGAGAGGCCAGTGGAGCCATTGCACCAAGAGGATTTTGTATCTTCCAGGTGCCTGTAAATTCTAATCTCTGCTGGGTTTGGATGACCTGAGACTTATAATCAAACCTCTTCCCACTAAGAAATTTGGGGTATCAATACCTCTCTGCTCATTTGTTGTAATTTCTTAAATCTTTGTTCTTTTATTACCCACCTCTTTTCAGAAAGTCCAGGTATGTATTACTATTCCATGTTACAAATAAGGAAACTGAAGCCTGAAAATCCTACAGAACTAGTGCAAAGTGGCATAGCTAGTCAGTGGCCGAGCCAAAATTCCAACCTAGATGTCTTGCCAGAGCCAGAGCCCTTAACCACTATAGTATCCCAATCAATCGGCTATCCCAGAGTCTTAGTTCCGGAGCAGACCTTTGAGACCATTGAGTCCAACTAATTCGTTTCTTGAATGCAAAAGTGTTGTGAGCTTCATTATTTTTGTACCTCTCCATATTATTCAGGGTTTACCACAGAAACAAAACTAATAGGATGTATTAGAGAGAGAGAGAGAGAGAGAGAGAGATTTAAGGATTTGGCTCCTGCACTTGTGGAGGCTTAGCAAGTCCAAAAATCTGATGGGGTAGATTAGTAGACTGGAGACCCGTGAAAGAGTCACATCTTTCTACCGCAGGGCATCTGCGGGTAGAATTCCTTCTTCCTTGAGGTCAGTCTGTGTTCTATTAAGCCCTTCCACACGTTGGATGAGTGTTTTCTGCTTTACTCACCGTCCATGGATTTAAATTCTAATCTCATCCAAAAATCACCTTCAAAGAAAGATCCAGAATAATGTTTGACCAAATCTCTGGCCACTGTGGCGCAGGCAAGTTGACACCTAAAACCAAAACTCACACTTTGCTTCCATACCATTGTCCACACACTCAATCACGTGAGCTCTCATTTCCCTGGAGTGATTTCAGGCTTCTCTACCCAGCATCACATGTTACTCCTCACGGAGCAGCAGCTCTTGGGCGCCTTCTGTGCTGGACAGTTAAATGATTTTACTCATGAACCCAGTAATTGAAGCGATGTTGCAGGAATCCCAGTCTCTCCCGTGTGTCCACACCATGGCCTGACCAGTGAAAGCCTCTCAGGTTTCCACTGAGGCAGTGAGGCAAATGCTTTGGTTAATTGGTGTGGTCAAGTCTCTGTTTGAGAAAGACATGTTTCCTTGGCCCCCAGTTTAGGGTTTCATGCTGATCTGGTCGACACAGTTCAGATCAGTTTGACCCACCGTGGCAGTAGCTACGCTTTGACCTGGAGTCTCGTTTGTAATGTGACCCATGCACATGGCTTTCCTAGAACAGTCAGGCCGGACAAAACCAAATCATCCCATTTATCTTAATGGGCTTTTCCTCTTTGCACTCTTTTTCCTTTTCCTTTTCTTTTTTTTTAAATTTTTTAAAAAATCTTTTAGACATGATGCCTTGCCGGTCTTTTGTTGAGAAAAAAAGAGGCATCTGCGTATCTGATAGGCTTTGAAACTACCATCCGATGTTTAATGTTATTGTGCTCTGTTCTCACAGTGGTGTGCTGAATTATATCTTAAAAGTTCAACAGCCATTCAGTCACCACTCAATATATGGGGTCATTATCAACGATTTAAATGTACAAAATGGTACCTGGAAACAAAGCCCATTTACCAGGCTGTTAGCCCTGAGCCCAGGTCTGCGGCTTAAGACAGGTCTTCTAGTGTGAAATCTGTTTGACACTTGTCACCGCCCGTGGGTACCCAGCAGAACTTGTAATCCTGAAAATTGCTGGTTGAATTACATAATTTTGTGCGACAAAAGAAACACAACGGCATTTTTACGCTACAGTGTCACTGTGGGCTTGCATTACTTTTCTTTTATAAACACCCATCTATTGGCAATGAACGTGTGAACAGATAAACTTCATTTTAATCGTTAAATACATGCCAAGAGAGTTAAATATTCACAGATACTCTAAGTGTTAAGTGCAGTAGGAAAACCCATCAGTGAAATAAATCCTGTAATGCTTTTGGGGGGGGGCGGCGGTATGGAGAAAAACATTTGTAAGAGAATATTCATTCCAGAATACATCTGTTCGGCAGGTACAAATATTTTTTAAGGGGGACACACACCTACAGTTAGGACGGTTTCACAAGCTTAAGCAGTATCATTAAATGCCTGGACATAACTTGTGCTTACTGCTTTCAGAATGACAGTGTGGCTTTCTCTCTTCACTTCCTAATGATCAGGATTACTTGTATGAAACACAGTGGTATAGTGCTTTACGCAACAGTCATAAACAACCTCTCCTAAAATGCATTTTTGCTTTTATACCTCAGTGAACAGCTCTGTTTGAGTAAATGATCCATCCTTGAATTGTGTATACAGAGAAAGATCAGCATTGGATTGTTGTTTTAATAAACTGGAAGTCTGCCAACATTCTCTGGGAAGAGGACGAAGATGTTAATGCTAGCCTGCAATCTAGCCCGTGTTTGGATTTAAGATGGAATTTAATCTTCTTGCCTCCTTTCCCTTCCCCCTCCTCCTCCCCGTTTACAGTTCTTTCTTCCCTTCGTACACAGTCGCTCTTCATGGACTTAACTCAAGCTATCTTCAACAGCATGAACTAATAAAGGATGGCAGTTTTAAAGGGGGAGGTATTCACCAATGTTGGAATGTGGAACATTTAAAATTCTTTCTGTGGTGCTTAGTTTAAGAGAGTGGTGATTAATGAGTTTATGTTATCTATCAAAATGCTTCCATCATGCTGCTGATGTGACATGGGATTTATGGTAATGAAAAACCTGCAATCCATCCCTGGTATCGAAATCTATCAGCCCCACATTCATACAAAAAGCCCTAAATGATATATTTGTAGCTATCTGAAAGCAAGATCATTTTTAAGAGATTATATACTGCCAAAAGGGAACATTCTTAAAATATAGGAAAGGAAATGATTTCCTTTTTAACCTATTGCTCCAGCAAGCATCATACTACTAATGTCAATCTCTTATTGAAAAAAAAAAGATAGAGAAAACACTGAGCGGGTGATGGTCACATGTTTGAGGCTAGTCATGCTCAGTAAATTTCCTATAATTTTCTGGGAACTCCTTTGTAATACCTTTGCAAAGGGTCATACAGATTTTCCTTGGGAGAATTTGTAATTGCTCCGGGGGCTGTGTGTCTTAGAAAGAGAAAAGCCACTATTACCTCAAAAAAAACTCACTTGGTTCCATCTGTCGGCGAAGAGTATTCCAAGTAGCCCCATAAAAAGCTTCCTCCGTTCTCAGCAACTGGAGGAAAACAAGCACCATCCATCCTTTCTTCTTCATTGGGCAGATATTTCTGTTTCTGCAAGGCCTTATAGAAAGAATGAAAATGTGTTTCCAAAAATGGCCTATATCTCGCTTTCCGGCGCCTTCTCAAAATGGTGCCAGAATATGGCCAGAACGCACCACGTTATCACATGGGTCTGGGAGTGCATGTATTAGAGGGGAAGATGCCGGATGGGGTTCCCAACACTGGGTCTCTCATCATGCCTCAGGCTCTTGATTAGAAGTGAGGTGTGGGAAAATAAATTCATCTCTGCAAAGAGTAAAAATACTGAACTTTGCAACTGCTGCTTTACTTTTTAAAAAATAATGACCAAACCAAGTATACACTCGTGGAAATCTCAGTCTCTGTTACTTGAACTCTGCAACACCGATGATGGGAGAAAAGGGGGAGGAGCAACCCCTAGGAGAAGCACGCGTGTTTATGGTATCACCCTCCCTAACACCACCGTGTATTATGCACACCCTAATGGGGGACGCGTGTTTCACATCACGAGGACCCTTCTATATTCTTATTTTGTGCGTAGTCATTTTAGCCAGGGTCATCTCTGTGTCAGGCATTTGGATGCCTACATTTCAAGGTAATCCATTTTTGTGTGCTTTGGAAAGCAGACAAAGAGCCCTGCAGTGGAATATTTTTCTTAAGGCAGAATTTCTACCTCCAGAGCATGGACACAAGTTCAGTGTGTTCCAGAAACAGCACAGGCTTGTATTCCTTTGCCGTTTTCCTGCTGCTTTTGCTACTTCTGCCTTGGAGAGATGCAAAGGATTGAGAAACACAGCTAAAGAGAAAGGAATCCCAGAGGCCACAAGGCGAGTGGTAACAAGCGAGTGTGTGTTCTGTCTACAGGGCTGGGCTTGAAGGGGGTGGGGAAGTCTTGTTAAAATCACAGAAACTGTCTGTGCAGCAAATAGATTCTACCCCCCACCTCCTCCCACTACTAACACTGCAGAAAATGCCATCCATCAAAATGTTCTTAAAAGCAGTCCCTGACGATGCGGGAATAAAAAGGGTGTTAGGACAACTGTGAGGTAGGAGGAGCCTCTTTCCACCCAGCTGTCTGTCAGACTGGGCACCAGAGAGCCTTTGGATTAATAGGGTCGTACAGGAACCTGGCTCTCCTGGGAACGCTCTCTTGCTGCACCCTTCCCTCCACCCACCCCCAGAGGCCCTCACGCTTGGCCGTTGGGGTCAGAGTCACAGGTTGTTTCCTACCGATTGTGTCAGTGTCTCTGGCCTCCTTGGTCTTGTTCTGGCCCAACCCCAAACATCTTCTTCAATACTTAGATGGTCCAACCTTAGGAAAGAAATGATGAACCATTTGCAAGTTTTGAACGACTTCTCTGTTCTATCCGGAGATTGGTTTCAGTTTTGAGGCAGCAGGAGAATGTCAACACAATTATCTCCAATATAGTATCTGCCTCACTGGCTCCCAGGATTAAAATGCTATTAATAGTTTCGTTTGTTTGTTTGTTTTGGTTTTTGCCAGCTTGGTAAGAAAACCATGAAAATTTCATTCTCTTTTCAAGGGCAGGCCCTGTTACAAGGGAAAGGGAGGAAAGAAGTTATATTTGTTATGTAATAATAAGGTAGAAAAGCTCCTAAGAAAATATCTTTAACTGCTTAAATTTCATAGGACAAAGAGATTGAAGAAAGCAGACCCACATTTCAAACAAAAAATGCCATCAAACCTTTGCTCCTTAAGCAGAGTTACGAAGAATATAAATTAGTTAAGCTGCAAAGACGACTAGAAGGAAAAAGATTTTATGCACTCAAATATCAGTCTTTGGAGGCTTTCTCATACCACCACCACACACATTAAAAACTCTCTTAATGAGAAAGTGGCCTGACAATAGGGAGAAAAAGAGTCTTAGGATCAGTAACAGTGCTGTATCCAGCCACATTGGAGCCTGAGGCAAAACGAAATGCCAGTAATACTGATGGTGTTTTTATTTAAAATTTTGATATCTCGTTGGTCCTGGATTTTTGCCTTATTTTTTGATTTTTGAAATATTGCATTAAAATGGGATTTATCTTAATTAACTGAATTTTTTGGTACCTCCTAAAGTTTGTACCCAAGCCAGGTGGCTGACTGGCCTCATTCACCTTGACCTAGTTCTGGCCCTGGTTTCAGAGAAAAATGAAGCAGAAATCCGAGCCACAGGCATAAGTAATTTTCTTAAACTTAGCAAGCTCAAATGAACATAAGAATTAAAGTCTAAATTTTCATTGTTGGAGTCACCAGCACTTACTGTTTTCTAAAACACATGCCAGGGGCACCTGGGTGGCTCAGTTGGTTAAGTTTCTGCTTTCGGCTTGGGTCATGATCCCAGGGTCCTGGGATCAAGCCGTGCATCGGGCTCCCTGCTCAGCGGGGGATCTGCTTCTCCTTCTCCCTCTGCCCCTCCTCCCCGCTTGTGTTCTCTCTCTCTCTCTCTCTCTGTCTCTCAAATAAATAAATAAATAGGTCTTTTTAAAAAAATTTTTAAAAACACATGGCAAAGTTCTTCACTGTCTGGAACATTTTATGTATATTGGGTGACATATTTTGAGATGTCATCTGGGAATTTTCTTCCCAACTCTTACTTGTTTCCATTAGTATCCCACCTATTAGTGTGTGACAGTCATTGCCTCACAGGAAGGACATATGCCCCAGAAAAAAAGAAGTGAATTCAGGGGCTGGATAGGTTTTATAAATATATAGCAGAGAAAGACTACAAAGCTCTGGAGTTCAATTGCAAGAGTCAAGTGATTGAAAGGGGGGAGATTTCTCTCAGTCCCAAAAGTTTGGGTTTTCATATCAAGAAACAAAAGCTTAAACACTCAGTCATAATGTTAATACTTTAAATCCCACCATGGGGAGAATGCATAATGCCGGTAAGAAGCTACCATTTTCCCACCTGAAATTAAATAAGAATTCAGTCAGTAGATGGTAAAAAAAAAAAAAAAAAAAAGGATGTTAAGAAATGTGATAAAAGTATGGATATCAGTAGGTGCCTAAGAAGGGACCTGTCCCTAGTCCCTTAACAGAACAAAACCTTATACAATTGTAGAAACACTAAATATGTACTAGAACACCGGAAAAGAAGAGGTTATTTTCTAAAAATGCTATTTTCTGGCTTGCATGATGACACATACCACAAAGAAAACTTCACAATTACAATTCACAAGAATCAGTGTGCAGAAATGAAAGTTCTTCTCTTTCTCTGTAACCAAACTAAAGCCTCCATTTGTGTAGCAGAAAAGTTAAACTTGTCAAGATCACCTCAACCGCATCTAACTTAGAACTTGTTTTATTGGTTATAAATTTCTGTCAGTTCCATACTCTAAAGCTGTTTTCCTGACATTCCTCTCAAGTGTAATAATATATTAAGCAGTTAACGTAGCACTTTTACCTGCCAAGTATGAATTAACTCATTTAATCTTTACATCAACCCTCTGAGGAATACAGTATTATTATCTCTCCTTGAGGGGTCTAGAAATTGAGGCACAGAGAGCCAAAATGCTGAAGGTTCTACAGCAAGTAAGTGGGAGAGCTGAGATTGAAACCGTGTTTTTCACATGACCCCTGAGTCATGGAAAAGCAATCCCTGAGGGGCAGTTTTGGTGGATGGATTTGAGGAAGACCTCACAGCGCTGCCTCCCCATACCGTCATGGAGCTCTGAATCCCTGGAGAGCAGTTCTGAAGGGGGTGGGAGCTGGCAGACAGTCTCACAAGGTACTGGCAGTTGAGCTGACGAAGCCAGAGGCTGGGCTATAGGACAAGACACAACAGTGGAAGCCAGAGGGAACTGAACTAAATCTGGATTAGATGCACAGATGGTATGAAAGTCCCTGGGAGCACAGAGACCCCCGAGAACTTGGAAAGCAGGGAGGTAATATAGTTTATACAGGTTAGGAGCACCTGCTCTGGAGACCTCGTGTTTGGAATCTGAGCTCTGCCTCTTACTAGCTATATGATTTGGAGCAACATGACGTCTCTCTGCCTTCATTTCCACAGGTAAAGTAGAGACCATGACTACAGCACACATATTAGATTGAAAGAATTAACTTACATGAATAGCTTAGAATATTATGTGGTGAGTATAATTTTAAGTGTTTGCCACTGTATTGTTATTCCTGAAAGATATGCAGAAAACCAGTACAAGAATCTCAAATTAACTGAAATTTATAAATGGAAATACATTCTAAGCTAGAAGTAACTGAGTTTATCTTAAGAAGTTGAAGTTTTCCACATTAAAAAAGAAAAGGAGGTTCCAAAGCTAAGTTCAGTTTAATTACAGAGACAAAAAAAGAAATTTACATTTCTCTACACTGCATCCATCGTAAGACATTTCTCCTTGGTTCTCCCCTGTTTCAAAACATCATAGGAGTAGAGCCACTGACTGCCTGTTTGCAGACTATATTTTCAAGGATGTTTGGTAAAAAGCCTTGGTATAGGCTTAAATATAGTGTTTTCCTCCAAAGAAATTAAGGCATATTTGTTTATCTTCCAATAAAATAAAGATGATAGTATCTCTTTTCAGGGAAAAGTTCAGGCATGCTCACTGCCCATTGTAAATGATCCTCTTACCCAAACTCAGGGTTCATCTCCTGTAGCATAGCCTACTGTAAGTGCGGGCATCGCCTGTCCTTCACTGTATCGCTCCGTAGGAGTTGAATCTTAGGAAACAGGCAAATACGTAGTCTGGCTACTGCTATTGGTGTGAGTTATAATAGCTTTTCTCTGACCCAGGAGTCTCTCATTTTCTGTCAAAATCCATGCCCCAGGCAGGCTAACTTGTTATCTTGCCAGTAGGGTAAAATCTCAGAACCTTCACATTGTATTTAGTATATTAGCAGTACCCTAACTAAATCAAATGATTTAATGTTACGCAATGTGATTTAATAAGAAGGGAGAAAGATGATGTGGTAGATATACACAATGGAATATCACTCATCCATCAAAAAGAATGAAAGGGGCACCTGGGTGGCGCAGTCGTTAAGCGTCTGCCTTTGGCTCAGGGCGTGATCCCGGTGCTCTGGGATCGAGCCCCACATCAGGCTCCTCCGCTAAGAGCCCGCTTCTTCCTCTCCCACTCGCCGTGCTTCTGTTCCCTCTCTCGCTGGCTGTCTCTCTCTGTCAAATAAATAAATAAAATCTTAAAAAAAAAAAAAAAAAGAATGAAAGCTTGCCATTTGCGATGATGTGGATGAAGCTAGAGTGGATTATGCTAAGCGAAGTAAGTCAGTCAGAGAGAGACAAGTACCATCAGATTTGTCTCGTATGTGGAATTTAAGAAACAAAACAGATGAACATAGGGGAAGGGGAAAAAAAAGAGAGGGAGGCAAACCATAAGAGACTTAACTATCAAGAACAAACTGAGGATTGATGGAGGGAGGTGGGTGGGGGATGGGCTAGATGGGTGACAGGCATTAAGGAGGGCACTTGCTGTGATGAGCCCTGTGTGTTGTATGTAAGTGATGAATCACTGACTTCTACTCCTGAAACCACTATTACACTATATGTTAAATAACTAGAATTTAAATAAGAACTTTAAAAAAGGTTATTTCCATATAATAAACCCAGTCTGGATCCTTATCTACTGAAACCAAACCAGTCTGGATCCTCATCTATTGAAAATTAAATAAATAAAAATAAAATCTAAGAAAAAGAATACTAATATTTTTACTTCTGTAAGTTTTTCAGTGTTTTGTTCTCAGGCGATTATATATATATATATCTCCTTATTTTATTCTTTATCCACAATATGTTCTTAAAAAAAGAAAAATACTCGTCTGTATTTAAGCAGTAATTAAAGGTTTATGCCAGTGACCAGAGATGTCCACATGTGGTCCATTCTGAACACACACACAGTCCAGGAGTATATCATTACCAAAGCTAAGAACACTGCAGAGTAGGGATTTTCAAGGAGTGCAAATTCCATTTCTTCATCTGCCACATTCGGATGAAGTCATGCAATCAGAATGCATTAACATTTCAAAATCAAGTTCAGAAGTACCTTGAAGAAAGTAACTACGGCAAGTGGTGAATTCAGGACAATTATCCATTATTTTATTATCTCTAATTGAAAACACCTGGGTCACATTTTTTAATATTATTCAAAGAAACAGAAAACAAATCAGCTGATGGTTCTTCTAAAATCATACAATGAGATCACCAAAGCAAACATACAAGTTATGTATTCACAACACCGCAAAGATCAAAAGAAGGGAGTCAATGTTTTTCTCTAGCTCTACCCGAGTCTGGTCATTCTGGAATAACATGTTTCTGCCATCTGCCCATTTGTGAATAACTTGTAGAAACTGACATCTAAAATAACTTGATGGGGGTAATTAAACCTAACCAGTCTTGGCTACTTTCTCAAATGTCATAATAAAAGGGTGAAATTATATACTAGACATAGCTGTTTTCCAAAGTGGGAAGCATAAAAATTTTGGGAGCTGAATTATAATGTTATGAGAGCAGTATTTTTACTGAGGAGACCGATGAATGTGGTGTTGCTGAGACATTTCTCCTCTTGCCCTGCTCTTGGGAGTTGCTGCTCATCTCTGCTTTATTCCTTCTCCACTTTTTCTACTCAGTCATTATCAAATACACTCATCTTGTTTAAATAACACGGTATTTAACCTCCATTTGATGTTGGGAATGTAGGGCTGCTGAAATTACAACCAGAAGGATATGAGAGAGTGTGAGAGAAATAGGCAGCGAGGAAAAATAGAAAGAAATTTCATGTCTAAGCCTCATTATGACCAGAAAATATTTTAAGTTCAAAGTGTGACATCTATTTTTGGAAGGAGGAAACCAAACTGACCATAGATATTTTAACAGGGTAAAACTGGAGACAAGGATAGCTATTTAGAGGTTGACCATTTTTTTGGATTTTAGCGTAGTTATATATTAATATAGCCTCATGACCACCCACCAGAATCCAAACAACTATTCTACACTCATGGAAGTTGAAAGAAAAATACAGTAAAATGAATTCTAATCAGGATGCATTTTGTACTATCTATGGAGTTTTCAGACCCACTTCTACCAAAATTTTGTCTTTTAAAAAGGTTTATAGTGACTCAGATGGTACCCTCGAGAATTACTGATGTCGGTTGTATTGGTTGAGTTTTTTGTAGTTGCCCAGAAGAGATATACATGGATTACCTTCAGGCTGGTGGATTATTAAAAGGATATATAGAAAACGCCATGTACTGCAGTCTTTCTAAGGCACAAAGCCTTGAGGACTGGAATACAGATGGACTTCATGGAAAAAGAGAGCAATAGCTCAAAATGTTTGTGCAAAGAACTTGAACTAAGTCAGCCCACCTCTTTCATTTATCTAGACTGTATTTTTTCAGCAGTGTAAGTAGGGCCTATATTCTGCCAATAAATAAGGAGCATTTTGTATTATTCAGAAAGTTATGCTAAGCCACTTCACATGCCTCCCTAATTTTCACTCCCTGTGTGGTTGACTTTGGCTTGAACTCCATTTACTAGTTTAATTGGTGCTCTTTTGGTTACAAATAAAAGTAAGTTCTATCTACTTTATGCCATAAAAGTTCTTTGTTGTTGGCCTCTCCCAATCTCAGTAAAGATCAGATTAAGTCTAGAGCCAAAGGAGCTGGAACTCAGGTAAAGTCGGATTCTCTGTGTTTCTATTTTCTAAGGTTCTCTGCATGCCAAAGTTTTCTTTGAGGCTGAAACCATAACTACTCATATCTTACATCTTCCCAGTTCTGCCATTAGAGAGAGAAGTGCTCTTTCTTCCAGCTGTCAATAAAAAAGAGAAACAAAAACAAAAATCCCAAGAAAGGATCTTATTGGTTGGCCCGAGTCATGTGACCTTTCCCATGTCCCGAGAGTCCAGGACCTAAGAGTAGCAAGTGCAATAAGCCTTTGTGGTTAGAGTAAGGGGAAAAAGAAGTTCCTCAACTAAAAGGAGGAGTTGTTAAGCAGGTAAACAGTAGCTATTTGCCATCCTGGGGGAAAGGTTTGGTTTTACTAAACATAATATTTCCAAAACTTTAGCTATCTGTTTAAGAAAGAGCCCCCCCAGGCTACTTTACTTAATATGGCAGTTGTGGTGAGGCAGCCAACTGAGACTTACAGAATCATGGCACATCCTGTCTAATGCTTAGTTCAAATTCCCTTCCTTTAACAAATAGGGAGATAGAATCTAGAGACATAAAGGGTAATCCACACACATGAATCTTGCAAATAATAGTGTCCTTTTGAGCTGATATAGAGAAAATAGCATAGACTGGGTGGCTTAAACAAGAAACATTTCTTTCTCACAGTTAGGGAGGCTGAGGATTCCAAAATTCAGGCACTAACCGATTCAATGACAGGTGAAAGCCTGTTTCCTATCTCATCGATGGCCTTCTTGCTAAATCCTCACATGGCAGCAGGAGCAAGAGAACATTCTGAGGTCTCTTTCATAGTGTCATTCATCCCATTCACGAGGGTTCCATCTTCACGACCTAATCACCTACAGAAGGCCCCATCTACTAATAACATCACATTGGGGATTAGCTTCCCATATATGAATTGGGAGGGGGGGTGGCACAAACATTCAGTTGATAGCAAACAGAATAAATCCAATTGCTTCCAACATACGTTGTAAGGTGAACGCACATCTTAACACACGCCCACAGGCTTGAGGGAAGCGTGATCTAGAGGTGAGGCCTAACAATGCCAGTTAAGAGCTTTTTCACTTCATTGAGCAGAGAGAGGACCAGGGGTTTTTCAGGCTAGCATCACTTCACAATCACAGTTTTTACTTATGACATTGTAGTGTGTTTAATGCAAACTTCTGAGGGGAGAAACAGCCATCGTCATAAATGGACACCCCTCATATTCTGCTGTCTGCCTTCACCCCACACTGCAACCCTCAGGCCAGAGGGAGCACTCAGCCCAAGTAGCTTCTCTGACTCCTTTCCTGTCAAACACTGAACCACTTATGTTTTTATAGAGAGATTTAAATTTACAGTCCTGGATGGACAATGATCTTACCTTCTCCATGGCTCGGTAGCTGAAATCCGTTGACTAGAATGTAACCTTATACTGGGGAGATGAAGTTTTTCTGTTAATTTGTGAAAACGCCTGAGCTCAATTTACTCCAACTATACAGAGAAAAAGAAAACAACTTAATCTCTTCTGAGTACTAGCTGGTCATATCCAGGCCTGGGCTCTGTCCCCATTGCCTTCTCTCCTCCCCCCTCCCCCCGGACCAGGGTAATCTAAGTTCCAGTGTCTGGGTGTCCGTTGGGTGCAAGTCGCCCTCCTGGACGTTCGCTGCCCATTGTACTCAGCTGTTCTCTGATGTTGCATCAGTAAGGCGGCCTCCAGCCCCACAGCCTGTCCTGTCAGCACTCGTAGGCCCCTGCACCCTCCCTGCACTGCTCTGGAGCCATAGGATTAGAAGGGGTTGTTCCTGGGCCTCCCTGACTCAGTGCCTGCCTCCCTGCCAGGCCACCAATGATGCCCCCTGCTCCAGGGCCAGACCAGCCGTGAAGCTTCTGTACGAAGTTAAAGCTCTTCCAGCTACACTTTGAGAGCTGAGACGCCAAGTCTGCCTCTCTCAGATTCCTCCAAATATACCTACGTGTTTCCATCACACACACGCACACATGCGCGCGCGCGCACACACACACACACACACTCTGGGAGCTCTAACACCTCTTCTCAGGATCCCATCAGCATGCAGGCTCTGTTCGGTTCTGTAGTGCTCGCCCTTCCCACTTTCTGTGAAATACGGGGAAAGAAAGCTACTGTTTCATTTTACCAGCACAGTGTCTCGTGATATTTTTTATTTATATATTATATATTTTTATTTATATATATGTTATTTAACTACTTTGTTTTATTTATATATCTCATATATGTATTTCTATATAATGCTCTCACCTCTCCACGTTGGTTGTTTGGGCTCTCTAGTGGAGAAGTGTAGAAATAATAAACAAATACTCTGTGTCTTAAGCATTCGGTTCTTTAACATAAGAAACACTTGTTCTGGTGGACCTGGGTGGCTCAGTCGTTAAGCGTCTGCCTTCGGCTCAGGGCGTGATCCCAGGGTCCTGGGATCAAGTCCTGCCTCAGGCTCCCTGCTTGGCGGGGTGCCTGCTTCTCCCTCTGCCTGCTGCTCCCCCTGCTTGTGTTCTCTCTCTCTCTATCTGTCAAATAAATAAATAAATAATCTTAAAAAAAATAGAAGAAACAAACAAAGAAACAAAGAAAGAAACACTTGTTCTCGAAGACCTTGGGCCCATAAGTTCATTTGTCAACATTAGAGAATGCGAAGAGATCAACTCACTGTTTTTTAAAGTGGCAAATAAAGGTAAAGAATTAGTATTTATCTTGCCTTCTGATATGATGTGTGCCACGACAACCAAAAATATGTGGGGGGGAAGGTATACTTCAGCTTGTAAATGAATGAGAAATGTTAGAATTACAATATCATCAGTTTGTAATCTCTATTACCAAAGGACATCAACAGCCCCAAACATTGAAAAAAGAAAGAGAGCGGCGAGTGGTGGAAATACGCCACCACAGACTGTAAAATTGCATGAAGAAATGAATGAAGGAATGAATCTGATCCAGCTCTAGTGCCCATTTACAGGATGCAGAGTATAGAGGAACACGGAAATCCACTCCTCCAGGATGGCTTCAGCAAAATCCGGATAGGAGGACAAAAAGACAACCCCGTTTCCTCAACAGATAAATTGCAGAGAGAAAAAGAGAACAGAAGAAGAAATCTATAGAACAAAAAGTTTTAAAGTCTATAAACCAATCCTAAAATTTGGGTCATGTTTGGATCCAGGATTAGGAAAAAAGAGTACATGAAATTTACAAGGGCATGACATTTACAAGAAAGTGTTTCATTTGGTGTCAATGATGTTGAAGAGTTGATGTTTTGGAGGTGTGTCAATAGCATTGCAGTTGCATTGATGAGTCTGTCTTTCAGGGATGTGTACTGAAACATTTACAGGTAAAATTATGTAATGCCCAGGATATGCTTCAAAACTAACACAGGGCTAAGTGCAGCGTGGGATCCTGGATTGGAATTTGGAACAGAAAAAGGGAAATTACTGGGGGAAAAAAAAACTGGTGAAATCAGAGTAAAGTCTAAATTTAATTAATAGTTATATACCAGTGTTACTTTTTCATTTTGACAATTGCACCATGGTAATGTAAGATATTTAACAAGAGGGAAAACCAGATGAAGGCATGTGGAAATTCTCAGTGCCATCTTTGCGAGTTTTCTGAAAAATTAAAATTATTCCAAAATTCCCAGTTTATTTAAAAAGTGATGAAAAAGGAGAAGATGGAGCTCTGGATGGAACAAGATTAACCATGGACTCTTGGTTGTTGGGTCTGAGTGATGAGTGCTTGGAGCTTTACTATAATACTGTGCCTGCCGTGGAGTAAGTGATAAACTCTCCTTAATAACAAGTTGAGTGATTTTAAAATATATATTATTGTCTCTTCTGTAGACTCTTAAAAGTCTACGTAAACCTTTAGAAGCTGGTAATTTGACACTTTATTCTGCGCATCATTCCTGCCGTCAGGACAGTGGTGTTTAAAGGGCAAAGGGTAGGAGTCAAAAGAATGGGAAAACAGCAGAATTAAATATTGTCCAATTACACAATTTGCTTATTCTCTTTTGTTGGTAGACTACCTCAAATTAATTCCTCTTCCTTTTTATTTATTTATTTATTTATTTTTTAATATTTTACTCATTTGTCAGAGAAGGGGAGAGAGCACAAGCAGAGGGAGCAGCAGGCAGAGGGAGAAGCAAACTCCCCGCTGAGCAAGGATCCCAACTTGGGACTCAATCCCAGGACCCTGGGATCATGACCTGAGCTGAAGGCAGACACTTAACCAACTGAGCCATCCAGGCATCCCTCCCTTTTTATTTTTAAAATCATTTTAACCTCCTTTTTTTTTAATCATTTTTTAGATCTCCTCTGTCACCATGTGCTCATCTGTGTGTCACTTGGCAGAAGGTCCCACTGCAGTGTAACAGAACATTCAAATAATCATGGCTTCATCAGGGTAGAAGCTTATGTCTCTCACACATAAAATAAGTCTGAAGTCAGAGTCTGGGGCTGTCATGGCTGCTCCTCAGTTTCCAGTGACTTGGCCTCCTTACTGTCCTTCACTCTTCAGTTCCTAGGATATTGCCCTTGTCCTCAGGCTTTCAGGATAGCTTCTAGAATGCCAGCCATCCCACCCATATTCCAGGCAGCAAGAAGGCAGGTCAAACCACTGCTTTTAAGGAAAGGTCCCCACAGTCCCACAGAATATTTTTGCTAACCTTTTGTTGACCAGAACATACCCATACAAGGTGGAGTGTGGGACTTGGTTTTTTCATTGTGCCCTGGCTGTCCTCTGTGAAACCAGGGTTCTATGACTAAAGGAGGAAGGAAGGGTGGATGTTGGATAGGCAGTTAGCAGCCTTTGCGATAGTCAGCCTTGGGGAAAATCGGGAGCGTGCAGTGGCAGAGCAGTCCAACCATGACTTATGCCCAAATTCATTACCCGCCTAGTACAATCAGCAAAGATCTGGAAGTAACTGTCATCCCACATACACTGTTGACTGGTTTATGTTGATTGGTTTGACCGAAAGCTAGAACTAGAAAACTGCCTGTAGATTCACCCTTCACAGCGAGATACCATCTATCTACATGGAAGCCCATATATGTGCGTTTCTGTCAGCTTTGTGTAGAATACAAGATATGCCTGCTGTGACTATAATGTCTTTTAAACCTAAAGTGGAAGCATTATAGATTCCTTCTGGCAGCCTTCTTGACCCTCTGGGAGACCTTCTGGCCTCCTGGCCATTCTCCAGAGAGATTCCTGTCCGTCTTCCTGCGAGGAGACACATTCTGGGCTCCCTGCCCGCGTTCTAACCTGCTGTTCCTGTGGGTAGAGAGCTATGTCTGTTTGGGTCAGTCCTGACTGATTATCCTGTTGCCTTAAAGTAAGCTTGCTTGAATATTCCACACATGCCAGTCACGTATGCTGTATGTTTGTGTGCCAGGTGCTTAGTGAAAACAATGAGGGATGGTGGAAAGAGCATCTAAAACATGACAGTGAGAATTAAGATTGACCAGTTCTTGGTCCCAGTGATGAGACCTTGGGAAATTCACTGAGGGTCGCTAAGCCTCGGTTTCCTCATATGCTAAGAAGAGATACTGCTACTTACCCAGCTTTCCTCGCAAGCTGATACTAAAGCTCAGTTATGAGACTGTGTATGTCAAAGTACTATACTTTGTCCCCCCCAAACGTTATTTCCAATTGTTATTATTGACCTACTAAAAATGTGAATTATTGAAAAAAGAAAAGAACAACAAAAACTGATAATGTGGTTTAAGCCCATTTGTGGCTAAGAAAAAGAAACATAGTGGTGAGTACAGAATCTGTGGGATAAAACAATGAGACGGGGTGCCTAGGGACTCATTCCAATAAGCATCCAATTCTTGATTTGGCTCAGGTCCTAATCTCAGGGTTGTGAGATGGAGCCCCATATCAGGCTCCTTGCTCCCATGGAGTCTGCTTGGGATCCTCTCTCTCCCTTTCCCTCTGCTCCTCTGCCCCAGCTCCATCTCTTAAATTAATATAATTAATTAATTAATTAATTTAATTAAATAAGATGAGACAGAAGGATGGGTGAAATTATATCTGTCTCAGAAATGATAGATAACAAGTGGTTTATTTCAGAATATTCTAACCATCATTTCTATTTATTATTAGCTATCCCATCCGTGGAACACCAGTCCAAAGAGCCAACCTACCTTTAAAGATCATGTCCTCCCTCCACGGGAAAGTTAGCAAAAGTTTTGTTCCTTTTAACTAAGTTACCTTTAAAATAGATCAATACTCGATTCTCAACAGCAAAGACCTAAAACACCCACTTAGCGTTTCCCTGTTCAATGCAGTCAACTAGGACCCATTTCTGTTCTTAAAAAGAAGCCTTTGGGCATAGCGTGTAAGTGGTCGCATTCACATAAATCCAATTTGGGGCTAGGTGAGTACCGGTAAGTGTAGATATGAATGCGTGTGCAAATATAACTCTGTAAATTGAAGCCTGCAGAAGGCTTACCATTTTGTAGAGATACTAATGAGGATACATTTTAAATCCTTTAGTTTTTGTCAGAAGAAAAACAATTATGCAAAATTAAAATGCTTTTACTAGCTATCATTTGAATGATTAACATTTTCCTCAAGCTTTAGATTCAAAGCTTAACTTCTGTGATTGACGTAATAAATTACTCCCCATATGTGAAACAAAAATCACCTGGGCTTCACTGGCCAGTTAGGGGTTTTTTGCTCTGATCTAACTTTAGAGGGTAAATTCTGTTGGGAGCTAAAGAACATTCCGTGACTTGACTGCTGAAGTCATAAAAGTCAATAAGCAGATTCACTGACCGTTTGTGAACTTTTCATGTGACCCACAGCTGGAGTAAAGGACCTCTTAACTGTGAGTAATTTTTCCTGATGAGATTAAAAATTTCTCACTCCAACTTTCCTAAATCTAGAACTTCCCTTGCATAGAAAACACACACACACATCACAAAAAAGAATTGATTCCAGATGTGCGAGAGGCCTTGTGTGACATTGTCTGGCTTTGATGGTCACAGAAGGACATTTTTGGCAGGTGGCCACAACCGTATTTTGTTTCTCTCAAACTTGATGCCATCAAACCACACTGTAGTGTTCACCTGATTTATATCTGTATGATTTCTCCCTGACAAAGGAAGAAAAAACAAGATAAGAGAATTAGCTAGGTATTTAGATCATAAGGCTAAAATGTGTGGTTTCTAAAACACAGGTGTAGGTGAATTTCCCAGTAAGAATTTTGTCAGTGCTGCCTGTACTCCAAATTCAATCCATGCTGGGTGGATGGAAGATAGGAGATATTGTCCCAAGACTTGAGAATTTAAAATACCTTATGAATGGCAAGTTTATTAAGAATGAAACTATCATCATGCTCCCCTAACTCCCCGTGTAAAGCATCCCTGTACAACCCACACTGGGTTATAATGATCTGTTTGTGTGACTGATGTCACTCGCCACATTGAGGCCCTTCCAGAAGAGGAACCGTGGCCTATCTTCAATGTAAATGGAGAGCCCAGAGTGCAGCCCAAAGCATATTCGATAACCATTAACTCAAGGAATGAAGGAAACACTATAGAACAGGATAAGGGGGTGGGAGTGCCATAGGGATTCCAAGTGCAATCAGACATGAGCCCATTTTGTTTCTGCGAAATAATCAAGAGTTACTATTTTTCATTCCACTAATAAGGCATTCCTTCATGTTTCTAAGGACCAATGAATTTCTGCCCTCATCTCTGGTATCGCTGAAAGACAAAGCTACCATGTTGAGAAATAGTCCTTATTCTTGGAGTCCATTGCTAAAAAGTAGACATCCTACACAAGAAGGGGACATTCTGCAGAAGAAGGGGAGAGGGATGTTAAGGGGCAGTTAGCTGAGAAAAAGTTGATTTCACTGCTCCGTTTTGATGACAGTGTATTCCCAATGAGCAAGGCAGTATACTGCTAGAAAAACTGGACTCAGACGAGGGCTGGAGATTCTTCCCTCTCTCTCTCTCTCTCTCTCTCTCTCTCTTTTTGAAGTAAATTAAGACCTCTTCTGTATATAGCAGTTAAGCAAGTCAAAGTAGCTGCTTAGCAGACTGTAAACAGAAGAAAGAGCCCTAGTCTTTCCTTCACCGAGACCCAGTTTTCCAGAGTTCCCAAAGTGTGTTCTATGGAATGCTATTTATGGGGAAGCTTTAATAAACGTCATTTTAAGAAGGGTAGCTTCATAGTCAAATAAGTTTAGGAGACACTGATTAAAGGGGTCCCCTCCTTTAAATTTACAGTGTACATTTACATTGTAAAGAAAATGGCTTATGTTTATTCACTTAAGGATTTTCTCAAAATTATTTGACTGTGGGCTCTTTTTTCACAATATACCTTCCAGAATATTAGATTAGAAAACATCAGTCCAGGAGTCCTACATTGACTGAAGCTTCACTTTTCGTTCAGAGCTAACATCCTGTATCATTTGGGGCTCACATTCTGTATAACTTTTTAAAAGTGATAGCTAAGATTTAGGATCAGATTACTGCTCCAAAACTCATGGGCAGAGGAACTGAGCTCTAGAGATTGAGACGTGGCAAAAAACTACTCTGAAGACGAAGGAAAACAAACACCAATAAGCATTACACCCTGAAAGTAAAATATTTTTGAAAACAAAAATTGAACTTGAATCTGATCAAGACTGTCTAGATCTTGCCACTAATTTACAAGAATTCTAACCATGGACTACAGTCAATAAAATTCCAAATTGAGAAACTCTAGAGGATAAATAACCTGCTTCCTCGAAAAAAAAAATTTTTCAAGAAAAAAGAGTAAACAATGAAAGGAAAGAGGTATCTATAAATTAAAAGACACTTGAGAGGCACAACAACTTTGCGATGTTTGGGTTTTATTTGGGTCCTGATTTCAGCAAGGTAACCATGAAAAAATATTCATGAGACAATCAAGAAATTCTGGATATTTGATATGAAAAATTGCAAAAATTTGGGGGTATGATAAGTATTGCAGTTGTGATTTTATAAATCTTTATATTTAAGAAATATATTCTGAAATATTTATGTACAAAACAATATAGAATCTGAAATTTGCTTCAAAACAATCCTGGGATGGTAGATATCAATGAAAAAACATACGTCATAATCTGATAAGGTGGCTGCATGGGGGTTTGTTATATTGTTCACTCCAACTTTGTAGTTTTGAGATTTCCCAGACTAGAGGCTTTTTTAAAGCAGTTGGAAGAGAAAGAAATGGGGCATAGAGATTGTTACAAACTTGGTGTGAATTCAGAGTTTGAAAAGCAATGAGAAGAAGGAATTTTTAGAAGAAAGGGGGCAAAAGCAGTATGGGTGACACATAGAAAGTGTGTGAAAACTGGGGGCGCCTGGCTGGCTCAGGTGGAACATGTGACTCTGGACCTTGGGGTTGTGGGTTTGACCCCCACGTTGGGTATAAAGGTTACTTAAAAATAAAATCTTGGGGTGCCCGGGTAGCTCAGTCCATTAAGCATCCAACTCTTGATTTCGGCTGAGGTCATGACCTCAGGGTTGTGAAATCGAGCCCCACACCAGGCTCCGCACTCAGCGCAGAGTCTGCTTGAGATTCTCTCTCCCTCTCCCTTGGCCTCTACCCCTCACACTCTCTCTCTCTGTCAAATAAATAAAGTCTTTAAAAATAAATAAACAGAAATAAAATAAAATCTCAGGAAAACGAAGTGTGTGAAAACCAAGAAAAGAAGGAGAAAAAATCCAGTAGACTTTTGAGAGAGGAAAACAGGCTGCAGAGGGTCCGAGGCATGGTGCCTGGTGAAGAAATGCTGCTCACAGTTATAAGCTGTCATTTGAGAAAGATAGTTATGAAGAAAGACGGTGACTGGAGGTCGCGTGAAGGTTTGTCAGGAGGGATAATGCTACGGACTGAATTGTGCCTGAACAAAATTCACATGTTGAAGTCCTAACACCCCTTCAAGGGACTGCGTTGGAGATCAGACTTTTAAGGTGATAAGTAAGGTTAAATGAGGTCATAAGGTAGAACCCTCATCTCACGGAACTGGTGCCCTGAGAAGAAGAGGAAGAGAGAGATTGCGTTTTCTCCACCATGTGAAGGCATAGTGAGAAGGCAGCCAACGGCGTACCAGGAAGAGAATCAGAACCCAACCTGGCCAGCACCTAATCTCGGACTTCCAGCCCCCAGAACTGTGAAAAATTACATTTCTGTTGTGTAAGCCAGACAATCTCTGGTATTTTGTTTTGTCCTCCTGAGCTAAGACAGATAAGCACGCACGTTCTCTTCATCAGCCTTCCAACGTCATTCAGAATTGATCACGTTCTTTTCTGAGGTTGGAATTCGACCATGGAAAAATATATGTCTCTGATTGATAGTGCTCTGGTCAGTGAGGTGTAGCTACAAGAAAGGCACAGGGAAACAAAGCTTGTTTTACTCACAGGTCCTACAGAGAGAGTCACTGCTCCCCAAGAGCGGGCCATGTGTGAGCTGCACCGAGGGAACCGTCTCAGCGGAGCGAGTGGAAGCCGAGAGAGCGCGAGGACCCGTGGGCAAGCAGCTTTATTGGGAGTCAGGGTGGAGTAGATGAGAAACAGCTCAGGGGGATTGCTTCGGGGCATTTGACTCTTCCTACGTCATGGTCAAGGGCGTGCAGAGGGGAGAACCGTGGCAGGGAGCAGCCTTCCCATACTGCTGCCCCTGGTCACCTGGGCTGGACGCTCACAACATGTGTAGGGGGACGTTGAGGCAGCAGGACACGAAACATAAAGGTTTAACATTTTACCACACAGGTATAAAGACAACATAATTACTTTTTTGGGGTTTTTTTATTTTTTATTTTTTTTTATTTGAGAGAGAGAGAGCATGAACGGGGTGGAGGGGAAGGGGAGAAGGAGAGGGAGAAGCAGGCTCTTTGCTGAGCAGGGAACCTGACGCAGGACTCGATCCTAGGACCCTGGGATCATGACCTGAGCCGAAGGCAGGCACTTTACCGGCTGAGCTACCCAGGCGTTCTCATAACTGCTTCTTTCAAATTTTATTTTTGTGAGGTGTTCTTGTCACTGTGCTCACCTTTTATTTCTTTAAAGCAAGTAGAACACAACAGCTTTCGGGTTCCATTATCTTCAGAAGTCTTGGATCAACAATTTCAACTCAAATCTTTCTCCCTTACGACTTGCAAAGGCATTAAATCCACTTTGGCTATACTCGGGCAGAACCTCCTGGTTTTTCTGACAAGTCTGGTCTTAAATTTTACTCATTCTTATTATGTCATAGGTCCCCAAAATCACTGCCAGTTTGGATGACTCATGGGGATAGTTTATGGGACCCAGTATATAGTCACAGCTATGATACCTTCTGGCAAAAGGAGATAAATAAAATCAACAGCATGTGTGAAATGTTGTCTACCAGGCAAGTTCATTAGAATTAGTGCCCAAGGTTTTTACTGGAGGCCGGTCATGGAGGCAGCCTCTACGAGCACAGAGCAAAATTCCAGACTTCAGAAAAATAGCAGGTGTTCACTGTATGCCATATGACACAGTTTAGGCACAGGGAGCCACTCTTACCAGTTAGGGAATGCCAGAACCTTCCTAAAATTTAAGATCCCAGATGCCAGCCGAGGCCAACAAGACAAGCATGCAAGCAAGACAAGAAAGCCAGGTTCTTCTCTTTGCCAGCACGTTGGAACCAGCTGGGGTGTGCTAAAAGCAATTCTGGCTGCCTGGGTCCCACCTCTTGAGTTTCTGATTCCGTTGGTCTGTGAAGAGGCCGGGTCACTAGGGTGGCCCAAGAGCTCCCAGAGGTTGTAATACACAGGCAGGGTTGAGAAACACTGGTGGGGCAGTCTGCCTTTGCCCGTGTTTTATCCAAAAGAGACCATTTACAAAATACAGCCCATACATCCTTCTTGTTTCTTTATTCCTCACCTGTAATCTCTGCCCTCCCCTCAGTGGCTGCGTCTCATCTTTGAAGGCCAACTCACACACCATTTTCCTAAGAAGCCTTCCCTCATCACCAACCCAAAGCATCCTCACCGTCCTCTGAAGAAAGAGACGGTTTACTCACGCCCGTTGTTCTGCCTCTGACTTGTGTATCCCTGCTGCCCTTCCTCCCTCCCCTGCCTTTCCAAGCACCCTTCTTATTGATTTGTAGTGAAACTGTGTGTTTTGACATTATATGAGAATTTGAAAACTCAAAATATGACCATTTTTACGAGTGTCGTGTGATGCTTTTAATTGGAAATTGACCCAGCAAGAAGAAGATGTAATCTTCTCGTACCTCCCGCCTGGGATATGCTTGGAAGGCAGGTACCCACCCCCCTAATTATTTTAAGATCTGAATCAGCTATATGATGGTTTTTGCCTTACTTCTCGCTGGCAACTTGACTTACAGGCTTACATGACCAAATTCAAAATTGTGTATATGGGACTCCATAACTAAGAAGACAAAATAGTCCCCGTTGCCCTACTGTCCCCTGCCCTACTGTCCCCATGAGGCTGGGTTTGCTTCCCAAGTTGAGGATAGAAAAGGGAAATGAAAATTAGCATGAATCATAGCTTGGCAATAGCTTGGCTTTCTGTCCCTGATGCTTCAGGCCTGACAGTTCACCTGCATTTCCAAGCAAGCACCTGCTAATTCACCTTTCCACCCGCAGCACTCTACTGACTCTGCAATGAATACCCTCCTGCTTTTGCCCACATGGACGGGTGGCAGAGGAGGAGGCGGAGGAGAGAAGTGGCCCTGATGGTGATTCACCCTTCAGATACCCCGTCCCTTGTTGCTGACTGAGAGTCTCTAATCCTGACTCGTTCTGTCCAGTAACAGGCCTCAGAACCCTCTCCCCAGCATGCCTGACACATGTGCACACACGCACACGCATGCACCCATCTGCGTGCACACATACATGTCTGTGCATGCAATACACACATGCACACATGCACATATACACACGTGCACATACACACATACACGCCTGTGCAGGCACATACACACATGCACATATATGTGTGTGCACGTACACACATACATGCCTGTGCAGGCACATACACACATGCACATATACCCACGTGCACATGCACATGCCTGTTTGTGCGCATACACACGTATACATATGCACACATGGACATACACACCCAAGAAAGTGACAAAGAGAGCAAGAGTTTCTGAAGAGGTTGGAAGAAGGAAAAAGGAGGAAAAGAATAAACAGAGACTTTTTTCTTTGCCCTTTGGATGCTCTCCACCAGCCTTGGATTAATTTTAAATTTTCAGCGGTGGAAAACTGAAGGCCCCAGCCTGTCTCAGCTTTATTGGTATTCCTCACTGACGTAAGGTTAATGTGCCAAACCAAACCTCTTTCCAAATGCAAACTCTGGGCATCTGGGGCAGGTGTGAAGCTCCTCTGTAATATTTTCCTCCCACCTGCCCTACCTCCCTGGGAAACTGCCTTGGCTCCTGTTTCTAAGCAGGCATTTGGGCAAGCATTTGCCCAGCAGACTGAGTGAGAACTAGACTCTGGCCATCTAGCGGGGGACCTGCTTGGGCCGTGCCCCCCCTCATTCCTGCACTCATGGGCACAGGGCTTCGTGGAGATTTCATCCGAGTTGGCAGCATTTTCTTTCTGTCCATCCCGGGCAGTACCAATGTCCTCAAGGAGTCATTTCAGAATGCTGCAGCGCGTCTCTGCCCCCTTGACTCCCCAGTGCTGTCTTGTCCCAATCGTGGCTTTGAACTGCGGAAAATCAAAATGCCAAGCTTTTGTCCTGATACTTTATCAACATGCTCGCCTGCTGGCCTGTTTCAATGACCACTCATGGCGAGCGGTTGGGGTGGGTTCTCTCATCCCCAGTTGACAGATGAGAACACTGGGGGCACAGCAGCTCACCTGGTGTCAGGTGCACATTCTCCCCACCCTCATCCATGACTTGCAGTCTCTCACTAGGTCCTCAGTAGGCTCCAGGCTTGAAGGGCCATGTCTGATGGATCATTTCAATTAAGAAAATAAGGAAGCAGGACATCTATCCAGAGGAGCCACCCGTCTTTGCAGCAAACTGGCAAAATGAGACCTGGCTATGTTCGTGCCTTCCTAGAAATAAAAGGGACAACACCCTTCCAAACCACAGCTCCTCCCCTTGGGTAACTGGGGTCCGCCCAAGGCTCTGGCCATTTGTGATTAAACAGACAAGGCACCGCCGTAAGAACATCGGCCCTATGGAAGCAGGACTTACTTCCCTGCTACTGCAGAGCCAGAGATGGGGTATTAGGGTTGTTTTCAGGTTGTTTTAGGTTTAGTTTTAGAGTTGCCTCTTTCTCCGATCCCAACTGCTTGTTAACCTGAGAATATATGCATTACATTTGAATTGATTTATTTGGCTTTCCTTTTACATTACATCCTTTAAATTTGCTAGGGCTTTTCCATTTCAAATGCCTTCACCTATCTCCTGATTATCATTTTCCGGATTCTTAGCCCCACAAGTCACAAAATCTGCCTGAAGATTTGAGTCTAATGTTCCCTCCACTCTGTCCCGTACCACCTCTGCCCTTCGGACGCAAGGATAAAGTAAAGGCTCGTGTGGGAGTGTCCCAACATCGAGCATCAGTGAATGGGACCTTATTTGGAAATAGGATCTTTACAGGTGGAAGATATGAGTTAAATGAGGTCATACTGGAAAAGTATAAGCCCTTAATACAATATGACCAGTGTTCTTCTGAGAAGGGAAAGCAAGACACCAAGACAGACACAAAGAGAGGAAAACGCTATGTGACTTGGGGCAGAGATTACAGTGGTACAGCTACAAGCCAAAACCAAAAACAAACCAACCAAAAAATCCTGGTAGGCATCAGAAGCTAGAAGGAAGGCATGCAGTAGATTCTCTCCCAGAGCTTTCAGAGAAAGCAAGGCTCCGTCGACACCTTGACTTCAGGCTCCTAGACTCCAGAACCGTGAAAAAATACATTTCTGTTATTTTAATCCACACAGTTCCTGGTACTTTGTTGCAGAAGCCCTCAAAAAGTGATACAGGTAGCATCTGAATGCAGATATTACCGATCTAGGCCAATAGCAGGGATTGGGGCGTCGGTATTTTCAAGGTTCAGGTAGATACAGGCTGTTCTGATTTTAGCAAACATCGCCAGTTGTTTATCTTTCTAGAAGTAGAGTAAAGTTCCTTAAATTTCCTCTGAGTTCTACAGTGTGGTAGGAAAGTTTCCATGTTAAACGTCCTTTTCCCAAAGAACTGAAGCACACAAAGCCAACTTGGCAAATCTCCATTCCCCTGGCCCTGTACCGTCTGCTGGAGCCTTCTTGACATCTAGCAACAACTCCCACAATGTCCCACAGTGATGCTTTTTCAAACCGTGTTGATCTTTGAAAATCCCTGGTGCCCAGATCAGATCCCCGAACCGATTCCATCTAAATCCCTGGACATGAGCAAGGAACCCAGGCGTTCTTACTTTTAAAAATTTTCCAGGTGATTCCAGGGATTTTTCCCAATCAAGTCCAATGTCCTACAAATTCCTCTTGGGGTTTTATTTCTTCAGACGATAAGTGTAAGTCAATCTTCTGCCCTATTATAAGCATTTTTTAAAATTTATTTTAAAAAAATTTTTTATTATGTTAGTCACCATACAGCACATCATTAGTTTTTGATGTAGTGTTCCATGATTCATTGTTTGCGTACAACACTCAGAGCTCCACACGATACGTGCCCTCCTTAATACCCATCACTGGGCTAACCCATCCTCCCACCCCACCCCCTCTAAAACCCTCAGTTTGTTTCCCAGAGTCCATAGTCTCTCATGGTTCATCTCCCCCTCTGATCCCCCCCCTTCATTTTTCCCTTCCTTCTCCTAATGTCCCCCATGCTATTCCTTATGTTCCACATATAAGTAAAAACATATGATAATTGTCTTTCTCTGCTTGACTTATTTCACTTAGCATAATCTCCTCCAGTTCCATCCATGTTGATGCAAATGTTGGGTAATCATCCTTTCTGATGGCTGAGTAATATTCCAGTGTATATATGGACCACGTCTTCTTTATCCATTCGTCTGTTGAAGGGCATCTCGGCTCCTTCCACAGTTTGGCTATTGTGGACATTGCTGCTATGAACATTGGGGTGAATATGGCCCTTCTTTTCACTACATCTGTATCTTTGGGGTAAATACCCCATAGTGCAATTGCTGGATCATAGGGTAGCTCTATTTTTAACTTTTTGAGGAAACTTCGCACTGTTTTCCAGAGTGACTATACCAGCTTGCACTCCCACCAACAGTGTAAGAGGGTTCCCCCTTCTCCACAACCTTTCTAACATTCGTTGTTTCTTGCCTTGTCAGTTTTTGCCATTCTAACTGGTGTAAGGTGGTATTTCAATCCATTATAATCCTAGAGGAGAACACAGGCAGTAACCTCTTCATCATCAGCCACCACAACTTTTATAAGCATGTAGAACAGAGGCCAGCCTCCAGCTCACAGCCTGTTTGGTAAATAAAGTTTTAGTGGAACACAGACACCTTGATTTGCATGTTGCTATCCAGCTACAGCAGCAGAGCTGAGTATTACGAGGTAGAGCCCCCAAAGCCAACAGTCTTGAATATCAGGTCTTCAGATGAATTACCTGATTCATCTTTCCTCCCACCGTGAAGATCTAGCAAAGGGCTTTGCACTTAGTAGGGGCTCAAATGAATCAAACTGAAGTCAAGTGAACGGAAATGAACTGAATTAAATTGAATCTTCTTCAACATATTATCTGAAAGAGATCCAAGGTGTTATACCTCCCAGGGGTATTCACATTTTAATAAGTAACGTGTAAAGCCCCAAAGCCTTTATTTAAAGACAGACAGGAATACCTAATTGCTGGAGTTGCAAGCACCTGTAATTACAAATGTGCAGCTCTATTCTGTTAGATTGAAAACTCTCCAGCAGAATCCCTCAAATTGCACCAGGAAGACTACCACCCAGTTTACCTGAGCACAAAATCCAGTCCAACTGAAATATGCTCACTTGAGGACTCGATAGCCTTGGCTGTGAAAAAAATCCAAGGTTTATTTGTTTTGCTTATACTCTAGTTTCTTAGCCCAGCAAGGTCCTCCCTTGGGAAAACATTGGTGGTGGCTTTCCTTAAAAAGTGTCACCACTTCCCATTTTCTAATTTCTAGAACTTTCTTCCCATGGGGACTTTTATTTTTTTTCTTCCTGTGAGCAGGTATGGCAGTATAAGTATGTTGGCAAATTTCATTTCATTCTTTAATTTTACATGGGTCCGTGAGTGATGGGAATTTGCTCTGAGTGAAATTCCCTTAATGGCACATCAACTTGGGAATCTGTCAGTGAGCCAGAGCAACACAAAGTCTCCTAAGATCCTCATAAACGGAGAAGTTCTTAAATTTTAATTAGTTGACAGGGATGCTCAGAAAGAACAAGTGTCATTCTTCTGTCCCAAGTAACCCACACCTCCCCACAGGGAGGGCTTTGGGAGGCTGACTCCCCAAAGAGTCAGGGAACGGGAACTGCAACCAAGGAATCAAACAGATCCAGATTCGAATTCTGACTCTTATCGTTCAGTAGCGACTAAACGTGGACAAGTCCTTGAACCTCTCTCAATATGTTTCCTCAAGTAAAAATGGGAGATAATAAAAGGCTTGTAAGGATTAAGGACAGGTCGGGACCTTGGCACAGTGCCCACAACCTAGTAAATATTAAATAAATGCCATTTTTCTATATGATCTTAGCTGAGCTTAAATTATTGCTATGGGAACTTGCATTCTTGGGATCGAGGACTCTAGAGAAAGCTAACCCATATTGTCATGAGATGAAGACTCATGATACACCGTTCTGTAATGGCGTCCGATGTGTGTGTGTGTGTGCGTGCCTGTGTGTTTAATTTATAAACATGAAGTTCTGACATCTACCAAGCAAAATATTAGAACATTTCATGACAAGCCTCCTTGCCTTTACATGCTTCTTCCTTACTAAATCATTCTGTCCACTGTGTGCTCATACCTTTCTCCTGTTTGGAAGGATTCAGTGGCTCCTTTTCCCTACATGACAGATGTAAACTGTGCTTGCTTGCTTTCAGGAACCAATGATCTGCCCCCTCAGGAACTGAGGGTACTAACTCCCACCCCAGGGCATTTGTCTTTTATTCTTGACTTCTCCTCTCTCTTCCACACACGTCACGCTAATCCTCTCCTCTCTTGGCTCAGCCTTGAGCTTCTTTGGCTTTACCCCTCTCTTCCCTCTGTCTTCTCAGATCACACACAGCCTTTAGGATTCAACTTTGGGGCAGCATCCTCCCTGTCAGGGACTCCTTCCAGGCTCTTGAATTTCTCCTTAATTTCTGCATTCGATAGCAATTACAGTCTGTGTCACACAAGGTAACATTTTACCAAACACCATCTTTCATTCCTTCCTGATGTTTTCGGGCCCTAGTTGTGGCTGCTTAGCTGCATTATAATCCTTGAGGTAGGAAACATCTCTTAGGACTCTTCCACAGCACCTGTTTTTAGATCGTATGTATCATGAGGTGTGAAGGGCATCAGATTTGGTGTTCGACACACCTGGCTTCCGGTTGCCAGCTCTGTGACTTTGGGCCAGCATCTTCACCTCCATAGACCAGAGCTTTCTTAGTCATAAATGCTGTTATGGGGATTCAGTGACATAATGTCTAGTGCCTACCACATAGAAACCCTTCAGTAAATACTAGCTATTACGATTTCAATTCTGATGAAGTAAAGGGCAGGAAGTACCTTTGAAATCCAGTGCTGCTTTGCGAATGTGTCTCACATCATGTGTCTTAGCTTGGCATTCCCCAAAAAACTGAGCCTAAGAAAAGCTTGCATGCTACCATGTTGTTAGGGAGTGTAATGCAGAGAAACAGAAGCGAGGGAAGAAGGAAATGGACCACAGAAGAAGGGATGAGCCTCATTTAAGGGTGCTTAATAGACCTGGCTACCTCTGTATGTGGAGCCCTGCTCATTGCTCATTCTCGACTTTGAGTCCTCCGGGAGGCATGTTAGCTACTGCACTTGAGGGCAGTATATTCAGGGGAAGAAGGAAGAAGACTATACCCACTGGCTCCTATCTTCTCTTGGTCAAAGGTTCTGCCCACAGGGCACTGACTCCCCCAGACTACTAGTTCATACTTCCAGTGGGTGTAGAGTAAAACCCCAGTATCTCAAGCCTCAGCTTGGGCGTGAAGTGAGGGGTGCTGAGTATGAATGTAGGGAGAGGTTTTATTGGGTGGTAACCATGAGCCCAGGAAGAGTTGGTCATGGCGGCCAATAGCACAAACCATGTGGCTGAAGGCTTCAGAGAAAACTGAGGCCAGGAGGAAACTTGATAAACTGTGAGATAAACTAAGCTATCTTCTCATTTAACCCTTTTATATTTGTTTTGTCTTTTCCGAAGTTTTTGTACCAATCTTGTTGTCATACTATTTTGTGTATTTTCTACCACATGGATGCTGATGGGAATATATATTTTCTTTTTCTATGTAAGTTTTTTTTTCATTTTAAAAGTAATAAATGCTTAGTATAGAGAAATTGGGAAATCGGAATAAGCTGATAAGAAAACAATACTCAGAATTCTTCATCATGATATATATTATATTTATAGTTGGCTTTTTCTTAATATATTTCTTAATATGTTAATTTAATGTCTTTTCTTGTTAACAAATCATGGGCTAGAATCTCATTTTAATGGCTTTGTAACATTTCATTTTATATTTGAACCATTATTTCTTCCACCAGTTCCCTATTATTGGACATTTACATTAAGTTTGTGCAATTATTAATAACACTGAAGTAAGCAGATAAATATTGCTAAAGATAAATTCCTAGGAGGGAAATCGATGGCTCAAGGGTATGTATCCTTTTAATGCTTTGGGTAGTTATTATCAACTTCTCCTCCAGAAAAGCTATACCAGTTCAGTCTTCCAGCAGTGTTCGGGATTAAGAAATGCATTCGCAGACTGGCAGATTCTGTTTAATGGCTGTGACCTCAGTGGGGACCTGCTGGGCATATTGAGCTTGACCAAGCATGATTCCAGTCAGTCACCCTCCATCTTGCCACCACGTGGGCTTCTAAGCATTCTGCAGTAGCATTAGCTCCTCGGGGCCCTAGAGCTACCTTTCTGCTTTCTTTCGTCTCTGCTTGAGAAACTCATCAGCCCCATCCTTACACCCAACATCAGGAAATAGTATTCATCTCGGCCGGGATACTTTGGAAGTCAACACTAGTAGTAACAAGTAACATTATTCCAGGCTTTGGTGGAACACCTGGGTCTGGTGAGCCTAATTCCCACATACACAACCCTGAGTAACCTGTTTGTCCACCTTACAGCGCTAAACCACAATTTTCTATGTCACACAATCCTTTCATCTCTGGGAAGCACATTCGCTGCCCAGCTAGGCCCTTGGTGTGCTTAAAACAATAATAAGCATTTATGCTGGGCTTTTCATCTTCAAAGTACTTTGTGAACATTAACTAATTAATTTTCACAACACTCTTGTAAGATTAGTAAGTACTGCTCCTCCCCTGGATTAAAAAAAGCACAAACCATCGAAACATTTGACATCACAAAAAGCCCAGCACCTAATCGTCTGGGAAGAGAAGGCTGTTGATTACCAGCTCCGTAGTGAGAGTAGAAGGAAGCTGGGCAGGCTAGTGATTTATCCAGAATCATAAAAGGAATCAGCAGCGGGGCGGCAATTAGGTTTCATTTTACTGGTGCCCAGTGCTCATTTCTGGCTGACACCCGAAAGCAGGTAGAGCATGGAATCCAGTCAAAACTCTGTACAAGAGTTACGAATAGTTGACAAATTCAAGGTCACCTACATACAAGCAAATAATGCGAAGGAAAGGTACACAGAAAAAGTCATAAGTATTCACATTAATGATTTAAGAGGCAGAAAGCCTATCTCAGGCACACAGGGCATTGAGTTTAACGTTTAGGCGTCAATGAAGAAATGCAGAATATGATCACAACTGACACTTAACTCCACAATGACTCATAAGAGGACTGTCCTGTGAATCCTTTCTTGGATGTACACCTCTCCCGTCAAATAACTGACAAGTAGGAGCTATAAAATTCCAGAGAAGATGTAAACACCCAGCTTTTAACGCTCTCGGGGAAAAAAAAAAAATTAATTTGTTTTGTACGCCTGGGGACTAGTGATTGCTTTTGACCTTTGTGCCCTGAATAGATGATGGAATAAAGAATTCCGAGTTTTGGAATTTTTCATCATGCGCTAAATAACTAGCTTCACCGTGCTCCAGAATCCGGTCTAAAAGACAAATGTCACTTGGTATTTTTTTACTTGATGTGGATGGCACATGTAATGGTCTTGGGAGTGGAAGTGTCCTAGACTCCCAGAAATCAGAATAATAATATCAGCAGTAACAATATAGCGATACATTGTATATTGCAATTATTATTCACTGTAATGTTGCCTGTGATACTGTACACAGAGTGTAAACAGTGAGCAACAGAAAAGCCCTGACTTTAAGCTGAAATACCGCCACTATTAGCCGTGTGTCATTGAGCAGGTTATATACACTCCCTAAGCCCCAATTTCCTCATCTGTATAATGAGGATAATGACACAGTACCGGCCAGGACTCTTGGCTGAAGTGACCTTGCCTTGACTCCAGATTCCCTCCGGCAATGGCCTTCACTGCTCTTCCCAAGGAAGGGCCCATGCTCCGTGTCCAGGTTCTGATTCCTCCCTCTCTCTTCAGCCAACCCCAAGGAAGCTCCTGGAACGTCTCTTGTTAAGGTCGACTTAGAAAACCAGTGTTCAGTTCTCAGTCCTCACCGTCCTGGACTCTCAGGAGCTGGTCCTCAGTGCACCTTGCTGAGCACGTTCTTTCCTCCTGAAACCCTTGGTCTCTTCACTTCCTTCATATCACAGTCACTGTGGGCTTTCTTAAAATCTCAGTTGTGATTCCTTTTCGATCTCATCTGCTGACACCTCTTTCTCTACCTGAATTCTAGTGTCAGAGTTATCGGAGGGCTCCGCCCCTGTCCCTCTTCTGCAAATATCCCCACCCTCTGAAAGAGCTCATCGTATCCCATGGCTTCCAATAGAATATGTATTTATGTCTCCAGCCCAGATGACTTTCCAAGCTCCATCCTGGCAAATGCAGCAACAGTCCACTCCACATCTGCTCTTTGATAGGTAAGAAATATTTCAAACTTTACACATCCAGTATGAAAATTGTGACATCCATCCACCCACCCCACCCTCAGTCCTGCCAAACTTTTCTTCTCTGTATCTTCTCCACCTCTTTTATTCATCCGGTTGCTTAAGCCAAAAACCCAGGAAACATCCATATTCCTTCCTTGATTTTCCTCTCTTACTCTTCATCTCCCACCCTCCACTCATCTATCCAACCATCAGGATGTCCTGCTTGTGCTAAGGATATATCCTAATTCCAGCCGCTTCCCTATTTTCCCCACAGCCACCCTAGTTCAAGCCAGCAACATCTCTCGCTTGGGTTAAAGGACTTCATCCTGCTTTCCCTACTGCTTTTCCTCTTGCCCCGCTGTCACTCACTCTTCACGTGACAAAGTAATTATTTTGGAACATAACACAGATAAGTCTATGCTTCTACTATAAAAACATCAATGGATTCATAATGCAATTAGAATAAAATCCAAACTCCTTAGCAGGTTCTAAGAGGCTCTGCATGAATTAATCATGCCTCACCCACTAACCTCGTCCATCATGACCTTCTTTCTGATACGTGAATACAACAAACACGTGAATTTCAGAGACATTGGACTTGTATTTTCCCGTTGTACTTGCACTGGGAAACTCATGCCCCAGATTTTCACATGGCTGCCTTCCTGACAACCCAGATCCCAGCTCAAATGTCAATTCCTTAGAGAGATTTTCTTTGACATTTTAAAATAAAGTTGTCTCCACACACTTCCACATGCACATGTGTATTTTCTACTCCATTAAACTTCCTAAATTTTTTCAAAGCCCATATTACTATCTGAAATTTTATTAATCATGTATTTATTATTCACCTTCCCCCCACAAGACTCCATAAAGCCAGGACCTTGTGTCTTTTCTTCTCTACCTCCTCCCCACCTAATAGAGTTCTAGTCTATTCAGAGTTACTCACTAAATATTTTTTTACAGTATAAATTAAAACCCAACTTAAACTGTCTTAAGGAGAAATAGAAAAAATAAATGTAGCTTATAGGTTAAGGAATAGATTTAACGTAAGTTATGGCCAAAACCAAGTACCCAAGATTGACACAGTAGTGTTATATTTTCCAGTCTCTTGGCTCAGTTTCCCTGTGTTTTTTTGTTTGTCTGGCTTGATTTGTTTTTTGCTTTTTGTGTTCATTCTCAGGCAGATTGGACAGGAGAAAACTCAACAAGTAGAATCTCCTGAATACCATGATTCTTACGGTTCTCAGTCTCAGAGGGAGGAGAGTTCGCTGGGAAGAGAGACATTGATTTGTCCACTGTTTTATCCCCAAAACCTTGAACAGTGGCTGCACTGTGGTAGATCCTGATTAATACTCACTAAATGAGTCAATTAGAGAATAAATACACACCTTTTCTTTCCCAATATGCATATATCAACTCCCACAGAAGACTCTGTTAGCCCATTTGGAGAAGAAAGGTGAGGCTGAGAAGTCGCTTGGATCACGTGTCCATGAGAGCAGCCGGAGTTCCAACAAAATCGCCAATGAGGTGAGGGGCAGTTCCCGCCGCAAACAGTACAATGAGAACTAAGGGAACACAATGAAAAAAAAATCAGCAATTATTACTTTCTTCTGCCACTTCAAACACTTTCACCTACATGGGGCATAGAAGTGACTCCTGTTAATTAGGTGCCATCCACTCGGAAAACATAAGACTACTTGAAAAAGGCAAGTGTATCAATTGCGAAGTCTGAAAAGCCATTCTCACACACCGGTTCTTTTGGACCTGAGAACATGAACCATTTGAGTTTCAGACAACTATGATTCTATTTGCCCCAGGACCCTAAACCTCAAAGGCTGAAATGGAAGGTTTCCCAGGCTTGTGGGCCTATCTACTTTTCTAATGTGCCTACGTCTAGTCGGCCTTCGTCCCAGTTCTCTCTTAACACAGGTAGATGATACAGGTACTTCAAAGGGATAATTGGCTGTGATTTGGACCTTCTATTGTGAGGTGGGTTTTGTGACAAACACCATTTTGAGGGTGGGAGAGATAGCGCAGGGTAAAGAGTACTTCTGGCTTTATTGAGATTCGATTTCACTTACTAGAAATGTGCCGGCTTATCTGAACACACTCGTGGCCCTGCAGGCTATTTCTCTGATCAACTCATCCTCCCATTTTCCCAGACAATATTTTTCACATTATACTCTCTCCACAAACCTCACACTTCGCCCTACTCCTCGTTCTCATCTGAAAGCCTTTCTCTTACTTTTCTAAGGAAACGGAAGTTACCTAAAGAGCATATGGAGACTCTCACCGCTAAACATGCTCTTCTTCTCACATAGGATCTGCTCTTTCTGTAGATGAACTGTCTATCCTCCTGTCAAGGACCTTGCCCATCAGCTGTGCATGGAACTTACCCCTCTCATCTGTGCAAGGGTATTGGTCTGACTAGCATGTATTTTCTCTTTCCCGCAAAGTCAGTTTTCCCTCTGGGTCAACCATGACCGTGAAAGCGTACTTGAACCATCTCTCTTGACCAAACATATCCATTCGGCAATTGCCTCCTTTCCCTTTACAACAGTATGGGTGTGGGATAGCTGTTCCCACTTCTTTTCCTCACCTCTCTTTTGAAGCCAATCGAATGAGATTCTTGTTCCTACCACTCCACTAAAACAGCTCTTGCCAAGATCACCACTGCCTTCCATATTGCTAGATGCTACAATCAAATCTCAGCTCCATCTTACTCTATCAGAAATAATTAATACACAATATTTTTACCTCCTTCTTGAAATACTTCCTTCACTTTTAGAATATCACTGTTGTTGTTCCTCCCAGCTCGTTGGACACTCCCATCCCTTTCTTTGCTGGCTCTTCTTCATACTGCCAACCTCTAAATATTCCATTGATCCAGGGCTCTATCTTGACTCACCTTACCCCTGTTGACTCACTGCCTCAGGAATTTCATCCATCTATATGCTAATAACAACCAAATACACATCTCTGGTCTCTAACTTTCCTCTGAATTCCCAGCTCGTATGCCACATTTCACACTCAATATCTCCACTTGGAATTTTAATAGGCTTCTCAGAGTTAATCTTTGTTAAGAAATCCCAAAGTAAATACTTGACCCACAACCCCAAATATGCTCCTTCCCATGTTCCTCATCTTATTTAACGGCAGTTTCATTCTACCAGGCAACCCTGTCAGTTCTATCTTCAAACATACACAGAGAACAACCAGTTCCCACCATCTCTACCTCTACGCCTAGTTCAAACCTCCCTCATTTTGCATGAATTATTTCAATAGTCCCATCACCTGCCCTAATTAATTCTTTTGCACAGAAACTGAGAGGATTCTTAAAAATATAAGACAGGTCATGTTACTCCTCTGCTCAAAACCTTCCAGCAGTTTCACATTGCTTGCAAAATGGAATCCAAACTCTTTACCATGACAGGAGGGACTCAGTGATCTGACTCATGACTGCCTCTCTGACCTCCTTTCCTACCACCTTCCCCCTTACTCAACCCAGTCACGGTAGGTTTCTGCTCCTCGTTGGACACGCCAAGCTCATTCCTACCTCAGGGTCTTTTCATGTGCTAGTTGCTCCATCTAACGTTCTACTCTGCAAGTTTCACACCCCTATTCTCTTTAGGCCCCAAAATCCTTCCCTGGTGGCCCTCTCAGTATATTAGTACCCAGTCAGGACACAGAAACCACAGTATGTATTTAAACAGGGAAAATGTAATATAAAGAATTGTTAACTAGTAGAAAATGTTAAATGATAAAAGGGGTAGAAGAAGATCTTAAGGGGTCTAAATGTAGCATATACAAAAGGAGAGCTACTACTTCTAGGCTGGAGAAAAATGCAGAATAGGGGAGCCTGGCTGCCTCAGTCAGCTGAGTGTGCAACTCTTGATCTCAGGGTTGTGAGTTCGAGCCCCACATTGGGTATAGAGATTACTTTAAAATAAAATCTTAGAAGAAGGAAGAGGAAGAGAGAAAGAGGAGGAGTACAGAATAAGGGAGCTAAAGACTAAAGTGCAGTCCTCTTCAAGACTGAGGTTCAGATCTTCTCAGAAAGGGCCTGGTCACCACAGGAACATGCAGGCTGGCTGTGGCAAAGAAACTTGCCAAAGGGTGTGGGCTTCTCTTGGTCTTTAGATGCAGCCTGCTCTTCCCAGAGGGTATGGGCAGTTGGAGCTGCTGTCTAGATTTGGCCCACCATTACCGGAAGGCATGACCAGAGCAGTGCTGCCTGCATTACTGGAGGGTACAGGCAGACCAGAACTGATGGAGAGTGGCCCTGGTGGGCTTAGCCTGACGTAAAAATGCAGCTAGAGCTTGTCTGCGAGAACTTCCAGGCTTCCTCGCCTAATAAAAACAGAGGATAGAACCTTGACAGTGTTGCCAGGTGAACTGGGGACCTCAACCCAGGTAGACCCAAAGGAGTTGCCAAAGGTTCTTGGTCTTGGCACGAGAATGAATTCAAGGACAGACACACAGCACAGCAGGTCAGTGACACAAGGGGGAAAATTTATTGAAGCAAAAAAGACACTCTGGAGATAAGAGAGCCGGTGAGAGAGAGAGAAAGAGAGAGAGAACACATCTGTGCAAGCGAGCTACATGCCTTGGGGGTTGGGTTTCTTTTATTGACAGTTGTTAACTAGGGAGTGGAATATTTATTACTTGGGGGCAAGAAGCAGGGCTTCACACGTTTCCTTCTTAGTTTGGTCAGGGGTTTCCTGTCATGGCGTCTGCCATCTTGAGCCTGTCTGGTTTGATCTGGCTTCTTGTGGAGTGTTGACCTTCCCAGTAGTGGGCCATGACTTCCTCATTGCCAACCTCCAGGTATCCTGTTAGAACCTAACTCATTAAAATAACTAAATACATATATACATACATACATACATACGTAAATAAAATTTTTTTTTAAGTTTAAAAACAAAAAATAACAACAACAAAAGAACCTAACTCACTGCCTACTCTAACACAAGGAAATATCTTTGTGCCACTCTGACTTTGCCCTGTGACTTCTGTCAGTGAAGTTTAACATCCCACCAGCTATTAAAGGAGAAATGTACACGGGCCCACGTTCAGTATTACAAAGCAGGGCAAAGAAGGGGAGATTAGGAGAGCCAATAAATTGACAGTTAGGATAACAGGTTACCTATTTCTCTGTTTATTTTGTTTCCTTCCCACTAGAATCCAAGCTCTGTGAGAGCAAGGACTTTATCTTGTCCTTCTCTGTGTCCAGCATCTAATACAGTTTCCAGGATATAGTAGGTTTTCAATAAATATCCATTAAATGAAAATATCAGTCAATAGCTTGGCTCATTTTAGAAGTCATTTGTTCTTTTTGTTACCTGGAATCCCCTTCCCCTTTTTTGCCAATCATACCCCACTTTCCCTCAATTAAATCCCACTTTCTTGACTCCCAGGTCATGTAGGTGCGTCACATAGTTCAATGGTGAGCACAAGTCCCAAGTCAGTGAATCATTATATTCTATCCTTTAGCCAATGAGACCAGACCGAGATGCTTAATGGGAAGTTGCTAGTGAAAAGGAGCCCTGTATTTTGTTTTTGTTTTTTGTTTTTTTTTTTTATGGTGAGGAAATAAGTCTGGGGTTGCTGGCAGAAGCCTCAGTCTTTATAGGAGGGCTTCTCTGAGGTTAGAGATAGATCTCTAGGTAAAAGCCAAGCTGAAAAATGGAGAAATACCAGTTCCAAGTGACATCATTTGAATCCCTGGATCCAGTCGGGCACAAACTTTTTGGTCAGATTAGCCAATGGATTCCCATTTTGCCTAGATGTATTAGTCAGGGTCTCCAGAGAAACGGAACCACGGACTATATGTGGAGGAATTTATTTTGTGGAATTGGCTCACATCATTATGGAGGCTGAGAAGTCCCACAGTCTGACATTTGTAAGTGGGGAAACCCGGGAAAGCCAGAGCTGGAGGCCCTGGCTGAGTCCCCGCTAGGGAGGGAGTTACTGGTAAATCCTCAGGCAAAGGCCGGAAACAGCTGACGTCCTAGCTCAACAGGCAGGAAGTAAAAAGGTCACTTTCCTCCTTCCCCAGCCTTTTTGCTGCAGTCAGGCCCTCGGTGGATTGGATAAACCCCATCTCCCTGCGGGAGGGCAGTGTGCATCACCGATTCAAATGCTAATCTCATCCAGAAACACCCTCACAGACACACCCAGAAATTACGTTTAATCTGGGCTTTCCTGACCCAGTCAACCTGTCACATAAAATTTAACCATCGTACGAGTCAATTTGGTTTGTTTCTCCGTCACTCGTGGCTGAACAAGTTCAGTTATACTTCCTAATTTTCTAAACTTCATACTCTTTAGGGAGAATGCCCTTGCCTTATGCCTTCCACTATCTCCAGAAGCGCCTGACCTCTCCCTGGAAGATACTCAGTGTGCTTGTAAATTATATTACACCAAAATCTGTGAAATTTCTGGAAATTAACTTTCCCTTTGGCCCCAGATCTCCATTCCAGAATAATTACTTCGAGATATCCTCATCCTTAAATAGGATTGGCAGAGGAGACAAAATATTCAAATCTTTAAATTTTCTTCATACATAGACAAACAGAAATGAAGAAATAGCTTTAAAACCACCAGAAAAATCTTAACATAGCCAAAATTAACCAAGTAGCTACATAAATACCTATTATAATTTTAGAATCCAACCAGAGTACAAGTTTTGTGGTCACATCAGGGCAAAAGGTGAGAAGGACAATAAAATTCAGGGACAAGTGCTTTCGGACTAGGGGTGCAATAGATAGGTGGCCCCCACCTGGAGCCCCTCTATAGGCCTGACCATGAATCCGCCATTGCTGAGAATATCATCTGCTGATGGGCCACAGCCAAGAGACTTTTCGGACACTTTCTGGCCTCAGTGACCTCCTTCACATGAGCTTCTCTTCTCAGGGAACAATGATGGGCAGATGTGAGGCTACAAAGGCCCAGTCCCCTTGCTGTGATTTGGGATCATTCTAGAGGGTGGTCCCAGTTCCAGCGCTCCGTGCAGGAATGCCTCAGACGTCAGCGGCAGCCATGTTCTCAAGGCCCACTGCTTCCCCTACACACTTCCCTGTGGGTGTATCTCATAAAGACACTCCCCGTAAGCCTTCTGCAGCCAGTTCTCCACCCCACGCTCTGTTTCCACCAACCTGATGGAAGAAAGGGAAAAAGGGAGAAGAAACGGAGAAAAGATAAATAACATGAGGGTTTTCATATAAAAAAACAAAATGGAGGATGGTGCTGTGCTTGAAAGAGATTGTTGAAGATGATGATAGAGCCACAGGTGCAGAATGCAGTGGGCAGGATACCCTCCAGACTACTGCCTCCTGGGTGGCACGGTCGCTTAAGTGTCGGACTCTTGGTTTCAGCTCAGGTCACAATCTCAGGGCCGTGAAACCAAGCCCCCCGTTGGGCTCCACACTGGAGTGGAGCATGCTTAAGAGCCTCTCTCTCCTCTGCCTCTGCCCCTCCCTCCACTCACGTGCACTTCCTCCCTCCCTCCCTCTCTCTCTCTAAAATACATAAATTTTTTAAAAAATAAAAACTACTGACTCTTAAATTAGGGGGAAGAGGGAATAGAAATCTGAATATTTAATAATTTAGTATATTTTTAAAAGATTTTATTTATTTATTTGAGAGAGAGAGAGCACAAGCAGGGGAAGGGGCAGAGGGAGAGGGAGAAGCAGGTTCCCCGCTGAGCAGGGAGCCTGATGCAGGACTTGATCCCAGGACCAAGAGATCATGACCTGAGCCGAAGGCAGACACTGAACTGACTGAGCCACCCAGGAGCCCCCAAAACGTAGTATTTTAAGTCTGGATCACTGCCTTCATCTCTCCTAACACCAAAATGCACTGCAAGTGCATTAAATATTTAAATAGCAACAGTAAAACCAAGCACATTAAATTAGTGATAAGAAAAAAGAAAGAGAAGGAAGGAAGGGAGGGAGGGAGAGAGAGAGGGAGAGAGAGAGAGAGAAAGAAAGAAAGAAAGAAAGAAAGAAAGAAAGAAAGAAAAAGAAAAGGAAAAGAAAAGAACAAAAGGGAGGGAGGGAGGGAGGGAGGGAGGAAGGAAGGAAGGAAGGAAGGAAGGAAGGAAGGAAGGAAGGAAAAGAAATCCATATATAGATTGATTCATCATAGCCCCTCTGCTGCTCTGGCTGAACCATGACTGATACATTGTTAAATTGATTTGAACTACATCCAAATCCGAAGTATAAGGGCTTAGGACTTGAAAACTTTGAAAAAATTAATGATTTAATGATGAGTGAGAAAAACATTACAAAATATCACATTTGTCTAAATAGCCCTAAATGAGCAAGATGAGAACAGTAACTCCCCTGGAAATTTTACAAATCAGAAAGAAGGAAAAGACACAGTTTCGTGACTTAATACGATGCTACCTTCTCTTTAGTTGGCTCTTGACTTCCATTTCTACCTTTATTTTTATGTTCCAGACATTGGATGAATAGGGAATAAATAAATAGCTTATACTGGAAGCATCTGGGACACCAGATTTTTATCTTTAAAGTTTACTTTCTTTCTTTAAGTTATTTATTGCTTTAGAAGTTTGTGTGTATATATATGCAAGCACACACACACACACACACACACACACACACACATTTATATGAATATATGTGACATCCCTATTTCCCCAGAAGAGTTGAAGTTACAGCTAAAAAGAGAAAGGGAATTTGCATCTTTACACAGTGTATAACATCGTGCAAATATTTCCATCAAGATTACTTCTGATTCAATTTCGTTATAACATCTGTTTCCATTGAACAAAAATAATATGCTGTCATGTATCTAGGACATACTCACACTTTCTATTTTCATATTAACAGCACAAAAACTGTCATTGTTAACTTAATATAACTGCCACCAACACACGGACATGCATACTGCATGCTCACAAATTCATATTATTCTCTCCTTGGAATGTTCTGCAAAAATCAGCAATTTCCCTAGCTCTCTTGAACTTGCTTTCAATCTTCTATTCTGGATACAAAGTTATGTTTTACTCAAACACACACAATAAAACATCTATATAACAGAAAACAACATCTTTATTCTCTTCTTTATTTTCCACCTTTTCTACTACGAATAGGTATTATTCTTCCAAATAGAAAAAATGTGACCATTTTTAAAATATGAAACAATCTAAATTTCTTATCTTTAAATGGAGGGGGAAAGTGATTGTGAAAGACAGACTTTCAAAAAAGTAGTAAAATATGTTTACAACTGAAACATCTTTTGCAGGATCTCTCCTGATCTGGTATATTCCATTCTGAATAGTGCTTCCTACTACTTCTTTCAACACCTACATACCCACTTTGTATTTTATGATTTTTCAATAATCACGTTTTATATAACACACACACACACACACACACACACACACACATTTCTCAAGTGTAAAAAGGGAGAAGAATTACTCATTCACTCTCACTTCTTTGTTGTCTCCTTCAGGACTCTCTGTAGGCACTGCAAACTCCAGTCCTAAATTTTTCCTCCGTTCGACCTGTGTTTCCAGTCTCTCCATTCACTTCAACGCAAGACAGTCAAACCATAAACCAACTGTCATTCTCTGCTCTCGCTCTCCCTATCCACTCTGTTCCCAAATCTTGCAAACCCTTTCCCCTAAATTTCTCTTGAACCCCGTCCCTCTTCTCCATCCCCTTGAAAACACTTTAATTCTAGCTCTGCCCGGTTTGGGCTGATTCGTTCTGTAGATTTTTGTTATCTAACTTTTGAGAAGTCCAATTCATGAAATTTTAAACCTGAAATTGTTTATTTTCTGGTAATTGCCCCCAGCTGAGCTATATTGAAAATATCCTTTCTAGACCAGGTTCCTGTAACTTTCTTGAATTTTAGTTACAAAACATAGTGTCATTTTGGGGAACCTGGGTGGCTCAGTCCATTGAAAGCCCAACTCTTGGTTTTGGCTCAGGTCATGATCTCAGGGTCGTGGGATTGAACCCCACATCAGGCTCCACACTCAATGGGGAGTTTGCTTGAGATTATCTCTCTAGCTCTCCCTCTGCCCCCGCCCCCCGGCTCATGAGTGCTCTCTCTCTTTCTCTCTTTCTCTCTCTCTCTCTCTGTCTCTCAGTAAAATAAATAAAGAAATCTTTTTTAAAAGTAGTGTCGTTTTCTACGTAAGGTTCAGATCTGTTTATTCTTAAAACTCCAATCTCAGGGGCGCCTGGGTGACTCAGTCAGTTAAGTGCCTGACTTTTGATTTTTGGCTCAGGTCATGGTCTGAGGGTCCTGAAATTGAGCCCTGTGTGGGGCTCCGAGCTCAGCAGAGTCCCCTTGTCCCTCTCCCTCCCCCTCTGCCAGTCCCCAGACTCGTTTGTACACATGCGCGTGCGCGCTCTCTCTCTCTCTCTCTCTAAAATGAATAAAATCTTGAACAAAAGAACAGCAGTCCCAGTCTCAGACTCCATGCGGAAATGGTCGCCTCACTATCTTCACTGTTACCTGGAACCTGTGGTTCCAGCAGTTTGAAGACAGGCTGGCGGGTGTGGAGGCATCCAGGTCTTCTTTTGTTCACAAGTTCCTCCAGAGCGCTGAGGCAGGAAGGAGGAGGGGGACAGGTGCAAGCGTCTCCTTGCTAAGCTGGCCAGGAGGGCAGTCCTCTCCTTCACCCGCTGCAGCTGCTCCTCTCTGTGGACTCAGGGAGAGTGGACTGTGGGCCCAACCCTAGGCCCTAGCGGGCCTCTGTGACATTCAGCCTTTCTGCCTGCTGGGCCCCAGGGAGGGCTCTGCGTTCTCCATCTCTCCGCTGTGTCTACGTCTTTGCTCCTGTGTGGCAGTAACCCCAGCAGGATGGCATCTCCAGTCTCATCTTCATCACACAGCCGACTCCGGGACCTGCTGGCGTGCTCAGGACCCATCTGTCTTACCTTAGGAATGGGGAGCCTGCACGCTCATCTTAGCCTCTGTCCTCCCTGCAGTTCCCCACCACACTGTCTTCAGTTCTCTCTCCTTTGCTTTTTTCTAAGATTTTATTTATTTATTTGAGAGAGAGCGAGAGAACACTAATGATGGGGAGGGGCAGAGGGAGAGGGAGAGGGAGAAGCAGTCTCCCTGCTAGGCCTGACAGGAGGTCCCATCTCAAGACCGTGAGATGATGACCTGAGCCGAAGGCAGACATTCAACCGACTGAGCACCCAGGCACCCCTAATTCTCTCTTCTTTAGATCAAGTAGCGCAGGATAGGGTCAGCAAGTTCAATAGCCAAGAATACACCCAAAGGGGGCATAAATACCAGTCTTCCTTTCTTGTGTACAGCACCGATCTTTAAGAGTGACTCTCTTGAGGTCTGCTCCCTGTCCATTGGCTTTGAAGAGGGAACGACCTTTCGCCGACATTACTAAACTTCTCCAAAAGGCGTCATGACTGACATGCATCTCAGCCTGGGTATGTGGGAGGTTAAGAGGGGATGTTGGCGAAACATGGTCGGACCTGTTCTGATTTTGTTACGCCTTCTAATGGGCACAATTGCTGGTAGATCTTTAAACTCAGAAGATGGGGTACTTAATGCTTTCTCCTCAGATTCACTCTGTAGTCACAACTCCTCGAGCTGAGAAAAAAAAAATACACTCATGCTGTAGTGAACACCTAATCGGTATTACCGTGTGCCATCTTGTTCTTATGTCATTTGTTATTAATTTCTGGGGAATTGTGGGAGAACCTAATTCCCTGCAAATCAATTTCTGAAAGCCAGTTGACCACATGACCAATTTGTCAAATTTTTCAAGTTCCCTCATTTACCAAAAGCTTATTTTTCAGAAACCAGTTTACCAAAAATCAATTTACTCAAGGCCAGTTTGTTGAAAGCCTATTAGGCAAAAGAAAAATTAGCCAAATTACAGATTCCCTAAATACTTGTTTTCTGTACTTACAGTACATAGCAAAGTTACTTGGGAAATTTCAACAGTCTTTAAGTCTCTGTTTTGTTTTTGTTTTTAAAGATTTTATTCATTCATTTGGCAGAGAGAGAGAGAGCACAAGCAGGGGGAGCGGCAGGCAGAGGGAGAGGGAGAAGCAGGCTCTCCAGTGAGCAGGGAGCCCGATGCGGGACTCGATCCCACTGGGATCATGACCTGAGCTGAAGGCAGACGCTTCACCGACTGAGCCACCCAGGCGCCCCTAAGTCTCTGTTTTGAAGTTTGGGTTTCTACTCAGTTTTAGAAGAGTTTAAGCCTCTATTTCACTGTATTCATTTCACCCAGCTGATTATGCAATGAATTTGTTAGTCCTTCAAAGTTCAGTGTCAGTTCTCTGTCTGGTTCCCATATCCGATGTTGAGATTTCTCATATTTTTGAAGCATACCCAAAGTGTATTTGAGTAGATAAAAGAACTGTGAACTCTGAGAGGGACAAAAGGCAGTGGACTCTATTGTGTATGTTTTAATGAAATCTACTTGATTGTTTATAAAATCCTTGACATCAAGATATGCACAGTACTTGTAATTCAAAACGCACTAAAAATGTGCATTTCCAAAAACCATAGAGCAAAATCACAGAAAAATCCAGACATTAATAAGCTTTTCCTGACCACAGTAGAATGTTCACCGCCAAGATCAAACTAGACAGCACTAGAACTTTTCAGCAGTCAAATGTAATTTCACGGAAATCGTCAAAAACTGTTAAAATTATTATTTTCCATGGGGATTGTCTACAATTTAATAAGTAGCTACAAGAAGTAACTTTTTGTGAAGAAGTGAGTTTGGTCAGTTGGGCATTTGATGACAGTAAATTGGGGATAACAATGAAGTGTGCAACTCACACCAGGCCTGATGTCAATTTGGAGCACTGGATTATAACCACGCTGCTTGGAGAAGGATGCTTCGTCTTCAGCCGGTGTGAGAACCGGGCTGGGTACGTGCCTTGAGAAAGTTTTCCATGCCCAGACACATACATCTTAGGCATATACAAACAAGGGGAAAAATTATACAAAGTAAATAATGTGCAAAGAATAGCACAGAGAGGAATGGGTAGCCACTGTGGCAGAAAGAGGCCCATTGGGGGCAGAACCTTTGTGTGAAGAGAACAGAGGACTCGCAGTATGCAGCAGCAGCAGCAGAGGTAATGGGATCAGAATTTTCCTTGGAAGATCTGGGGGGCCAGCGGCCCCAGACAGGCTTAAATGAAATGGAAATAAAAGCATTGCTGATTAAAGTAATAATAATTAAAATAGTAGCTGCTGTGTACCGAAAGGCAACTAAATTCCTGGTCTTGGCCAGAAACAAAATCAGCTAGGGGTGAAACTTACACGAAACATTATATTCTCAAAACCCTGAACCTTTAAAATCTGAAGCGCTCACGCTCACGAAACAATCCCAGCTGACTTCACGTCCCTCTCGGTGACTTGCTACAGTCCTGATTTATTTTATTTTATTTTTTTTTAAGATTTTATTTATTTATTCAACAGAGATAGAGACAGCCAGCGAGAGAGGGAACACAAGCAGGGGGAGCGGGAGAGGAAGAAACAGGCTCATGGCGGAGGAGCCTAATGTGGGGCTCGATCCGATAACGCCGGGATCACGCCCTGAGCCGAAGGCAGACGCTTAACCGCTGTGCCACCCAGGCGCCCCTACAGTCCTGATTTAGATCATATAGGAAGAGGGCCTGTAAATTCCCAACTGCATAATGGGCATTTGGTGCCTCCCGGATATGGAAAGAAGACACAATACAAAATGAAACGGATGAGAACACATCCCAATTAGGACACCTCCTATCTGAAGAGAAAGGAACTCAATTAAATAAAATCGCAGGGCAGTTGAGCTCTAGGAGTTTATCTGATGCAGCTCTTTAGTGTTGAGGTGAGCCCCAGGCCTGCTGACTTCTGTGATGATATAACAAGACGAACACGGGGTTTTCCTAAAGTAAGCAGTGTTCGGTGATTAATTTCCTGGACATCAGTGGCCGCGCGCTTCCTCTGGGATAAACCGGAGCAAAACCACAGAGCCACTGAGGCTGGGACGTGCTGGCTGCAAGGCCCAGGCTGGGCCAGGTCACCTGGTGTGGGATCCCTACCACAGCTCTGGCAGGTAAGTATGGCTCCAGGTTGCAGAGAGCAAAATTAGACTTCAAAGCACTTGTTAGACACGTGGCTCCAAACGACATTGATGTTTGATGATGCTTTGTGAGTTTGCGCTGTCTACTTGATCTTACTTGACAATAGAACCCAAAATAATGAAAACAAATGGTATTTATCCCTCCCCCCATCTCATTTTTATCTGGGTCTCCTTCATTCATTTCCCCTAGTCCTTCACATTTCTACGTAGCATGACTTCAATGTGTACTTTGTATAAACATCACAGTCAAAATGTTTTCGTACTTCTTTTTCATTATTTGATATTTCTATTTTTTTAATGAGACTGCACATTCTAAGTATGAACTAAAAGACTTTGTAAGGAATACTATTTTGCTTGATAAGATCTTTTTTAATTTGAACAAGGAAAGAAGGTTATTCTAAATAATTACCAGTCCCGGTGATACAGACATGGCTCAGAGGAAGAAAATCCAGTGTAGGTGGGGCTTTGAACTCATCAGCTTGCTTGTGCTAGAGCGGCATTGTGTTTTGTTTTGTTTCGTTTCGTTTCGTTTTGTTTTCCTGTAGATTGAACCATAAGCTCCAGAACCTCCCTTCCAACTCTGAGTCTTGTTCTCTGTACGCCCTATGCATGTAGATTAATTCACTTCTGTACTTACAGGGGAGAGTGCAGATGTGTATCAAGCCCCCTGCAAAAGCTGGTCTCTGGAGATGATCTCATGTGGATGCTTAAAACAAACAAAGATGCGTTAGCAAGTAGTGTTTCTGAACTCACTGTTGGGAAATCATTTCCCCAAATCTTTTCTCCCCTCAGATTAATAGCATTTCTTCCGATTCTGTTCTCTCAGAATACAGTCGTGATACTACTGCTAACACTTTTGACATATTCTAGGTATTCGTCCTCACCTGAAGATAGTAAATTCTTTCTTCACCTGAGATGTTACCGTTGTGTAATTTAGACGTTGTTGTTCCCTTGTAAAGACATATATTGCAAGGTGTTTTTTTAATTGAAAGTATTGGCCGCTGCCACTCTGAAAATTTAAGGCATACCTGTCAAAATTTCACAGGCATTCAGTGTTTTAGCAATAGGTAAAGGGAGCTAAAGAAATGACATGGAAAAAAAAAAAATAGGCAAATAGGATTTGAATCTACAAAGCACTCATTGTTTAAAGGTATTATTCAAATAGTGAGGCTAAAGTTCATATATATTTATTTGGTTTTTGTTCCCCTTTATATGAATAATTTCATCCATTTTTTAAAGATTTATTTATTTATTTTAGAGCGGAAAGGGCACACACGCATGCATACGCACACTCGCATTTGCCAGGAGGGGCAGAGGGAGAGGAAGAGAGAGAATCTCAAGCAGACTCCCTGCTGAGTGCAGAAGTGTCGGGCTCCATCCCAAGACCCATGAGATCATGACCTGAGCAGAAATCACAAGTCATACACTTGACCAACTTAGCCACCCAGGTGCCCCTCATCCATTTTTTTCTAAGCAGGCTCCATACCCAATGTGGGGCTTGAACTCACAACCCCGAGATCCAGAGTCACATGTTCACCAGCTGAGCCAGCCAGGCGCCCCTACTTCATCCATTTTTAAAGGAATTAGAGATTCAGGGAGAAAAAGAGGCACTTGATATTTTTAAAAAATATTTATATGTATATCTGCTCATAAATTGCAAAATATCAACATAAAATTCGGTTTTCAAAAAAATGAAATGACTTTTTTCAAAGAATAAATAACTTAGTATCAAACCTTTCTTTCCCCCTTAATTTACCACTATGCAGATGTCAATATAATTAATTGGAAGCTCTTTATCAAATTCTGTTTCTTTTTCTTTTTAGAAATATAATTCCTTGTCTTAAAATTTATACCATTGCCTTTTGGACAGACAAATCTGTTTCCAACAGGCTTCTATTTTGCCCAAAAAGAAAATAAACCCAAGATTTCTCCATATTCTCTCTTTTCATTTTTTGGCATTCTTTTTCCTTTCAGGAAATGCAGCACTTCTGTTTATGAGTGGTTACTACTCACTCTGTCTGTTTAGACACTGTGATCACCTGTCTGATTTTATTCACATGGCTAATGTTACTCAGCTGTCTCCCCGATAGTAATAATGGTCAGGCTTCCAACTTCTCTTGAGAGTCCATTTCTTCAGTCTGACTGAGGGATAGCTGAAGGAAATGGATGCCAGGACAGCACTCTGGGGCTGCCTCCACACCCAGGAGCCACTCCATGACTTCCCATCCCCAGTGAGAACATTTCTGGAAAGCTCTGTGGTACTGGCTTCAGCCCTTGGCCTCAGCTCTCCCATGTGAGGCAGAAACTTCTGATGGGCAGCGCAGCAGCCAACAGCTCTTAGCAACCCTTTCTCTGGTGATGGTCAGAGCCACTCAGTTTTAGAAGGCTGAGAGAAAGTAGGCAGTTGTCTTGGGGACATCCCTTGACTCTTCCTGGCTCCTCCATCCATGCCCATTAATAAGGCCACATCGCAGCCTGGTGGGAAGGGCCATGGATCTGTGTTTGCACGAAAGGAGGGGAGGGAAGAGAAAGAGGATGTCGTTCAGACTGGCAGGTATGAGAAAGGCCCAGCGGAGACAGCACTTGACCTACCATCCAGGTGCCACCCTGTAAAGACAATGTGGCGTGTCCCTGCCTCGACACTGCTCACAACCTTACTGGCTGTGAGTTAATGTCTGATGGAAGGGCGTGAACCCGTTTCTCCTGGTTGTACTGGATGTGAACTTGTCAGAAGCTTCCTGGAAGGTTAGGGCTAGTTTGGATCTGTTAGACACAGTTTACACAAGGTCTGACTGGTCAAGTCAGGATTGAACCAGAAGGACATGAGCAGACTGGTCAAAATGAAAAGCGTATCAGCAAAAGAATTATTTTCCAGTTTGAATAAAACTGTTATTGCTACAAGTTAATTAAGGACATTTTCTGATACTATTCTTTGGTGTTTGGTAGTATTTCATGACTTAGAATTACTTGACTGGTTTTATATAATAAAAATTTTTAAATGCTTATCAGCATTTGTTTTGAAACATACATTATTTACGTTAAATTTTGTTTTTATTTATACTCCCAACTTAACTTCTCTCTTCTCTTAGTGAGTAATTTCTTAATTTAGAATTGCCAAAAAATGAAGAATGACATTAATATGTATAACCATCGTCCTGAAAGTTTTGTGTTACACCACTCAACTGGCTGATTAACTCGCCTCTTTGTAAACCCTCCTATGCTTCTAAGGACTATAAATAATCATGACAATATCTAATAAAAATAGATGTCATCTCGCAAAACCACAGCAGAGTTTAAACTTAGTTTAGCAAAATCAACAACTTGCTCACAAGACTGATGAACTGCAGTCACGTGTTTTTAACAAAAGCATTTCCAGCAACCAGATAAGCAAGTGTCTTCTTGACATAGATGGATGATAGCACATGTGCCAGAAGCCAGTGGAAAATAGGAGCTGTCATCTAGAAAATGACAGAGCCATTTCGAGTCCCTCTAGATTAGCACTCCATCTTCGGCTGAGCAGATATACTGTTAGCTGAAGGTCTATTGCCAGCAAATCAGAAGCAAGAGGGCAGAGCCCTATCTTTCCAAGATGACTAGAATCATCAGGGGCTCAGAGGCAGGGATGCACGTGATGACATCCCAGCTTTCTGTAAGGTTTATGGCAGAAAATAAATAAATAAAAAATAAAAGAACTACTATGTGGGTCTGCAAAAATATGCATTAAGCTATTCACCGCAGAAACTAACCTGTGTTGAAACACAGTATCAACCAGCGTCAACAAACTGTTTATAATATGCTGCCTCATTTGAAATTGCCCCGTAGACGGGTCCCCGATTATAACAGCTTTGCTATTTGTCTTTATTTAAACAACAAACCGAGTGTTTGGAAATTTATCTTCTGAGCCTCTGCGACTAAGTAAATACTGTCTGACTGACCGGCCAGCATCTAGGCAGGTGATTTGAAGGTTAAGAGGAATGTCCAGAGCGCACTCAATGCAACAGAACAGATTTTCAAAAGCAGCCGGGTGTGCAGTGCGGCGAAGTCTTCCCCACCCTGTCGTGGAGGCCACCGGAGGCCATCCCTTCCTGGCTGTGCGGCCCCGCGCACGGCCCCCCGGCAGGGACGGACCACGCTGTTCTGTGGATGGCGTGGCACTGCCGGACACGCTCTTCCTCAGGCCGAGCCAGTGCCTCGGGCGCGGCAGCCTGTGCAGGGGCAGACCCCGCGCCCAGGCTCCACGGTGACGGCGTCTGTGAGCTCCGGGCTCCAACTCAGGCCCAGCCGGTAGGTCAGCCCGGGACCGCGCCGTCGGGATGCTGGGCTCCCCCTCAGAGCGAGTCTCGAAGGGACACCAGTGCACATATCAACAGTTTTGCTGCAAAACAAAACCAAAAAGCTGCCTGCGACACATTTTCCTTCATGCCTGGGCTTAGCAGAAGAGAGGAAAATATGTTTAAAAGGCTTTAGAAGCTAAGAAAAATAAACAAGCAGTCCTCCCAGGGGAGAAGTGACTGCCTCTCATTCCTGGTTGGTTAACAAAGGCCTTTAACTCTACCTTGGGGCTGCGGGGTAACGGTTGGCGGGTGTTTTAGGGCTCTCTGCCATCTCCTTACACCTATCAGGCCAAGGAACGCTGCACAGATCTTCTAATGAATAGTACGAGCCAAATAAAATCCAATTATATTGACGAGGCTAACTTAAGAAAGAAATAATTTTTCCAATGATTTATTTTGTCTCTAATGACCAGTTCCTTGTCTTCCGTGCGGTGGGTCAAGCAAACCCCTCTTTCTGTGGCATGAAAATTCGATTTCAGGTCTGTGGGTCAGAGCACACAAAAGCCTGCTCTCCCCCCTCCCTGCCCACTCTTTTCTTTTTGTCAATGATGTTCGCTGTGATGAGCCTTCCCAAAGAATGGCTGTTGCTTCTCTCCTCCGCTTGGTTTTGTCAGTTCTGAGCGCGGGGTCTGGCTTTGCCATTTCCAAGGTCTCTTTGAAAGCCGGCATCACAGCTGGCGCTTCAATCAGGAGTTCACACCACGAAGGAGCTGGCAGTGGATCCCCCAACCGACTCTGCGGAAGAGATGCCATCCCTTTCACAGAGCGCAGTGGAATCCACCTTTCATTTCACCGCGGAGGAAGGCTGCGTCATTCACAAGCCCTTCTTGACAAAAATATTAATAGGGTCCCAGCCTCCTAAGGGATGGGGACATTTTGGGGTTTGAACACCAGTGACCTCAGCTTGTCAGAATGATTTGACTTGAAGAAACGCAACAGTGAATCCTGTTTTCTATTGCGGCTTTAAAATCTGGGATAGTATTAAACTTCAGGACATTTTAATTATGCCTATTGTGGCAAAATGTGTCAGTAAGAATATATAAGTTGGATATTTTTTAAAGAAATATGCTCATATAATAGAATTGATAGTCTTTCCCAGGATACGGTGCGGTTTTTTGTTTTTTGTTTTTTTTATCATTTTCGGGGGTAGATCATAATGGAACCTCTTTATGATAATATTTTTAATGGTTAAGAAGTGTTCTACTTACATAGGAAATGAAGATGAAAGAAAACATGTAGTGACCATTTAGGAAACAGAGAATTGGCAATGCGAGGCAGATGTGATATTAGGATTTACATTTCCGGCTGAAATCAACATGGCCAGTTAGCAGATCAGTCTGAAAATGGAATTGGAATATGGTCATACATAATAAGAACCAAGGACTCGAAGTAAAATTCTCCTGCCTCGTTGTTAACTTCTTTTTTTTTTCAAATTGTGTGCTTTCACTGTGGTACTTGTGTAATCGTTAGTGTTCCGAGTTGTAACTTATTCAAAGAAAAAGCTTCTTTCAGATACTAACAGAAGCTCAATCTGAATATGCCAAATTAGGCAGAGAAGTGGTAGATTAGATGCCCAAAAATTGCTTTGACCTCAGTTATCCATATAGTACTTCAAGAATCCCTTTGCTTGGCTGAAGAACGTGCCATCCAATTGTCTCCCGCAGAGTCATCATCTTCCCGGAAAACTATCCTTACACATGATACCGTCATCCATTTTCAGCCAGATCAGAGCCCAGGGTCACAAACATACTCACCTAGTGTCTTACTGGTGAGGATGAGTTTTCAACATCCATACTTACTGGTGTAATTATTATTAAAGTTCTGTGTAGCAGAAAATGAGCATTTTCGATACCATATTTGTGAACATAGGTGTTCTTTCAATGAAAAACTCTTTTGCAATGAGACTGTAATAATTACCAGATACATGTTTCTATATCACTGCATGTGAAACTAGACCAAAATCAACAATTAGTAACGTAATCAGAGGTATCAGGAGAGGGGAAATGGAGAGTTGCTATTTAATGGGCATAGAGTTTAAGTTTTGCAAGGAGAAAAAGTTCTGAGGATCCATTACACAATAATGTGAATATACTTACCATCGGACTACGCACTTAAAATGGTTCAGATGGCAAATTTTGTGTTATATGGTTCTTTTTTTTAAGTGGAGCCCAGTGTGGGACCTTAATTCACGACCCTGAGATTGAAACCTGAGCTGAGATCAAGAGTTGAATGCCCAACCGACTGAGCCACACAAACACCCCTGCTATGGGGGTTTTGCCACAATTAATTTTTTTTTAATTTGTCAGAAGAAATATTTTCTTCTGGATCCAGGAAAATGCGCTAGGTGGGATGCATCTTGTACCTGTCAAAACCCAGCTGTAAGTTATATGAAGCATATGTAGAGAATGTATCTGATATAGGAAAGATGTTAGGGTTTGAAGCCAACAGCCAAGAAGGAATTCTTGAGATGTCTTTGGTGCAAAAAGGTGGTTTTATTAAAGCATGGGGACAGGACCTATGGACAGAAAGACCTGCACTGGTTTCATGAGGAGTGGCCGATTATATACTTTCAAGTTGGGAGTGGGTTAGGGATAGTGTAAGTCTCTAAGAAATTTTGCAAGCAACGTTTCCAGGACCTTGAGGAGGCTAGCTATTGTTGGGAAAAGGTCATTTATTACTGTCTAGTCAAACCTTAGTCATGAGACCCTTCAGATGTGCATCGGTCGGTCATATGCTTGGAGGATGATTGCCAACATGTATCTTGGGGGGGTAGAGATAAAGGAAGTTTCCAAAGGAATTTTTATACGTTAAAGTAGACTCGCAGGATCATGGGGGTTGGGCTAAGATTGCCTTTTGCCCTTAGCAAAGTATCCACATCGAGGCAGTTGAGTCCCTAGAGGAATGTCACTCTGCCTATTTCAAGAACTTGTCAATGGGCTGTCGGTAGAAAGAAAATTTAATAATTTTTCTTCTGCCTTTGTTTCCCACATCAGTATCCACAACCAAGGGCACTGGGTGTGAAAAGGGTGTGCACGACCCACCAAGCCCCAAGCTCTGTCTCAGGTCCTCTTCTGCCTTTTGTGAACAAGATTCCTAAAAATTGAAGGGAGTTAAATGGTATCTAGCATATTAATTTTTGACTTATCATTAAATCCACCTGGCCAAGTGACACATCAAGAGTATTTTATATTCTCTTATTTTGAAGACTAAATATGGTCCTTCGTTAGGAGCCAGATGTGTGTGGAGGGGAGGCAGGGGTGGAAGGTAGGTCAGAGTGGGACTGTGGAATAAGACCCTATTATTTGTGAAAATCAAATTTTCTTCAAGAATTTGAATGGGCATAAACTGACAGCATTACCTCTCCCCATGCAGAAAGTAAATGTCTAGCATGCTAGACAATTAACGGTTTATTCTTTCATCTTCTATGAAGAGGAAATTCATCTTCCAATTTTGTACTGTTTTATGCATAACATATATTATATCTTATATATTACATAATTGTTCTACCAATTTAATCAGGTCGCCCAAAATGACCACCTTTAAGGTGCCAAAATGATTTGTTGACTTTACTTGAGAAAGCAGTTTTTAAACTCCTGGTTACAGCCCTGGCTTCCTTTGGATTTCCTGCATCTTGTGCACAATAAATTTCAATAGATTTGCGGAAGGAGGACGTGTCGAATGTGGAATATTGCTGTAGAGAGCCAGGCTAAAAGAGCTACGTGGGCTAGTCCTGCAGGTGGTGATGCAAAATGAGTGTGAGGAGAACAACAACAAGGAGAAAACAGGAGAGATCCACAAACCATAATTGTTAGCTCCGTGAGATCCCTTTAACTGAATTCCTAACATGCTGTTTAAAGAATGGGGATTTTTATGGGGAAAGGGAGCACACCTCTTTCTGGTCCCTGTTATTGGGTGGGAAAAGCAAACTACATTTAGGGGTCCCAAGGCTATCAAATGTGTTTTCTCACTGCAAAGTTTCCCCAGCATTGTTTGTTAACCAGGAAATTTCACAGCTTTAGAGGACCCAGACTTCAAAGTCAAGGAAGTGGATTTGGGGCATGGGAGTCTTGGGGCACTGGAGGGAAACTATCCATCAGTATTAGAAAATTGCTCCGGGGGGGGGGGGTTGTTGTTGGTAATTTTTTGTGGTTTGTTTGGTTTTTTTGTTTCTTGGGTTTTTTTTTTTTTTTTTTCGGTCGTATGTTTACTATAGGATGCAGATCAGAATTCGGTATCTACAGATAATTTTGAAAGCCCATATAGTCCTTTTAAAAGATACATCGATACTAGCTTATCATTTCATGAAAAGTTTCATCTCCCAGACAAACCACTGTTTTATCAGTTGTTGACGGAAGGAGCCTTCCCTTCCTAAACATTGTGCAGCACCGGCAGCGTGACCCTCGGGTCATGGGATAACACTAGCGTGCTCAGGCTCCAAGGGGCCTTTTTTTTTTTTTTTTTTTTTGGTAAGTGGCACCTGCTGTGAGGCTCTTTGCATAAATACTGAACGCCTGCAACAAATCACAGATGTTTTATGCACTAGAAAACCTGACAGGAAGTCATCACTAAAAAAAAGACAGAAACAGTATGGAGTAGGTAGGAGTAGGGGGAGGGGAAAAACACACACACACACACACACACTAGTTTTACCTTTGGGAGGACCTTTGGGGAATGGATTTAAAATGCAGAGTATGAGGACCCTTACCGAGTGGTTCAGTTTGACCCAGACTCCCCAGCTGAGAAGGCACAGCACAGGGTTTCTGGGGAAGACAGGACATCCTCTAACATAAACTGAGTGAAAAAACATGCTTGAAAACCCCTCTGTGTTGTTTTTGGTGGGGCAGAGTCCTTAACTCTTTGTTCCTGTTATTTTGAGGCATCCAAGTTTTTCATGGGACCAGTACACTAATGTTTTGTTTTGTGGTTGTTGCTGTTGTTGTTTTTCTCTTAAGTGTGAAAATAAATGCATTCATTTTGGTGCAAACCTCTCTTACTAGCCAAGGACCCCTTCCCTTTACACAGCCTGGGGCAGTCCCCACCACCTCCCCTGGATTCTTTCTCCCGGACCGAACATTGGATATCGACCCTCTGAAAAAGAACTTCATGCGTGAGTTTATCTTGTTTTCACACCAGCTTATTTTCAGTGTATTTCCAGGCCATATAATAACATTATTTTATAGACTTCCAAGTAGGTAGTAACAAAGAAAATATTTGTCTACTCTCCATTTCCTCAACAATTTCTGAACCTCATTTTAAAGAGATGCATGTTGCCGGAATGTTAATGTGCTTTTCTTTCTTCAGAGAAACCAAAGCATATTGTTTGTTTTCACAGGAGTAGTTACACTTAACACGCTTACATTCTAAGTCACATTTGCCCTGTCCTTAGATTCCTTCTCTCATAACTCATTTTTAGCTTATAATCACATGAACAGTCTCCCCCCTAACAAATTCTTCAGAGCCCTATTTTTTTTAATTTTTATTCTAATATTTGACAGTCTCTTTGGAGAAAGGAAAGAGCATTTGAAATAATATTGGATATTTTGCCAAGTCTGTCAAATGAGTAGCACTTTCACTCTCCCAGCTCCGTCTCATTAAAATTGTATTCTAATTCTGTCTTAACTTGGTCTCTGTGCTTCCATAAGTCATTGCCTCCTCATTACTTGTAGTATGGGAGATGAAATTTATTCAAACCCGATAGCTAGAGATAAAGAATTGAAAGGCAGGCAGCTGGGAGAAATGAAATTAGCCTATTTTAGGGCTTTTCTGGCTGGATTTTTGCATACACCCCTCCTTCCCCCCCCCCCCCCGTTATGCCACATGCCAGTTTGCATTTGTGATGCTATCTATGTTTGGTTTATAGATTTTCATTAATATGATATTCTTAAAACAAAAACACAGGGATTCTTATCTCATCCACCCCCACACCTTTTTTTTTTTTTTATCTTAGCCTTGAAATGCCACTGAGTGTCTGAGTTGATAAAGGGGGAAACATGATTTTCTATAGTTTTCTGTAATTATAGAATCGTTAAAATTGCCCAACAAAGATGAATCGTTTCATTGTGTTACAATTCATACTGGTGTCTCTTGCAGAAAAGAACATTAGTGACAAAGAGTAAATGTTATACCCTCGAAATGGTTGGAGGGGAAATGGATTTGGGATGTAATGTGACTTACAGGCAATTTCACACACGATCCAGGAGGGAGCTGTGCTTTCTAACACAACCTCTCCATCTTGAGCTTTAAATGTCAGATGAATCCGCTGTGGAATTCCTAATTTTGAATATAGAGGAGTTTTTGGAGAAAATTGACTAAAAGCATTGTACTTTTCCATTATAAAATTGAGTTGTTAAGGAATTATATGGTCTAATTACTAAACTTGGTATTTTTTGCTATTTTGCTTATGAACAGATATTGTCATTAGCTAGCTAATTAAATTGACTGCATTAACAAGCAGTAATTTAGAAATATGTTCTAAATTAGTTTCTATATGAAAGCAAAGTCTTTGTTGATCTGTGTATGTGATTAATGTCAAGTGTCATAAATTAGCTGAGGGAATTCTCTGTAGAAATATATGCATTTGTACAAAAGAAAGAAGAGATTCATTTACACTGCACTTGTGAGAGTAAAAGATGAAGCTTGGGATGTGTCTAAATATAAGTTCTGATACATTTTTTTTTTCTGGTTACTCACGGAAAATAAGGAAAAAACACGTTTCCTAGAAATGTGATAGTGGAGGTTAAGTTTCTCTGTCTACAGATACTGTGCACCGTCTATACTCAACCCAGAAACTTGGCAAATAATATATGTAGATTTAAATTTAAATAGACAGAGCCCATCCAAGTATTATGTAAGATATGTGGACAAATCTGTCAAATCCACTGTAGTACGAAATTACAGAATATTTTATGTGACTAATAAATTGTCCAGATAAGCAGTGGACCATAGTCATAAACAAATTTACCTTTGAGGTAGGTGTTTTCTGGGAGCAGTAGCTGGATTGGAAAGGTGACCCTCTCGAGAGCATTTCACGTGGTGGATTTTTATTTGCTTTCTATTTCCTTCTCAGTGTGAAATTTGGTTCATCATCTCTGTCATGCTTGGACCTATTAACATTTTCTAAACCACCCAGCGGAGGAGGGGGTAGAATTATCATCAGGGACTAAACTAGACATGAGTAGCAAAGCCCTGGCATGGTTTAAGAATTCTGTCCGGGGGCGCCTGGATGGCACAGCGGTTAAGCGCCTGCCTTCAGCTCAGGGCGTGATCCTGGCGTTATGGGATCGAGCCCCACATCAGGCTCCTCCGCTATAAGCCTGCTTCTTCCTCTCCCACTCCCCCTGCTTGTGTTCCCTCTCTCGCTGGCTGTCTCTATCTCTGTCGAATAAATAAATAAAATCTTTAAAAAAAAAAATAAATAAATAAATAAATAAATAAAATAAATAAAAGAATTCTGTCCGAAGGAGCGTCGATGAGCTATGCAGTAGGCGTATGTAAAAGTAACTCCCAAACACCCGAACGGACACGGACTTAAACAATTTACCCGCACAGGATGTATCCTTGAATGTGCATTTATCAGTTTCAAGATAAAGGGCAATCTGATACTGTAGCTAATAAACCCAGACCCATTTCAAGTCTCTGTCTCTCCACCTTCTCCTCCCACCTTCTTCACTCCAGGCCCTTGGAATCAGCACATGTCACAATCCTGTGGCTCGTATGGCCTCCACCAAGCAAATAAAACTTACCATAATAATGTGGAAAATGATTTGTTATTCAGATAGAGCATTTTTACCACCAACCCTGGTCTTAACATAATCCTTGAATTTGTAACTTAAGCCTCGGAAATCTACAGACGAAAGGGCTCTGTCAAGAAACATACTGAGAAAATGTGCCATATGTTTCTGCCAAAGACTTTGATCTAGTTCTTCATTAACAAAACATCTTCCCCTTTTTCCAGGCTCTATGAACCTGGTTGCCAATTATACTTAAATTATTTTATCTGGCCTCTTGATTCTGTTATCAAGTGGATGTCTTCATAGAAATAGCAGCAAACCAGCAGCAAACTTTTTTCAAAGCAACAAGGGAAGAATCTGTTCCCACCCCAGAATCCCCTGTTAGCCAGTTCCTTCTCACCAGAGAGGAACAAAACATACCTACGGGGAGAATGAATAGAAGAGCAAAGGGCCATTATGGATCTATTGTCTGTCTAAAGCCCTGCTGCGGCCACCAGTCCTTGGGGTTGCGCTCTTCCCTTGGGACTTCTGATGGTGTCTGTCCTTCATGGCGGGTGGTGTTGGTTCAGTCTATTTAGGAATTGGGTTGGTTCCTCGGATTAGGGGCTTATCCTCTTCCCCCTTGACATTCTGAGTTCTTAATATTTCCTCAATAGCTTCATGCCTTGTCATGAGTCTCAGCCGCGTGAAGGCATTTGTGATGCCAGATCTCAGAGAGGGAATCCTTGACAAAGTGGGGGGCCTCATTGGACTGGGCCCCCAGTATTCTTATGAACAGACACACCCACACCTACCCCCATCAGCTTTGGCACACATCGCATAAAACAGAGTCCGGCCGCTTCTCATCACTCACCAAACTGAAAACCGTTTGCTGTACAAAATGTTTCTTTGCCCGTTTCTTTTTTTTTTTTTTTTAATTTTGTTTTTTTATTATGTTAGTCACCATACAGTACATCCCTGGTTTCTGATGTAAAGTTTGATGATTCATTAGTTGCATATAACGCCCAATGCACCATGCAATACGTGCCCTCCTTAATACCCATCACCAGCCCATCCCATTCCCCCACCCCCCTCCCCTCTGAAGCCCTCAGTTTGTTTCTCAGAGTCCATAGTCTCTCATGTTTCATTCCCCCTTCTGATTACCCCCGCTTTCTTTATCCCTTTCTTCCCCTACCGATCTTCCTAGTTCTTATGTTCCATAGATGAGAGAAATCATATAATTGTCTTTTTCCGCTTGACTTATTTCACTTAGCATTATCTCCTCCAGTGCCGTCCATGTTGCAGCAAATGTTGAGAACTCGTTCTTTCTGACAGCTGAGTAATATTCCATTGTATATATGGACCACAGCTTCTTAATCCAGTCATCTGTTGAAGGGCATCTCGGCTCCTTCCACGATTTAGCTATTGTGGACAATGCTGCTATGAACATTGGGGTGCATATGGCCCTTCTCTTCACTACGTCTGTATCTTTGGGGTAAATACCCAGTAGTGCAATGGCTGGGTCATAGGGTAGCTCAATTTCTAACTTTTTTAGGGACCTCCACACTGTTTTCCAGAGTGGCTGTACCAACTTGCATTCCCACCAACAATGTAGGAGGGATCCCCTTTCTCCACATCCTCTCCAACAATTGTTGTTTCTTGCCTTGTCAATTTTTGCCATTCTAACTGGCGTAAGGTGGTATCTCAGTGTAGCCCATTTCTTTTTACTTTTCTGTTTTATTTTCTCGAGGTGTGATTCTATCTTTCTTTGACTGATTCCAGTAGTTGAATCAATTCTCGCAATCATAAAAAGTGCCCCCAACACTGAAGGTTTTCTTTTTGAGAGTTCTCATTCAGCATCAGGCCTTCTGGCCTCGTGTGAAAACGGAGATGCCTCTTAAAAGAAAGTAACCACGTCCTAATCAACAAATGAACGCCCGCTTTTAAGGCAATGTCTTCCCTCATTTTCAGTAGTTTTTTGTCCAGTATCCTCCCATATTTTTACTTGCCCTGGCCTTTCCATCTATTTCTTCCATGTCTTCTCTCTGGCATGACTTTGACTTGCCAGATATTACTACACTTAGTCATTACAGATGAGCAAACACACTCAAGGACGAAGCGGCTGGCTCTAAAAAATGATCACACCAAAGATATGCATTGGGCAAAAAAAAAAAGAAAAAAAAACAGGTAAGGCATATTTCCAAATTTGTTAAAAGACAAATTACAGAAAGAGGGAAAATCATGATCCTCACGTAAATATAGAACGAACACTTGTCAAGGAATCCAAAGAACACACACACAGATAGATGAGGAATATTGAAATGGATCTGCACATACAGGAAAACGGCTTCTCCTACAGTGGACAGCCAAGTTGGAACTTGCAGTTGCAAACTGATTTGCATGTCTGTAGCTAAGAATTATTTGCGTGACCATCCATTTTCTACAAGCTACTTTCTACTTTACAGAATTGTAAAAAAAAAAAAAAAAAAAAGTGCGTAACTATAAAGGCTCTGCATTTCAGGGAAAGGATATCCAGTCATTTCTTTTGCTTATACTAAAGTTTTGCATTTCTTTTGTACAAATTTGTTGAATCTCCTTGATTTAACAAATGAATGAATAAATACCCTTGATTGGACTTCTGCTGTACTTAGGATTCATTATTCATTCATTCAACAAATATTACTTCTTACCTGCTTGACGTATATTCCCAGCTATGTTCTGGGTGTTGAGGATAATGCAGTTAACAAAACAGAAATACCTTTGACCTATATTCTAAAGGGGAAAGAGAGAAAATGAGTAAGTACACAAGCAAGTGATTAGTATGTATTTCGCATGATGTTTAGTGCTATGGAGGAAAATAAAGCAAGACAAGGTAGAGAGATTGGGGCCGAGTTACTATTTTAAAGAGGCTGTTTAACAGGAAAAGATTTCACTACGGTGGAGTTAATTTCGGCAGAGACCCGAAGGAAGTAAGAGTCAAAGTTGTACAGACCACTAGAAGAAGAGCTGTCTAGGTAGAGGTAAAAGCAGGTGCAAAGCCCTGCGGCAGCGGCCCGTCAGTGTCTATAGGGCCAGCAAGGAGGTCGGTGTGATGGAACAGAGTGGGCGTGGGGACAGAGGAAGAGCAAGAGCAAGTAGCAGAGTAGATGATGGAATGTTCTATAGACCTTGGTACATACTGGGCAATTCTTTTTTCAGACTGTGTGCTTTTAAGTGTTCCAGGAAGCCAGCGGAAGGTATGGGGTAGGGTACCAAAATATGCTACCCCCATATTTATGCTTCTTTTGAAAATGGGTTATTTTGAGTTTAAGTCCGTTGACTTAAGCAGCAGACCCAGGGAACGCTCTAAAAGCAGAACACAAGTTTTCCTGTGGAAACTTACCTCTTTAAAGCAGATTTCCGTTTATAACCATAATTCCCTCTCTTACCATGAAGAGAAAGACTCTTAACAGCACTTATCAGCGGACCTAAATTTGCATAACAAACCTTACTAAGCAACTTGTTTGCCATCCTTTCCCTGGTCCCCTTCCCATAACTTGCCTGGCCCAGCCCAGAAGCCCAAAAGCTCTTTTCCTTTGTTTAGCCTAAGGTGGTGTGTAAACCCAAGTTCCAACCACGCCTTTGGGTTGCTCATCTCTGAGCACACCCATGTGTACATGCATGATGCACATGTTAATAAACGTGTTTGTTTCTCTCTCATCGCTCTGTCTTTAGCTCATCTGATTTACAGGGCCCCTGCAGGAGAACCTAAGACGGATAACGGGAGAGATTTTTTCTTCCCTCACACAGCTTTCGAGTGTGGGAGTGGAACGATACAATATACATCCGATGTTGTCCGCTTGGGAGGTGGGGCCAGGATTTCCTGGAGCCCAGTTAGGAAAGCCCTCCGAGTCTGCGGAGAGATTCTGGTGGCTTGAGCAGACCCAGAGCTGTGGAGACAGGAGGGAAGCCAGCCGAGGATTTCAGCTCCACCCAGCAAGAATAGGAAATCACTCTACAAAACACGCACCCAGGCCATTTTTTACTCTTCAGAAACTTTTCCTCATTCAGACACAAACCGGTCAAAACACAAACGTATTCCCAGAAGATGATTTTATCATCTCCTGTGAAGCATGTAGAAAGACCACCTGTTGTTGGTGACATTCTCTTACTGAGCCTGTAAGGGGTCCTTGTTCACACACAAGAGAAACTTACTTTGACTGAGTTCTGCAGAAAAGGAGAAAATGGAAAGAATATCACTAGTTTATAGAATCTATGGCAGAGTTGGAACCAGTTTTTTTAAACTGACAGGGAAAAAGTTTTCCTAGGTTGTTGTGTGCTGGGAGAGAAACATGAGAGAAAGTGTTTTTACATATAAAACGGGGAAATGAAGAAAAAATTACAAAACGAGTAGAAGACATAAAATAAGAGGTATGCTTGGGAGGTTCTATATCAAATGAGAATTTGCTTATACGAGGGGTCATAAATTTTTATCAAGTCACAGTGACAGCATGTAGTTAAGGAAAACGTAGGTTCTGTGGCTCTGGTTTAAATGGTTCCAAATGGAGAACTTTTCCTTGTAGCAATGACAATAAAACCCCAAACTGGGGGAATCCAGGTAGATAATGTTGGCCATTCATCTGATTCCTCCGGGGGATTTTTGTTAATTTTTTTTTAACACAAATTTTCAGACCGCAATGCAAAATATTCTGAATCAACACATGTGAGCTGTGCTTTACAAGTTGACAAGGATTTTGATGATCAGCCGGTATGGGGACCCATGACGTGAGCCACGGTCTGCACCTGTTTTTTTTTTTAATTCATATGCTCAAAGAGAGAATCCAAAAATAAAGTTTTGTTTGTTTATTGGGAGCTACTCATTTTATTGAGTCACAGAATGTTGGTGTGCAAAGGTGATCTGATCAAAAACAGAACGAATAGGGGCGCCTGGGTGGCTCAGTCATTAAGCACCTGCCTTCCGCTCAGGGCATGATCCCGGAGTCCTGGGATCGAGCCCCACATCGGGCTCCTCCACTGGGAGCCTGCTGCTTCCTCTCCCATTCCCCCTGCTTGTGTTCCCTTTCTTGCTGGCTGTCTCTCTCTGTCAAATAAATAAATAAAAATCTTTATTAAAAACAACAACAACAACAACAACAACAACAACAACAACAGAACAAATAGATAGGACACATCCAGCCCAAAAAGTACCCAGAATCCACAGAAATCTTAGTTCTTCTACACTTTTCTCACCCCACTGCCTGTCTTCCACTTCGACATTGCTTGAAAAGTGTTTAAACATTTTCTTCATATAGTATGTTTTCTGTACTATATTGATGTCTATTTATAGTTATCCAATTTCTATTTTCAGAAAGTAAAGCAGCATTTAACAAATCTATGTATCACGAAATGTTAAAAAAAAAAAAAAAGATGACGAAGAAAGAGACAGAAGAAAAGATCAGAGGAAAAGATCAGAAGGCAAGACCAAGGAAAGGAAAAGGGAAAGATGGCAGCGATAACTCATCACCTTTGCAGTGATGAAGTTTAGATTGGCTTCCGAGCCGAGACACTCAGGACAAAAAAAGAAAAGTACACTCTAAGTTCCACTGCAGGTAAGTGGCGTGATTTCTTTCTCATTATTTATTTTCCTCCTTGTATGAAGCCGTGAATTGCTCAGTCAATAATTAATGGCTGTAAGTTGTAACACTGGAGCTAACACCACATTAAACTTTCGTTCCATTATGCTCGGGGGCTACAAATTTCAGAAGGAAACTTCGAAGGCCACTAGGACCACGTAGAAAACAAAGTGATCCATGGCTATGGGCCCAGATGCAATGTCACGTCGGGAAGGCATTCCCTCCAATTTCAACAACATTTATTAAAGCTTTCCTGAAAGGAATTTATGTTCATCCTTGCCTCGGTTTTCGGACCTAATGTCCAAGCCTGAGAACGATGCACGATGCAAATTCAGTTTCTCTAAATCACTATTATTCAGGCTTCTTTTGACTTCTTCTCACAGGGCACTACTTAGAATCCTTTAGTCCCTTTAGTGTTGTCAGTCTTATCAGGCTTCATCTTCCTTGGTTTTTTTTTTTTAGGTGTTTTTCCCAAAACAATGGTGGGAAATGAAAAGAAAAACAATTGGATCCTAGGCTCATAAAAAGTATTGAGCTACCGCCTTCTCTAGTTTGTTGTGGTTGCTGCTGCTGTTATGACTGTCCTGTCTTCTGTGTACCTTGAATGGTTCTTGCTTTTTAAAATGTTTATCCAGTGTTTCACATACTTCCCATGACTCCCTGCTGATAAAGCTCCAGCGTAATTAAAGTATTTATATGAACACTGCTGAATTCAACTTGCATTATTTAGGCACACAAAGGAAAATTCCTGGCATTTCCAAGTCACAATGGTTTAATCAGATGACATAGTGTCAGTTGGTTGAAGAATACCTTTACACCCTGTAAAAAAAAAAAAAAAAGAAAGAAAATGTGAAATTGCTCTGTTTTCTCTTTCCATTTTATGGTGTTCTTCGGTGAAATGAATTGCACTGGATTATACTTCAATTTGGACTGAATTTTTTAGACTCGGCAGTCTAAAATGGTCATGCTGGACTATATTCGCTTATTGAATTAACTTGGGGGAAAGGACCATATCTGGACAGGGAGAAAGCCAACTCGTCACCATTCAAATGGGCCTAAATGCAGCCCTTTTTCCCCCCTTTAAGTAACATCTTGCCCCTTGACACATCCTCATTATGGAAATGAATGTAACATTGAATAAGTAATGTCATCCTTTTGGAATTATGACATGAAGGGGAGGAATTATAGCACACTGGGAATTTTGGTAGGAATTGATTTATAAAAGAAGTTGTCACATTTGTTTTTATTGTGGTTAAAGCTCTAGTTTGAGAAAAGACAAAAGGGCAAGGAATCGAGGAGTTTATGGATGAATGTGGATCTAATGAAGAGAGTCCATTGGTCCCACAGGCCAGGGTAAGATTCCCACAGTCCTGAACAAACAGTTCTCAGCCTATAATTTCTGAGCCTTTGTTTCCCCACTTTGGAATTCTGACTACAGGCATGTTACCAAGCCAACTGGGTTCACTACAAAGATCTGGCAAAGCTCTTTTTATCACAAAGATCAAGACAACAATTGTGTGCCTACAAGAAAAGAACAACTAAAACCATCCAACAAGCATTACAAGAACAATTCTAGAGATAGTTGCCTTTGAACTCCAATAATGGGCAACATTCAGTCCCGAGATTTGAAATTCAGAGTTAAAAGAATTCATTACCAGTTGCCTTTCCTTGTAATTATAAGAGCTGCTGGCGGCAAGTATTTTCAGCGGCATTAATGTTGTCAAATGTGATATTTTGCAGTCATGTTGAATCCCATACAATAGCTGTATTATACATCCACTTTACAGACTTAGTTTTGTTTATTATAGAGTTCACTTATGAAATAGAAGAAGTCTAAATTTTGCCTTGGCCTTACCCCAAACCACAGAAAATGGAGTATTGTTTTACAAAAGCTCGTTCTGCCATGTCACTTCCTGAATGTAAAAGTGTGCTGTTTGTACGGATACGATCCATTGACATGCGCGATGCCCAGCTGAGAAAATAAAAAAAGGGTACTCAGTCTGCACATTTTCCTCTCTTTTAGCTGTGACCTGTGAATAATTTCAGTTCCAGGTTGGAAGAAAAAAAATAAGAAATTCCCATTTTTGTGTAAATACTTCCTTTGCTGATGGTGTGGGAGCAATGTCAACTGAATCTGAGCGGGCTTCCGTAATGCAGAATAAATCTTACGTTTGAAGAATTTTGACCACTATTATTTGTGTAGGCCATATATTCAAACCTTAGAAATTGCTTCTGAGATTTTGGTGCCGGCGTGGAGCATCGGTTAAGCGACCAACTCTCGGTTTCCGCTAGGGTCGTGATCTCAGAGTCATGAGATCGAGCCCCAAGTCAGGCTCCACACTTGGCCTGGAGTCTGCTTGGGCTTCTCTCTCCCCTTCCCTCTGCTATTCCTGCTCATGCTCTGTCTCTTTCTCTCTCTAAATAAATCTTAAAAAAAAAAAAAAAAAGAAAAGAGAAGGAAAGAAAAGAAAAAAGAAAAAAATTGCTTTTGAGATTCAGTCATTCCTTGTATGAAATCCATGACAGACTATTTGTTTTGATATGCTCAATGTGTGCGTACACTCTCTTTTTTTTTTCTCCATAAGAAAAACTAAAGAACCAATACACTTGCTGTTTCATTTGGGGAATGATAGAGTGAGTTTTGCATTTGACAAAAATCTAATGGTATTCTCCAGACCAGACGACTTGTTCTTGTCCAGTGTGAGTACCCTGCTTCCTCTAGAAAGCTTGTCAAAACACTTCTTGCCAAAAAGTGAAAGATGGGAGAAAGTTGAGTGATAGAATGAGTGTTCTGGGGTTGAGTTTTTAACTTAGTTTTAATGACTCATTATTGATGTGTATCCACATGTACGTTTCAATGCTATGCCCGAAAAATTTATGCCAGAATCAATATGGAGATTCATTTTGGGATATCTGTATTAATTTCTTACATGAGAAACTAAATTTGGCAAGTAACTTCTCTTTATTTGCAAATGATCAGCTTTAGTGCATTGCCTACAGGATTTCAGATTATCATGAAAAGAGTATTGAGAATTTCTTTCAGGTCCACATTAGAATCCTGGTTGCTGATAAATAACAGAAATGCGTTCATTATCAGCCAACATGGGCAGCTCTTAACTAAAGGTAGATTGGTAAATCACATTCTTAGAGAAAAAAAATCTGTAAACCAAATATGATTTTTCCATAAGGGTAATTTAATGTTATATTCCCGACCTTGGTAACAAACTTTTTAGAAAAAAGGGGGGAGGGGGGGAAATGCCATACTTAATTACTGATAAATAATTTGTTTCTATTCTATATAGTATAATCAGATTCATAGAACATCCAATCCTGTATGTTTGATTAAAAAGGACTTAGAACGGAATTGTGTCTGAGTCCAATGGTCAAAGGTCTCAGAAGGACCAAGGCCAGGCAATTAGGAAAAAGAGAGGAGGAGGGAAGAAAGTTTTTATATGACCAGGGCACAAGAGGGGAGACTGACTGAGAAATATAATTTGTGACTTGCCTGCTTTTAAGATCCACAAATAATAACATGGGATACTCTTGACCAAGGACTTTGGGTGTGAATTGCTCTAAGTCACAATCTATTGCTCTTAGGCATATCAGGCTTTCAAAATGTGGAAGAGACGAAGTGAAAGGGATATATGACCGATGTGCACCAGGACACTTACTCTACTTTTAGATGTTAGTAAATTTTTAATGGTTTCTTGGTGGTATTTTGGTGCCAGTAACATAAAAGAGCAAGTGTTAAATATACTACATATATGTGTACCTATTGGAGAGGAGGAAGAACTTTTCCTCAGCTCTCTTAGGGTCCCTCGCTGGCCCTGAAAAGTCAACTGGCAAAGACAGGTTAACAAGAGAAAAACATATACACTTATTTAATGTAATATTCACACAATATAAAAGGCTTCCTAAGGAAATGAAGACCCAAAGAAGTAGCTAAGCCTATTTGTTTTTATACTAGGTTTGATGTAGAGTGGAAATTCATGGGAAAATGTGACAAGACAAAAGGGTCTGAGCTAAGGGTAGTAAACTGGGGGAAACTTAGCAAGGCCTGTTCTTTCAGATTCCTCTTGGTGGACCTCCATCTTCAGAGATCGTTGCTCCTTTGCTCCAGATTTAGAAGGGTGCTGCTCACATTCGGGTCTTATGACATGCTTCAGGGAAGAAGGGGGAGGTCAGAGTCCTTCCTACACCTGCTGTTTCTCAAATCCCTCTGGTTTAATAGAGTCAATATGCAAGTTGTCACATTTCAGCCTAGTGTGCTCTGAACCCCATCGCTCTCTATATGTATCTCAGAAAAATGCAGACCAGTACACCTAAAGCTTCTAATTTATCTCTAAAGAATTTAAAAAAAAAAAAACAAAAAAAACAACTATAGCTACAATCAAAATAAATGGTGAGCTGTTATCTTTTTGCACCATTATCTATGGTTGAAATATCCATGATTTGGCTATGCAATCCTGAGGACTTGACATTAAGAATAAAGTCCTTATGGATCAACACATAACGGACGTGTCTTTACACGTGTGTATTGACATATCTCCCAGTTTGACGTTTATTTCCCCAGAAGTTATATGTAAACTCTTCCTAAGTACGTAACTATCAACCATCTACTTTTGGAGTCTTTCAAAAATTAAAAGAGGAAAGGAATGCGGCTTAGTCCTTTTGTTTCTCTTACACAGAAACATTTCTAATACCCACAGTAAAAACTGTATAAGGAAAAAAAAAAAGCTCACTTTGGATTTCCATCTCCAGTGGAAAACTGTGGTGTGCCCCCAGTTGACTCATAAAGTTAACTTCGAGTTCCGTTCAGTTACAGACGAACTCTTTCTTCCCTTTTTGGCTTTTGCTGTTGGGCAAAAACATGTAGCACATGACACCATAAATGGGGATGATGCTATTGCCCTCTTCTGACAAGAGCATCCACCAAAGATTCTTCTTTCACAACTCTCTGTGGCCCCTGTCTTCCATGATCTGGGCCTATAACAAGGCAGCCATCTTCACGTGTCCAAAAGTTTGATGTCAGACCAACTCACAAATTCAGTAGTCAGTGAGCAAGTAGGAAGAAGCAGACATAGAAAATCTAAGTGCTGGTCACTGTTTTTCGTGTTTTGAAAAAATATTGTTTCCATTCCCCATAAGACCCTGCACAGGAAATTACCCCCATTTTCCAGACTGAAAAACTGACAAGTAGAAAGATTTAAGTAACCTTCCCACCATGTTATTCCTAGGGAGTGGCTGAGCAGGGATTCATAGTAACCTCTGTCTGACTCCACAATTGCCCAGCCAGTTATTTTAGCTGTGCCATTAAGATTATTAGCTTTAAGTAGATTGTTATCTCTTAGGGGGAAAAGTCCAGCAGCTCTCTGGTCAATTGCTAGAATGGGAAAATTCATTAGATTCTCAGGAATCAAGGATTGTGTCTTAGTTATCTCTTCCTCCCTCGTGGAGACTAGCTCAGTGTTAGCAGAGGAGGTGTTCAAGAAATAATGATTAAATGGATCATGAATAAATTGGAATATATGTTTTCAGGTTGTTTTAGTTAGAAATAACACTAAAACAGTACTTTTCTGTGAATATTAGATTCACACTAAAATTTTTGATTATGCTAGAGATTGTGTAATGATGTAACAGAAATCATTAGCTGTTATATTCATTCACTATCCCCTAATTTATTACTTTATTAAGAGAAATGGGGGGGGGACCTGGGTGGCTCAGTCGGTTAAGTGTTTGACTCTTGGTTTCAGCTCAGGTCATGATTTCAGGGTCCTGAGATTGAGCCCCACATTAGGCTCCACGCTCAGCCAGGAGTCTGCTTGAGATTCTTTCCCTCTCTTCTCCTTCCCCCTCTGCTCTTCCCCCTGCTCGTGCTCATACTCTCTTTCTCTCTCAAATAAATAAATAAATAAATAAATAAATAAATAAATAAATAAATAAATAAAATGTTGAGAGAGAGAGGAGATAAATAAAGGGTGCCTGGCTGGCTCAGTTGGTAGAGCATGTGACTTTTGATCTCAGGGTCATGAGTCCACGCCCCATGTTGAATGCAGAGCTTACTTAAAAAAAAAAAAAAAAAAAAAAAAAAGGAGAGGGAGAGCGAGAGAGATAAATCCATGGGTCAGTTACACTCTTAAAATGGTTTTGACCTTTGTACATCTCCAAAACTCAATTTATAAGTAAAATTTAAAGATTATAGACAACATCTAGACCAAAAAAATCTTATCATATGTCTAATTATTTAAAATCCAAACTTCAGCCTAGGTAATCTATAAATGAGACACCCAAGTCAGTGGATATGCTAATGCATGTCCCACATGTTTCCCCAAAAAACCCCAATACCTATTAATAAGAAAACTATGTGATAGCTTCCTGCTTACAAAGCATTTTCCTAAGTCTCTCAAACCACGGTCCTTGTTCTTCATAGCAGAGATCAAAAGATAAGCATAATTAATATCAAATTGTGTAAAATATTTTTGTATTAAAGCAAACACATCTATTATAGATGAAAAAGGAAAAAAATGTGTATTTGTTTTTAAAACATGAAAAAGGAGACCTCAATAAGGTTGTTCTCTAATATGTACTTATGGGTTTCCCCCACTTCCTCCCCTACTTACCAGGGAAAAAACTACCATATGCCATCACCTTTGTCTTCAGGAGAACCCTGTAATGCATTTGCAGTCATGCCCAATTTACACGGAAGTAAAGAAGCCCTGAGAACTTAACTTGTTCAGTGTGGAGGGGAAAGGTTTTAAGGAACAATCTCATTTCCTAAAGGACTCCCTTCCTTCTCTTGTGAAGTCAACTATTCATAGCACGTTATCCACATTGTATGTCCACGTAGGAATGCTCTAGGGGGAAAAATGCATATGAATATGGACTGCTGTATAGCCAAGTCTATAAAATATGTATATATTTATATTCACTGTCAACCTACTTTCTTAACCCACTCTCCTACTTATCAACATTGTTTCTTCTTTCCGTAAAATATTACATGCTTTCTGTGATGTATGAGGACGATCTACAGCAGTGGTTCTGAAAGAGGAGTGCCTTGATCAGCAGCATCAGCAGCACCTGGAAACTAGGTAGAAACACACATTCTCAGACCCCATCCCAGACCTCCTGAGTCCAGAACACTTAGGACGGGCCTCAGTAATCTGTGTTTTAACAAGTCCTCCAAGTGGTTCAGGCGCCAACATTTGAGAATCACTTACTGGGAATGATTCCACTTGCTCATTGCTTCTTGAATTGTCTATAAACTCTTATTGAAAGAAACAAAAACTAGAAACTCTAGACCATGTATTATGAGCATGTGCAAGAAAAACCATGCAGAATTTCCCAACGGGTGGAAACAACCCATCCTTTCATTTAAAAGTTTGCTAAAGTATATATGTTTCATTTTTTTTTTTTAAGATTTTATTTATTTATTCGACAGGACAGAGACAGCCAGCGAGAGAGGGAACACAAGCAGGGGGAGTGGGAGAGGAAGAAGCAGGCTCATGGCGGAAGAGCCTGATGTGGGGCTCGATCCCATAACGCCGGGATCACGCCCTGAGCTGAAGGCAGACGCTCAACCGCTGTGCCACCCAGGCGCCCCTATATGTTTCATTTTTCATGTATTCCTACCTTGGCCACTTTTTTGATTGACCATCTGTCAGAGCTGGTCCCAAGTGTCTTATAGCTCCCCTTATAAAATAGTTGAGCTGGATGATAGATTGATAAATGATGGGTAGATAGATAAACTTGACCTATGTGCATAAAGTAAAGACACAAGCATACCTCTGCAAATCCCTTTAGAAGCACAGAGGGGGCATTTGCTTTTTAAAAGGTCTATATTTGAAGTGTACTTTCAGAAGTAAAATAAAAGGAAATGATGCTGAGAATTAAGAAAGAGCAATCTGTCAATTCAGAGGCCTTGGAGCACAGAGAAGCTGCCTTGTGAACCAGGTCGAGACAGGACCCCCACCTGAGGAGAAAACATAGCCCCTAGACCTTGACCTATAGAGTGATCTCCCGGCTACTAATATCTGAAAGAAGCAGGGCTACCTGAAAATTAAATAAAGAAAAGCTTTGAATAGCCCACTCCAGATGAGAATTGCTCCATGGGTACTTCCATCTGAGGGGACTCAAAGGACTGTCCATACTGGCTTGAACCATGCCTGCCAATCATGTGGGATTCCATTCTTGGCCGATGATTCTCAAGACAACACGGTGATTCCCCATATGTCCATTGGAGACTGTGTTCCCAGCTCCTTCTCTTCTCGATACCTCCAAAATAAGCAGAAGAGATATGGGTAGTACTGCCCGCAAGAGAAATCACTTGCCTCTCTCTCTCTTTCTCTCTCTCTCTCTCTCTCTCTCTCAATTGGTGGCTTTCTGTCTTATCTGGTCTTTACCTGCCCTAGGGATCAAAACCACTGCTACGGAGGAAACTGAAGTTCTCTAACTGATGGATTGAAATCCTCTTCCACGACAGGTGGATATGCGACCTAGTCATTTAAAATTCAGCACAGTCTCTACCACACTGATATTTTAAAATATAGTGAACTCAACGGAACAAATGAAGAAAAACAAGAACTTTTTTTTTAAGTGATTCCACAAGCTCTCTCTCCAACACTTAATCCAGAACGAAGATTTACACTAAGGGGTGTGGGGGAGGGGAGTAGGGCAGGAGGGAGTGTGGAAAGTAATATTGCCAAATGGCTGGTAGTTAAAAGCTCTCTGCCTTTGGGCTTTTTTATCTTAACCGCATTCCCTTCAAGAGAACTGTGAGTGATTACACATTATTGCCTCAAAGATATCCTAACATTATTTAGTAGTTGGTGTTAGAGCAATGCAAGAGAAAACTGTTTCTGTTAGCACTGAGTGATAGCTCAACACTATTTAACTGGGCTTTAGGGAACAAAGCCTTCTGATTACCCAGGTGTCAATTTCCCCTCTCAAATCTGGCTTCCTGTGTTGCTTTCATTCCTTCCCTTGCACTATAAGAAGCAGAAAAATACTTTGAATATGAATTCGAGGTGTGAAAATTATATCCTCCAGGATACAATTTGGTTTAAACTGAACAATTGATCAGAAATCTAGGATTCTGCAATGAAGGGAAGCAGATTTTGCCACCCCAAAATATGTTTCTTTGGCAAAAGGATTATTTCGAGCTACAGGCAATGAAAACCCAGCCGATTCATGAAAAGCTCTTCACTTCACCCTCAACTGCCTAAGTATACATTGGAGAGGGGCCTGTACCGGGAAGAGAGTTATTAGCACACATAAATTTTTACCTAAGAAACTTATCTGCATAACAGGGCAACTTTATTTTCCAAACCTCTCCTCTACCTTCTTGTGAATGGCCTTCCTCCCCTTTGCATCCCTAGACTTCCAGCCCTTTCCTTAGCTCCAGATGTTATGTAAGTCTCTATTACCCAGCTGCCTTTTGACTCTCCATATCTTTATGGGGCTCTCCTCCATACATAATTTTGGTTTTCTCTGGTTACTCTGCCTTGTGTCAATTTGATTATTAGACTAGCCAAAGAACCTCGAAGAGTAAAAGGAAAATTCTTCTGCCCCCACAGTTGGTGACCACAACGGGACATTCAGTGGCTAGACACTGCTCACTCTGGGCTGCTGTAGCTGAGACATCCAGGAACCTCTGTCAAAAGCCAGCAGAAGGTCAGAATTCTTACTGCACCAGTACCCCCGATCTCTGCCTGCAGGGTTGGATGGAAGGAAGAGTGGTGAGTGTCTTTTTCTTTTTCTAAACTTAGATTTGTAAGGAGAAAATATTTGGGTGAACTGGTGCCTTGGGTATAGCAACTTAGGTAAAATTTGCCGTGAGTACTCTCGTTTTCTGTCGATCCCTTTTCAGAGTTATTTTCTTCTGTCTGTGTTATTAAATTTGATTAGACAGAAATGTGGGTTATACTCCATTTGCAGCTAGATAGGGGTCTAACTCTTTCTTCTGGCTATCTTTGGAAGTAAACTTTTTGGATTATAAGGGCTGTGTCTTTTGCACTGTCATATGGGGTGCCTCTTGCATCCATGGTTAAGCTGTAAAAAGGCTTATTGGTTTGAGTTGCTTTTAAGAGTAAAAAGATCCTGCTCCTCAGTGGCCTGATAATGGATTTTTTTTTAACTGGCTATATTTAAAAGAAATAATTTTTTTTGAGAGCTCTCATTTCAAGCAGTTGTCTTACTAATACCTATGGAAAGACCCAAGTTGAAAAGTAGATACAAAGGAATATAAAGTTAGCCTTAGGGACTCTCTTAATAAAAGAACAAAAATTGGGCATAGAACAAAAATTAAAGTCTACATCTAATGTAAGTTCCCCTTTTCCACCCTCTTATATACCTTTTTATCACCAATTCCCTGTCTCTGACCCTCCAGAAGATCTTATGGATCTCTGGGCTCCTAGTCTACCACACCCTCAAAATCTAGCCCCATCATTTTAGCAAATTTCTTTAGATCCCAACGCTCCTCCAACCCCTCCCCGCCCAGAAAACCCCTTAAATACCATTGCCTGTGTTGGGAAGGAAGAATTTCCTCTCCCATTCAAGGTCCTTCTAGCTGGACTAAGAATCAAATTGACATGACACAGATTAACAGGAGAAAATCAAATTTAATAACATTTGTGTGGGGAATCCACGCAGACGTGGAAATTCCAAAGACAATCAAATAACATGGTGCTTATATGAGCTAAGGAGAGGGATAGGGGTCTGAGGATACAAATGGAAGGAAGACCATTAGCAGAGAGATGAAGGATGTTTGGAAAGCAAAGATTGCCCTATTATGTAGATACATTTCTTAAATAAAGAAGAATCTCTATTAGTAGCTCTCTTCCTGGTACAAGCAGGCAGTTGGGGAGGGAGGCAAAGAGCTTTCCCTGAATCTGTGGGTTTTGATTGCTTTTAGCTCGAAATAATATTCATGCCAGAGTAGCCCATCTTGGGGCAGCCTGCCCTTGGCCCCTACACCTGTTTGGACTTCCTTCTCTTTATAAGATTTACAGGAAGTACTGTGTCTGATCTCCAGGCCTAGGATATATGGGTTAGTCATGTAAACACTAAAAGCCAGGAAGTGAATTTAGCAGAAATATCCCAGATGGACAGTAAAGCTTGCTTTGTATCACTTATAACTACTCCTGCTTTCCAGGGCTCTGTAATCAGGCTCTGCCAGCTTCAGGACTTCCTATGCAATGTCCTTTTTGAAAGTATCCTGGACATCTACCACAAAGAAATCATGAAGCCTGGACAGCAGCAGATCTTCTAAAATATAAAGGCCTTTTAGCTCCCCTTTCAGAAGATCCTACCAAATTTAGAGAGGAATTAGGAAGGTTAGTGGCCATTCACAACTCTGCTCACAGTTTGGTGATTAAGTGATGTTCTTCCCACCCATGCTTATACTGTAGTTATCAGACAAGCCCAATGGTGCTTTGGAGAGTCCGCTCCCCCAGAGGAAACAAATGGCTAGGATTTCTCCCAGGCCCTGCTACAAAGGACCTGGAACTGTCTCAGCTGAAGGCTGATAGGCAGGGGCTGATAGAAGCAAGGGCAGAAGCTCCTCCAACTAAGGTGAATTGGTCTAAGGTTGAATCGTACACTCAGAAAGAAGGTGAGCATCTGAAGGCCTTTGTTGAACACTTTATACAGATTTTTTTTTTAAGGCATACTGCTTCAAACCCTGAAGTTCTAGAGTATAGAAATCTTTGCATGTACGTCTTAGTTAGAAATCTCCCTGATATGAAGAAGGAAATGAAAGAATATATAGCTGAATGGGAACATCAGCCTTTTGATATTATTCACGGTCTAACTCAATTTGGTGACAACTGGGAACAACTGTCTTTGTCTTACAAATCTCAAGAAAACCAGAAGTGCAGCTCTGGGAACAGTTCAAAGTCCACCTGTTCTTCCCAATAACAAAATCTCCACTATTCATCTCAAAATGCTTGCAGATATTGTGAAAGATTGGGACATTGGAAACAAAACTGTCCTGTACTTAAGAAAAGAAGGGAAAGTTTTAATAGTAATTATCACAGGCCTCTGATAATAGCTAAATCTGCCCTCAAAACTCTCTTGGAGAGGGGTGCCAGGGTGGCTCAGTCGCTTAAGTGTCTGCCTTTGGCTCGGGTCAGGATTCCAGGGCCCTGGGATTGAGTCCCCACGTTGGGCTCCCTGCTCAGCCAGGAGCCTGCTTCTCCCTCTTCTCCCCACTCATGCTCCGTGTATCTCTGTTATTCGTGTTCTCTGTCACAGTCTCGCTCTCTCAAATACATAAAATCTTAAAAAGAAAAAACTTTATCGGAGAAAACTTGGATACTATCCATGTGCCTTTGTGATGTCGATTTTCCACACGCCACTCTATATCTTGAGGACCTCAGAGCCATCCTTTGAAATGTAAAATTTAGGGAGAAGTTAAATATTTGGAAATTAGGCCAATGAAAAATCTTCAGTGTTCTTTCTACGAATAGTAAAATAGCTTTTGCCATCTGAGCAAATGAACTTAACTTATTCCAAGGGCCAAAACAAAATTTACATCCAAACAGTCTTTTATAAACCAGTGAGTTTTGCATTATCATATCAGTCTCATGGTTCAAATTTTCAAACAAAAGCTCTTAGGTCTTTGTATCTATCTATACATTGATAAGTGTCCGTGTATGCATGTTTATAGGTGTGAGATATTTTTCTACCTTCAAATGGTATTAGCATATTGATTTGTGAAAGAGCTCCTGTTTAATTGGCTTAAAAATGAAAACTTATGAAGTAAAGATTCCTGAAACTCTCAGAAATATTTAAAAACTAATCCAAGTTCTTTTCAAGTTCATGTGACCAGGGAAAATATTCACTATTAAAGCTAGTTTAAGTTTGTCGGTCCACTTAAAATAGGTGTGTCTTCAGAGTTACCAGCATTGGAATAATGCAAACACGCAACTTTTATTCTGACAGTGTTTATCAAATAAGTTCATGTTATCTCTGTTATAAAATTTGTTAGCAAGAAAAATAGCTTAGGATGATGGCTCGCTTTGTCTCAAAGTTTTTATGAGTAATTGAAACATTGTTAGGAGCAAGTAAATTTTATAGATTTAAGTGGGATAAGATTCTAAGTGAACATTTTAAGATTTGATTTTTTTTTAAAGTCAACTCTATATCCAACACAGGGTTCAAACTCATGACCCAGAGATCCAAGAATTGCATGCTGTACTGACTGAGCCAGCCAGGCTCTCCTTAACTGAACTTTTTAGCGACAGTTACGTTTCATGGAGCGTATACTTAAAAATAGCTTCTAAAATCTTTTTGGTAACTTTGAAACTTTAGAATTTTACTAAGTTAAGTGATAAAAATTTATCAAATATCTAGATCATTCAAATAAGACAAAAGAGTGAAACATTAATTACTGAACGTAGGTTTACCTACTTTCCCTTGGCTTCCTGTTGCAGAACTAAAGATAAATTTGGATCTCCTAGTAAACATGTCTTGTGCCACTCTGAAAGATTGTACTATAAAAAAAAGCACATGCTTCTAGAAATTATAAAATATATTTTTTTAAAAAAACCCTGTGACTCTAAAGAATGCTGATATAACATACAATTTGTAATTGCTTATTTCTTAGTTTTCACTAGAAATTAAGGTTTCTACAGATTAAGAATTCTATTTAGTGTATGTGATGAAAGCTACTAGAAATAATAAGGGAAACAAGTTTATGCTTGGAAAGTCAGATGTGTTTTGCAGTAAGAATAGGTATGCAACAGGAAGATACATTTTTGTTCGGGGAGAAGAAAGTGAATTTGTCCCAAAGTAAAACTGGTTATTTCAAAATAGGAAAGGAGAAAATAGGGGAAAAAAAAAAAAAGAATTTGTGTGGTCAGGTTGGTTTAAATGGAATAAACTTATTAGAAAGATTATGAAATTTAGCTTTAAAATCAGTAACATACATATATAAAACTAAAACTTCATTTACTTTCACCTGCTAAAAGGATAAAATTTCCTTATACTATTGATCTGCACCTGAGAAGAAATTGAAAAGTTTTTTCTTTACCTTTTACCTAATCTGCCTGGGAAGCAAAAATTTGATAAATATAATTATCAAAATAATTTCCTGTGCATCATGATACCTTTATTAGCAGTCTTTGATCACTTAAAACTGAGTCTTCTTAGTATTAAAGAGCTAATAAGTTTTGCTTACAACCATGTTACCTTCTGTATTTGTCTTTGAGATCTTTTATGTCACCATGGTCAAACAGATAATTAAGTGCTGTTTCATAAAGATTGGTGATCCTGTTTAAGGACTAAGTGTCCAAATCTTTTGATATTTTGGACACACCTCCCCAAATCAAAATCAGACAGCATTAAGGAACTAAGGTTGACTTTATGGAGCCAACAAAGCCTCTTGGAAAAATAGTACCTTGCTCAGAGTTCCCAACACATAAGGAAGGTCACTTCCTAGCAGGTGCAGGAAACTTAGGGTATCTTTGGGACCTCAAGAAGAGAGGAATTTATCAAAATCTATAGATATTGCAGGCCGAATCTGATGGTACATCCTTGGCTTGGCTTCCTAGCATCAAAAGGCTTTTAAGAGTCCAGTCCGGGGTTCCTCATGGAAAGTTCCAACAAAGCAGATTTAAAAGAGTCTATATGGCCAATCACTATTCTTGTTGCATTTATATAAAATAATCACACCAAATTTAATAGGATTAGACTTATTTTGCAAACAAATTACTTTTACCATAATTATCATTGGTAAAAATGGAGGGGTTGAATATAGAAACTATAATATATATCTATAGATATCAGACTCTAGTTCTGCTAATTGCCTTTGAGGGTTTGTTACATACCTGTAACTAGACTGGATCCTGAATTCTAGTTTCCTCATATGTCTCGCTAAAAATCTCCAAATTAACATCTCCAGCTTCTTCCACTCTTCTGACTTGGAATCACTAAGAAAAAAAACCCTGTCCCTTTCCTCGAAACCCTGCAAACTATATGTGAACGACTTAATTTAAACTTCAGAGAAATTGCCACAACAATTCATGTTTAGACAATATTTGTGGCTGTTGCTATGTAAACCAATCAGAAAGATCACCAGAGATACTCAAACTGCAAACCAAGAAAATCTGTCAGATGGCCGCTGTCTGCCTATCTAAAGGTGCTTTACACCTGACATCTAGAAATCTTCTCGACTGGCTGCCCTCCAAATTCAGAAACTAGGATTACAGTGTGCTCCAATCATTAACCATTGTTTCCCTATTATAGCCGTTGATATGCTCTTATTAAATACCGGATTGCTTGCTTACACAAAATAGGCCTACCTTTGCTGGTCCACCTGTGTCACCCACCTCCTGAAATGAGGCACAACTCTTAACTGCGCTGATCTTGTCCAAGACTGAAACTGGCCCCATGAGATGTGGAGCAAGCCATCTACTTAACTGCTGGATTATGAACTTCTTATTTGAAGTTTCAAAGGTGGGACTGTGGGGGAGCAGATTTTGTGACCCCAAAATACATTTCTTTGGCAAAAGGATCATTTTGAGCTAAAGGCAATCAAAGCCCAGCAGATTCAAGAAAAGCAATTACCTTACTCAACCCCCTAAATTTGCATTGGAGAGGGCACCTCTAGGAGGAAGAGAGCTATTAGCACACATAACTTTTTACCTAAGAAACTTATCTGCATTGCAGGGCAGCCTTTATTTTCCAGACTTCTCCTCCACCTTCCTGTGAATGGCTTTCCTACTCTTCATATACCCAGGCCCCTACCCCTTCCCTTAGCTCCGGGTGTTATGTAAGCCTCTACCACCTGCTGCCTTTGAGTCTCCGTATCTTTATGGGTCTCCCTGTGTACGTAATTTTGTTTGCTTTTCTCTGGTTAATCTGCCTTATGTCAATTTGATTATTAGACCAGCCAAAGAACCTGGAAAGGCAGAAGGAAAACTCTTCTGCCCCTACAGCAGATTTTCCCCCTTTCCAGACTTGCTGCATATGTGAAGAAGGGTGAAAGAGAGCATCTGTGTCACCTTGCTGGTTTTGCCTTAGCTTTGCCTTGTAACTAGATATATTTCTTGACAAAAAAATGACCCCAAAGAGAAAACGGACCACTTTCAGTTATGGTAAAGAGGAAGTCATGAAAGAGTCTAAGGGTCTAAGAAGAAAAAGTTTCATGAGGAAATCATATGCTTCATTTGTGTCATCAAATCTCGAGATTCAATACACAAAAGAATTGAGAACACAGACTGAGATATTAAGACACACATGTTTATAGTAGCATTATTCACAACCGCTAAGTGTGAGGACAACCCATGTGTCCATCAACGATGAATGGGTAAACAAAATGCAGTACCTGTATTTAATGCAATATTATTCAGCCTTTAAAAAGGAAGGAAATTATCATGCTACGAACAAGGATGATCTTTGAAGATGGTATGGCTATGCCAAGCAAAACAAGCCAGTCACAAGAGATCAATATTGTATGATTCTACTTATATGAGGTACTTAGGGTAGTTGAAGTCATAGAGACAAAGTAGAACAGTGGTTACTAGAGTTCGGGGGCAGGGAGAAAAGGGGAGTTATTTTATTTTATTTTTTTTAAGATTTATGTATTTTATTTGAGAGAGAGAGCACACGCGGGAGGGGCAGAGGGAGAGTGAGAAAGAATCTCAAGCTGACTCTGCACTGAACACAGAGCCTGACATAGGGCTCGATCTCACCACCCTGAGATCATGACCTGAGCCGAAACCAAGAGTTGGGCACTTAACCGACTGAGCCACCCAGGCGCCCCACGAGAGTTATTTTTTAAGTGGGTACAGAGTTTCAGTGTGGGATGAGGGACAAGCTCTGGAAACAGATAGCAGTGATGGTTGCACAGCATTGTGAATGTACTCAATACCACTGAATTGCACACCAAAAAAATAGTTAAAGTGGTAGACTTTTTGTTATACATATTTTACCATAATTTTAAAAAATGAAAAGGAAAATAAATAAATCTTGAGACTCACAAAGGTCCAGAGAATGGGTTCTGAGTACATGTCACAGGTATAGGATGTTATTGCTTTTAAATGGAAAAAAACAATATGGATAATGTAACAGACATAAACAAATTGCTTCAAGAAAATTATATTTGATCTCACTTTTAACACTCTTCACATAATAAAGAATGTTAACTAAAAGAATCTGAAAACTGAAAACGCATTAGTTAAATATGTCAAAAGTTTAGGAAAAAAACAAAAGCAAAAGTAAAATGAATGAATCCCTGAAGTAGTGATTGGTGAAAGTCTGCTGTGCACACATCGTTAGGACAGTTTGCAGATTGGGAACGCTTAAACCAAAACATGGAATGAGGCTTACAGGTATATTGCTGTAAAGCAGGTTATACAGTGAGAAGGCATTGACTGCTTATTCTTTACAGTGATGGGTTACAATATTAGAATTTTTTTTTTTTTAATGAAAGGGAGTTAGTTAGGTGTTACCTCATAGAAATTTTGCAGAACAATCTAAGTTTTGCTTATGATTTTCAGAGGAATAAGCAAGTTACCCAGGGCAAGTTAACTTCACTTGTCTTGCAAAATAAACTAAATTAAGCTTTGCTTCTATGATTTCACTGGATGTGTCTGCTCAGGGAATGTTCTGGTCTGGTGTCCCAGTTTGATTATAACAAATATAAGGGTACAAACTTATTCTGAACCCACAATAAGTGGCAGGGATTGGCCTGAACAGATTGTGTATCAGGGTCAGAATGGACGTTGAAGTTTCAAAAACGGATATCTCAGGTCAATTTCAGAGGTGTCAGGAAAGAGAGCAAAAACTAGACGAAAAGGAAAGACAAAAAGAAGGCCAACTGACGGCAGCTACACCGGGGAATGAGAAGAGATAAGTGAGAGTAGCGGCTGAGAGGTCTGACATGGCAATTGCTTGAAAGCTAAAAATAGAGAATTGGATCTGGGATGGAAGAAATAGGATGTGAAACCTGAGGCTGAGGGCGATCGCCGATGTCACATTCTGTGATGTTCTCACTTGACTCTCGGCATCAATGAGGAGAATTTTTGATGGTGATGGGGAAGAAACTTTGGGATGGGGAGCCAGAGAAAAGTATTTTGGCTGAATATCTTTGATGTGTTCATCAGAGGAGCGCTGAGGACGGCAAGAGGAAGAACAGGTGCGGGCAGGAGCTGCGGGCGGTAGGCTGCCCAGGCGGGGCAGGAGTTCCGGCAGGTTTCGAAGGGGGAAAGGAGACCATTTTCGGCATTGATGTAGAGCAACACGCAGCAGGAGTTGGCAAGAAGAGCCAGGTGGGAAAAGACAGAAGGAGAGATAATTGAAAGATAAGAATGAATCCCTAATCTGGTAGCCAGACAGAAAAAGGGGTCGTGCGGATGAAAGGAAGAGATGGGGGAAATGGGAGGCAGTTTCAATGAAAGCACAAAGATTAAATGAGTATTTAATTATCAATTCAGCAGTATGTGAAGTGTCCTGTCTTAAATTTCTTTAAATTCTGAAAGTGTGAACAGGAAGACAGGGAGACGTGTTTAAAAGAAACTCCCAGAACCTTCTCGCAAGGGGAACTCGTCTAACTACACACACCAGCACGTTTATGTGATTTGTTAAGAGGTGTTTTTTTTTTTTTTTTTCCTCCTCAAAGCTTTGGAGGATTTGATTGAAATCTTCATTTATGACTTTGAATCTCATTTGAAGCTCCCTCATATACGCCCCGGTGTGGGAAAGCATCGTGTACTGCAGATTCCCAATAAATCACCAGGCGTGTACAGGTCTATGCTTTTGTGTTACACACCATAATAAAAAGAATGTGTTTGGTGTGCCTCACTCCACCAAATAAATAATGTGTTCAGCTGTTACCTTACACCAAATAAATCAATGAAAACAAATGTCTTTCTGCAGAATAATTTCGTCTTAAACTCTAACATGTATCAGAAAATAGATTTCCTGTGTTCTTGAGCACGGATAGTAAACAGCACCAGGTCGGTGGTCTCTGTACCGTTCTGTGGAAGTTTGGATGTGGGGAGAGGATTGTTTACTAGTATGAAATCCTTTAAAAAAAAAAAAAAAAGGATTCTTATCTTTCATTTAGGTTAATAACATACCACATATATTTGTCAATCAAATTAGAATTACTGTCAGCCCATAATGCATTTTAGTTGAGCCAATATCAGTCAGTCCTGATTTATTTGCTTAATACAAATCTAATTGAGTTTCAGCCTGCTCGTCTCCTTTCCGCTGTTAACCGACCAAGTACATCTTTAATTTCCAAGAGCGATGGTGTGGTAGCAGTTGAGAGGAAAAGTGATTTGCATAAAGCCCCAGAAGGGTGCCAAAACTCTTCACGCTTTAAACAACAGCCTTTATTATTCTGTAAGTGGATGTGTTGAATTTTCATGCTTTTGTTTCCAGTTCAGCCCTGACAGAAAAGAATAAAGTAGATTTTGCCAGCACCCCTGCTGTGCCCTGGGGGAGAAATTCAATGTGCCTCATTTGTCTTAATTGGAGAACCGCCCTCAGCACCAGCTTTTTCTATGAATACATTAGCATAACAGACAGAAAATTCAAGCCCACTTTTGTAGCAGCCGGCTCCCCCCCCCACGCACACCTCCCAATTTTAGACTAATAAAAACTACACGAGGGGAGAAGTCCATGTTTCATCTCCTGGATTTCTCATAGTTGGTGTTGTAAACCTCTCCGTACAGGAGAGATGTATCAAGCCTGTTTTATCTCTGCGCTGTTATTAGAGGCGGTCGTGAAAAACGTGATAGATGTCATCCCTGACAGAGAGCTGAAAGCTTCTCTTTATTCTTCATAATGTGCTAATCCTATATACTTGTTCTTTGACTGGTTATGCTGCTTTTTCAGAGAGGAGAGTTGGTTTTACAGAGACAAATGGGGAGCAGCTATGAATGAACCTAGGGGGAAAAAAAAGAAAGAAAAATTCTTACCGAGGTGAATGTATTAGCACTAAAACAAACGCACTTATCTGAGTCAAAGCAAGATTTTAAACCCCGCGCCAATTCATTGGAGAAATATTAAATTCATCTCCACGTTTTTCATATGACAAAAGAGCTCTAAGTCTGGGCAAACAGCCTGTGCCGTGTAAATCATTTCCCTAATCCAGTCCCTTCCAGTGTCTGATTGAACTAATGGAATTTAAAGGTAGGTGTTTCAAAAGAAATATTTCGTTTACATGTTCCCAAGACTGGTATTAATTCTTTCATCACATCTGTTCAACCTGCTTGCCATTGCCAGCATGAGAGAGAGACGGAAAACATGGGGAAAGATATAATTTCTTAATAAAATGTGGTGTACACATTCTCTTGGAAAGATGGCTGCCTTTCAAAAAAACAGTGAATCCATATTTTGTCTTGATTTTTCTCCCGCAGGCCTCATTTACCACGTCAGTCACACGCTGCTCTCACTAGAAGCCTTCCAGGGATTTTAAATAAGGTTTTTGTTGTGGTGGTGGTTAAGAGCTTGTTTGGTTTTGAATTATCTGTATGTCCATTTAAAAATTAAATAGCTTTTGGGTCAGGTCCTTGTGGGTAAATGGAAGGCAAAATCATTTTGAAATCATAATTTTGAGATGCAAAAGCTTCCTGGCCTGGAGAGAACCAACCAGTTCTCACTTCTGAATAAATCCTCATTCTGTCGCCAACTTCAAACGTGTGGTACGCACCATCAGAAGCCCGAAGGCAAAATTGAGGATTAATGCACTCTTCCCCTCCCCCTCCCCCTGCCCTTCCTGCACTTTCCATTCACTCAGCCCCAATAAACATTCCAAGAGGCTCAGAGGAGTTGGTAAGTGTTGGAGACTAGGAATAAAATGTTTGCTTTCTTCTGTAAATAAATCTAAAAATAATCATTTGGCTTTATCTGTCCAGTGAGAGGAAGTCAGCTTTTCACTTTACCCCCGGTTCATTTACATTATAAAAATGACAAGCAGTTTACCCCAGTTTATCAGATAATCCCTGCTGCTTTCTAAACAAACATTCCAGCCGCTCTCGAGTTCTTTCTCGAATCCTGCTTCCCCGCCCCGAACGGCCTTGAAGTCTTGTCTGGGGTCTGGACTCAGCTGCCTCAGCCGGTCCAGCCCATCAGTAAGAGATGGTCTCCGTGAACACTCCATTCTCCCTCCCTCCCATACTAATTTGTTTCCTTTTTTAAACAAGTAATGAAATACTCATCTTCCTGGAATCTTGTATTTACTGCCCTTCCTAACAACTTTCAAAAATCACAAGGAAAGAGAAATGGGATTTGCGGGCTGCTTTGAGGACTGAATGACACAGATTTTCTTGAGAGGTGGTCGCTTTTGTTCTCTAGCATAGTATTAAAGATTTGAACGTTTGCTATTGTGAGAGTAATATGCGTTCCCTTTATCAAAATGGGAAAATACTGAAAATCGTAGAAAAGAATAAAAGCTACTCGTGGGGTTTAGTTTGTCTTGTTGTTTGTTGTGATACTGCTTCAGTTTCTGAGAAACACCCACATCCTTTGCAGACATGTTAGGCAAATTGGTATTTTAAACCCCTCTGCTAGGGTATTTGCATGTGGCCCTGCCCTACCCCCATGCTGATTTGGCCCACCTGTCCTGGGTTGAGAGGTGGCAGCGGGATTTAAACTCTTTGGGAAGACTAAACCAGTTGTTAACCTGAGTGGAGTTAAGGAGAACTGTTTTATGGTAATTCATCCATTATTTTTTGTGCCTTCACTCTCTATGAAAGTACTTTGCCCCCCAGAAATGAAGCATTGGTAGAATGACCCTAGAAAATCAAGCTTAGGTATTTAAGAGGGGAAGAGGAAGACATTAAGTTTGGGGAACAGATGGATAGGAAAGTGACTCTCCCTGTGTCCACAAAATATAAATTTATCCTAAAGACCTGGAATAAAAATAATCCTGCATGTTACTGTGGGCACTCTGGGGGGTAATGGTTAAGTGGGTGCCTTGATGAGAAGGGACATGATATGGCATGTCTCTCTGAAGAAAGCCATGCGATTCTTTCCTGAATCAAACTTTGAAGAGTGAAATTTCAAAAATTAAATCAATATTAATAGGGAAAAATCTAGAATTGACTTTGGAAAGTACTCTTTTGACTTTACAATTTTTTAAAAAAAAATTTTAGGAAGATTTTATTTATTCATTTGAGAGAGAAAGACAGAGGGAGCATAAGCAGGGGGAGAAGCAGAGGGAGAGGGAGAAGCAGACTCCCCACTGAGCTCAATCCCAGGACTCTATGATCATGACCTGAGCCAAAGGCAGATGCTTAGCCATCTGAGCCACCCAGGCGCCCCTTGACTTTACAAATTTATTCAATTTATACAAGTTCCTAACATGATCAAAACACAACAGCCAAGCAATACCAAATTAGGAGAAAACCAATGGGCAAGAGTAGGACAACTATTAAGACTAGAGTTTTAAGGCAAAATATTCCTGAGTTTAATTATACAGTCAAGTAACAGTGACCTAAAATTCCAACTGATAATCATTTCTGTTGAAATTACAAACAAAAGGTGTATAAGTACTAATTTAACATCAACAAATTAAGAATGAGATGCACTCCTTTGTGTAGTAACAGGCATGGTGAGGTGATGAAGAGAAAACACTTGCATTTGTTTTGTACACCAAAATTTCTCACTTTAGTGAGTTTGTAACAAATTAGCCCAAAGAGAGTCTCCTCTCTCTTCCTATTTATTTAGGGAACACCCAGGCTATTACTTTTTCTTGCTTAAACTTCTTTGGAAGTTATCGATTGACTACTCACTGTCTTGATAACCTCTTTGTACCTGATTCTAAAGATTAGCCAACATAAACTGGGAGAGTCCTTTAAGTAACCTCAGGTTTATCTGTCAACTCTCTTCAGTGATGTATCTGTTCTCTGAAAAGAAAAGGAATGTCAGATAAGGAACGATAGTTGTTAAGTAACCATATCCTTTAGGTTTTAACCTAAAAAAGCAAGACACCTGTGTGAGGTCTGCAATTGTGCACAGCATTTTTTCCTCTGGAAAAGTAACTGTAAGGACGTGGAATAGAAGCAGTGCACTTACGGCTTGGATCTGGTGTCTGAACAAACTGAAAAGGGACCACAATTCTACTCTGCACTGTTGTTTGTTCAGAGGAAGAGAAGGGAAAAACGGACACAGGCTATCACTGTTCCCAGGGAAAAGCAATTTTCAAAAGGTACAGCAAGAGGAGAAAGTTTGGGTGGTACTGGAATGCTAAGAAGCTCCAGTGGTGTCAGGGAAAGATATTGCAGGATGGGTGGCTGGTAGGAATACACAAAAAGCATGAGAGCCTAGGAGATGCTCTAGAAAATTCTTTGAGCTGTGACACTGTGTCTTCCTTACTCATTTGAGTATCTTGCTCATCTGTATATCACAGATTCTGTTCTAAGAGTTGAGCTAAAATGGAGTGAAACATAAAAAGTCTAATGGGTAAAACTCCCACAGGGATGGTGCAGGCCACCTGGCTGGAGATGAGGCTTGGATATGGTAACTTGTAGTTAGGCAACCCTTCACTCCCCGTCCAGCTCTGATTTGCATGGGGTCTCGGCAGACTCAAGCTAAACATCTGGAACTCTGTTTGCAATCCGGATTCAGGTATGTGCTGATGAGCGTAAGCGGGAGCAATGGTGCCAAATTGCAGAAGAAACAATGGAAGGCCTTAGAAGAAAAACTGTAATTAGAAAGAAGTTCTGCAGAATGGACCAGCTGCAAAAACAGGTCCAAAGAAAGGGGCACGATGGACCCAAGCAGAGAGTGAAATTGGACTCGAATTCTCCCTGACCTCACTCTCAGAAATCCCCTGTATGTGTGGGGCAAAAGAAGGCTACATGTAGCTGTGGGTTAGAAAAATAAGAAGATGTGTTAACTGACTAAACCCCTTGTAGATCCCGAAGTATGCAAGAATGTCAAACACAGGGATCAGAGTTCCTAGAGTTTCAGAAGTTCAAAGCAGTAAGCACTATAATTCAGGTGGTCTGAACACAGTAGTGATGTTACACTGGAACAGTGCTATGCCTGGGGTCAACCTGAGTAACAATGGAGCACAGGAACAGCAGGGTGCAGACGGCTGGTAGTGGTATAAAGAAAGCGAAGGAGGGGGCCTGCGTGGCTCAGCTGGTTGAGTGTCTGACTCTTGATTTCAGCTCAGGTCATTATCTTGGGGTTGTGGGATCAAGGCCCATGTTGGGCTCCACACTTAGTGCAGGGTCTGCTGGAGATTCTCTCCCTCTTCCTCGTCCTCCCTCTTTACTTCTCCCCCTACCCGAACTCATGCTCTCTCTCTCTCTCTCTCTCAAAATAAATAAAATCTTTATTTATTTATTTTAAAGATTTTATTTATTTATTTGACAGAGAGAGAGGCAGCGAGAGAGTGAACACCAGCAGGGGGAGTGGGAGAGGGAGAAGCAGGCTTCCCGCTGAGCAGGGAGCCGGATGCGGGGCTCAATCCCAGAACGCTGGGATCATGACCTGAGCTGAAGGCAGACACTTAACGACTGAGCCACCCAGGCGCCTCACAAATCTTAAAAAAAAAAAAAAAAAAAAAAAAAAGGGAAGAGTTGAGATTCAGTGGGTCAAGTTGGAGTTGTTGATAAAATTGTTAAGTTGACCTTGCCTAATAATCATAGGGTATTGGGTTTCGGAGGTATTTATATGGACATGAGGTAAATTGTTGGAAAATAGGGAGTGTGTTAGTCAGCTAGGGCTGCCTTACTGAAGTACCACAGACTGGCTGGCTTCAACAACTGGAATTTGTTTTTTCGCAGATCTACAGCCCAGGAGTCCAGGATTAAGGTGTTAGCAGGATTGGTGTCTGGTAAGTCCTTTCTTCCTAGCTTGCTCTTGGCTGCCTTCTCGTTGTGTTTTCACCCACCTTTCCTGTGTATGTGCACAGAGAGTGAGTAAGCTCTAGTGTCTCTTCCAGTTCTTAGAAGGACCCCAGTCCTATTGGATCAAGGCCCCACCCATACCACCTCAATTAACTCCTTCCTTAAAAGCCCTATCTTCAAATATAGCCACTTTGTGGATTAGGGCTTTAACATAGGAATTTTGGGGGAACAGAATTCAGGAGCCAGAATGGATCTTCATGAATGAATCTAGGAAAAGGAAAAGATGTAGAGTTCTACCATGTACCTAAAGATGACTATTCACCTTCAAGTGCTTGTGTCTGACCTGTATATATGGAAGGCTTGTACATAAGAGAAGCAACGGGTAAGGGCCACCTGGGTGGCTCAGTTGGTTAAGCGGAGTCTCCTTCTCCCTCCACCCCTCCCCCTGCTTGTGCTCTCTCTCAAAGGAATAAAATAAAATCTTTTTAAAAAGAAAGAAAGAAAATAAAAAAGAAAAAAGCAATGGGTAAAAAGCCCATTCCCCTTTCTTAGAGTTTCCAAAAAACGGTCTTGATTCACCCCATAGTCCAGTGGGTATTAAACCGAAAGGAATATTCATCTTTTACACCTACGCTTTGTTTATCAGACTATAAATAATTTTTTCTGGGATAAATTTTGCAAACTATAACCAAGTCTCCTTTGGAAAGTATAGAAGAAAAAAGTTGAGGCAATGTGTGAACTCTGACCATCGTGAGTTTTCTTTGACTTAAAGAAACTGTGTTCTAGATCAGATTCATACTGCTATTTACTGTGTGAATAGTCTTCAGAAGGCAAGTTTGTTTTTATACAAATAAAAATATGAATGTGATCTCATGTATTACATTGCGGGCTTATAAAAATACCATGACTTTTTAATGATTTTTTTTGGGGGGGGAGAAAAGGAAAACCAGAAATTGCCAACATTGCAGTACCCAGTTGATTTTTCTCCAAGAACAAGTCGAGCATAGATTTGATTTTATTGTATAATAATAATGTGAGTTAAATGTGGCTCAGAGTACTGCCCTGTCCCGCACTAAATGAATACTCACTATCTTTGATATGTTCTCTTTTTGTAGCTGCCTATCAAGTGTCAACCGTGTTTCATTTAGGCTGGGTTGTAGGCAATATAAACCAATTCTGACTTACGGGAAAAGGGAATTTGTTAGATAAAAAGGACAAATCATAGAATTGAAGACAAGTTGCTGGTCGTTGAAAGGGCAGGATGCAGAGTAGATAGGTTTTAGGGCTGCAGGGAACATGACCCAGTAGGCACTCTCTTTAGGATGCCACTGTTGCTATAAATCACAGTGTCCATAACCAAGCTTCTCCTGAAAAGAATCAGGTTAGCAAAACTTGGGTCAGGTGTCCATTTGATTAACAATTCCCCTGATGGCGCACCTGCTGAGGGCGTATGGGGTGCCGCTAGAAGAATGGGAATGGGCAGGACAAAGCAACCGACGTCCCCTAGGAACAACTACCAGAAATATACCTGTGTTGAATATTGATTGTGGAAAGGTGAAAGCATTAGGATTAGCACTGACAACAGAAGAATTTCCTGCTGACTTTGTTTCCCTAAATGACCTCCAAGTAGATCCTCCATCTCTGACTACGTGGTAATAAAACCCCAAAATAAGGATGCTGTATCATGGCCTGAGATGTCTGCTTACCTAGCTGCGTTTAAATCCTGGCTTCATATTTCGCTCCGCTGGAGGATTTCTGTGCCCCTTTCCTGGCTTTGTACTGCTGCCACCACCTCTTTGTCATCTTTCTGCTTTTCAGTATGACCTTCATTATTTCCCCACAGATTACTCACCAGCCTGAGGGTCCTAACAATGCCGACCTACAGCAGTGGGGACTGAGTTTTAGAGTCTCATGAAACAACAATCTTAACCAGTGTGGAAACAACATTCCAGTCGAACTCTTCTCTAATCCTTGGTGCCCAGGCCATGTCACCTCAGCTGTTGTTGTTAGACTCCATTTTGGTCTGACTAGATATATAGCTGTCAGGGAAATCTAATTTTTTGTGATGCAATCAAGAAACGTCTAGGTACAGATTAAGCAGCCTTTCAACTATGTTTGTTTGGGCACTTGAAGGCTGGTCTAGTTTTGAAATGGCTCCCTTAAAGACCAAATGGGGAAAGCCAAGAACTCTGGGCAATACTTCAAAAGTCAGCAGCTGCTCTGCACTCCCAGTCAATCCCAATTTGCCACTTGGCTGCTTACTGATGAGCTGCTTGTATGAGTGTTGGATAGCGCCATAGTGTATTCCCTGGTTCACCCATTGGCTTACCAAGCTTGGGGCAGATATCTGGTACCCCAGAAGCTTGGCCTGTCTGCTAAACAGCTTGTTATAAGGGAAAGAGAATTTGATTGGAAGTCAAGAGTCCAGTTGCAGATTTGAACTGTCCCTAATTACATATATGGTGGGGGGCAAGTAACTTAATCTAGCTAGGCCTTAGGGGTTTGTTGTTGTTGCTGTTGTTAACATTTTATGGGAACTTCAAACCTTTGCAAAAGCAGAAAGAATAATATAATAAATCCCCTACCCTATTGTCTATCTTCAGCAATTATGAACTTCGAATAGTTTAACTCTGCCTCACCTACTGGGTTACGGTGAGACAAATCCCAGAATCATCTCATTATATCCATAAATATTTCAGAGTGTATCTCTAAAAGATTAGAACTACTTTGTTTTTAAAAGTCACAATAACATTAGATACTAGAAGTAATAATAACTCAATAATATTTTCAAATATTTAGTGTTCAAATTTTCCTGACTGTAACATTTAAAAAAATATCTTTTTAGGGGCACCTGGCTGGCTTAGTTGGGAGAGCTTGTTACTCTTGATCTCGGGATCATGAGTCTGAGCCCCACATTGGGCTTAGAGATTACTTAAAAAGATAAAAATAAATGTAAAAAAATTTTTTTTCAATGTTCTGTTTCCTTTAATGATGCCCCATGTCCCTGAAGGGCAGGTACAGGCAGCTAGGCAATGGCAAGAGATGTTCACTTGAAGATCTTGCCCTGACTGAAGGTTTTGCCCACATGTTAGAAGGCCCCCTCCCAGGAAAAGTACTCTCGAACCAGTGTCTGGATCTCCTCACTGCCAGGATCCAGTTTCTGCTATGTATGTGACTCGTAGTCCACCTGCCAATCTGGACTCAGCGGAAAGGCAAGCTCCTGGTCTTGAACAACCCAGACTCCAGAAATGGAGCTGCTATTGCTGGTTCCAAAGAGGATGACACTGACAAAGGCATTCTTCCTCAGCTTGTCCAACCGCTGGAACATTCCAGCGATGAGGTTGCAACTCATGAAGGTCTGGGTGAGCTCTTCAGGGAAGCAGCCCTCAGAGTACCACAGAGACCAGCCATCCTTATCAATGTGCTCCCAAAAATACGGCAGCACCACAGAGAGAGTGTCCTCATTGGAGTACCTGCGCTTAAATTTTCCAACACAAAGTTACTCTTGGACAGGAGAGCAAAGGGGTCCTTGGCCTTTGGTTCTGCAGCCAGTGCCTGGTCACATTCATCCATCTTCTCCTCAGGAGCAGGGGCAGCAGCCTTTTTTTCCTCTTTCTGCTCAGCCTGGCTTCTCTTCCTGAGAACCTTTCTCTTTCCGTGGTCTGTGCTTTTTAGGATCTGCAAACTTTTCAGCATCCAACTGGGCCATCTTCTCACAGCGTTTCACCTCCCCTCCCCCAAACTGGGGCTGGTTAATGCTGGTGAGGAACCAGCAGTTGGTATTGGGGAAGGTCTGGAGGAAAGAAGGCTCCAGGACCTGTTTATAATAGAGCCACAAGAGCGTGCAGACAACTGCAATGTCAGCCAGTGTCCCACATTGGACCACCAGGAAAGTCCTCGTCTTCAAGTGAACATCCAGTAGCCCCAGAATTTGCTTCACTTCCTCCTTTGCATTCTCTGTGGCCTGCTTGTTGTGGTGCATGGTGCCCAAGGTGGGGAACACCCAGGTACTGGTTGGGGGCACTATGTCACTATCAGTAAAGCTCACCCACTGCATTCCTGGGCTGCTGCCTCTGGAGTACTTCCCCACAGCAACTCACTGCAATGGCATTACTCTCAAACACACAGAAGCCATCATCACCCTCAAATGCTGGAATCTTGGCAGCAGGAAATGTACGGAGAAATTCAGGGGTACAGTTTGTTTGGCCAAAGTGGAAGTGGGGTGGTGCAGAGAGCATGGGGACCTAAACCCCGCTGTGCTGAGCAGCAATGAGAGCCTTGATGGCCCTTCAGTTTTCAGGATATGTGTACAGGGTCCCAGCCACCATGGTGATTCTGCAGAGAAAGCTAAAAAAAAAAAATTTTTTTAAAGGATGGAAATGAGGTCAAAAATTAAATTGTTTAAATGTCTCTTAAGTCTATTTTAAACTATAGAGTCTCCCTCTCTCTCTCTTTCTCTCTCCTTCAACTTATTTGGGCGGGGGGAGTAGATTATGTGTCCTGTAGAGATATTCAGTCTGGACTTTGTTAATTGCATCCTTGTAATGATACTTAATATATTGTTCTGTCTTCTGTATTTCTTGTAGTTAGATCTACAAGTTTGGTCATTTTAAGTACTCATTTTTGGTAAGAATGCTTCTTAGGTAGTATCATGCACTTCCATTAGGAAGCATATTATGTCTAGTTGTTTGTCCTTTTGAGTTGTTAGCAGCCATTGATAACCATTGTCTAGATCCATTATTTCAAAAGCGGTTGCAAAATAGTGATATATTTTTAATATACCTTCTTCATTTACTAGATAGAGTACTTCTATAAAAAGTAGCTTCTTGCAAACTATTTGGTTACCCTGCACTATAGAGATGTGGGAAAAGCAGGATAAATGCTTGATTCCTTTCCCTGTATTTACAAGTTTTAAAAAATAATGAATCATTTTTCTAGCATCTTCTCATGGAGAACAATGAAGGGTTTTTGTTGTTATGTAAAATCATTATGCACTTCTGGGTTTAAACATATTTGATGTGCTTTAACCCATTAACCCATTTTGGTTATTATTCTTGTAGAAGTCCATATCAGCTAGTGGGAACTGCTTCAATTAGTCTAATAAGGAGAGAACATATAAAGTTCTATGTTTGCATAAGACATGAGCTATGGGAAAATCCAAAAGAATTGACAAAACACTCCTAGATCTAAAAAGTAATTATAGTAAGTTTGTAGGATATAAGATTAATAATAAAGTCTGTCACTTTCCTATGCACCAGTAAAAAGTAGAAATGAAAAAGTAGAATTAAAATGAAAAACAATATAATTTACATTAGCACCCCGAAAATGAAATATGTAGGTATAAATCTAACAAAATATGTACAAGAGCTAAATGAGGAAAACTTAAAAACTCTGATAAACAAAATCAAAGAATTAAATAAATGAAGAGATAGTCCATGATCATGGATAGGAAGACTCAATATTGTCAAGATATCAGTTCTTCCAACTTGATATACAGATTCAGTGCAACCCCAATCAAAATCCCAGCCATTTATTTTATGGATAGCAATACACTGAGTCTAAAGTTTTATGAATAGACAAAAGACCTGGAATGTTCAACACAATATTGAAGGAAAAGAACAAAGTTGGAGGAATGACACTATTGATGTCAAGACTTACTGTAATTGCAAACTTCTGCTCTGCAAAAGACAACGTCAAGAAAATGACATGACAAGCCATAGATTTGGAGAAAATACTTGCAAAAGACATATCAGATAAAGGACTGTTATCCAAAATGTGTAAAGAACTCTTAAATCTCAGCAATAAGAAAACAATCTGATTTTTAAAATAGCTCAAAGAAGAAAGAGGAAGAAGAGGAAAAAGAAGAAGAAGAAGAAAGTATTATACCTGCCAAGAAGGCAAAGCAAAAACAGCACCTCTCTCTGTGCAGTGCTGGGAGTTGAATGGCGACCAAGACACAAATCCATGAGATTTTCTTCAGTGCTTTTTTTTTTTTTAATTTTTCCAAATAAGAAAGCTAATAATACAAAAACTTTAAGTCATCAGGAGTCAAATTGTGATGATGATCCTGTTTAAATCAAGCCTGAATGAATTAAAGTAAGTATAGGTTTTATAATTTTCAAAGTATTCTTTAAAAAAAAAAAGTACTCTTAAGGTGTTCAGGAAACTGTACTTAAATGTAACATCTCCATTTTTAGTGATCGTGGATAAATGATGTGTGACTGTAACTTCCTCCTTGGTTAAATTATAAACTATTATATATCACAACATGATTGAATATATGCCATTTCAAACCAAGCTAAAGATGAATGACCCATATTTCAAGTTAAGCTTTTTACATGTTAAAATAAGACAATAATCTTGGACCATGACTAAAACCCAACACAGAAAGACTGATGTGTCACATATTCTAAGTATCATTGAGTCAAAGGCAATGAAATTTGTTACATACTATGATATTTGAGAATGTATGTAAGCTTTTTAAATGTAGTCCACGGTTCAGTACTATTAAGTCCTGATCCATCCAGTTGATGCATTGCATCATCAACCTGCCAGGAAGCCTTTGGAGAGCCATTTGTCCCTGGATCCAAATCAAATATGTACCCTGAGTGGTAAAAAATATTTTGTTAGACTCAGCGACTGAGTTATCTCTGACGGGACTGCCAAATGAATTATGACAACAGTTGACCACTTTGGACTCTGGGGCAATATTACCAAAAAGTAAAAGAGAAAAATATGTTCTTTCTAGTTTCTGATCTTATGCAGAACAAATACATCATTCTTTCTGTTATGAATCTCAGTTGAAGTCCAAGGCTCCTCTGCTTTTCTTTATCGGAACCTAACAGGGTATGGACGTCATTTATCCTGTGTGTTATTTGAAGGGGCATATACTCAAAGTTGGTACGTAACATTATTTCTGAATCACAACGCAGTTGAGGCTTAAGAGAGAATTGTTGGCTCCTGACTTACCTGGGATCACCTCTCAGCATTACTACTTAATAGGGGTAACACTATCTTTTGTTATGGCTGTAAAAGTCAATGGTGAATGTTAAGTCTTTGACATATTGTGGGCACTCATAAAAAAGACAGCTTTGATTATGATGGTCTAACAACAACAGGCTTTTTCTAACATTGCTAACTTCAAGTCTTCTGAGGATAAATGTATGAATACGATTACATATAAGACAGTGGGGCACAGTCCACCAGGAAATGCATAACCTGCCGAAGGCCTTCAACAACAAATAAACAAAAGCAGCAACAGGATCACAAATACACAATAACAAGAATACTAAGAAACCCACTGTGCCGCCCACGTCAACCCTGTCTGCCCCTTGGTCCCTAAATATTAAAAGTTAAATAATGTATTTAGGAAAGAGTCCTCAGAAATTATTTTGCCTTTCGGCAACTTTATACCTCAGATATATAAAAGAAGTTCTTTCTTTCTTTCTTTCTTTCTTTTTTTAATGAATAGTTTCTAAGTTCATCTGAAGCATCCCCTCATTCCTGTGACCAACACATTAATAATTCTCTACATTACTACTTTGCTTTACTGCTCCCACGCTGATTCAGAAAACATGAACACTTGGCTATTCACGAGGAGCAGTGTTCAGTTTCTCTGACTACCTGAATTCCCAGAGGGAAAGGAAGCACAGACTATGTTTCATTTCCATCAGGCTTCTGCTGCAATGCTGTGATTTTTCTCCAAGTCCAGGCCCCAGGCCACTGCGTGAAAGGCTAGGACTTCCCGAAGACAAAGACTTCAATTTTGGTTTTATTGCATTTCTTTGTATTTTATTATTCCTCTACATCCTGCTTCAGGAAAGTTTTGGAAAACACAAAGATCTCAACCCTGGGAGCCAAACTGCTTAAAACAATTACTTGGTTTTTAGTGGGATTTTTTTTTTTTTTTTCAAAAAAAAAAAAAAAGATTTTCCTCTTGCAAGGATTTGGGAGTTTACTTTCTTGCAAAAGATGGGCTTTCTGAAAAATTTCCATTGGCAGTAATCCAGGGTCATAATGACTTTAAATTAAACCCTCAAGGGTTTCCCTTTCTCTTCTTGAGCCACAAACAATTCCTTCCTCTGAGTGTTAGACTTAGTTTAACTCAGCAAGTTTCCAGAAGCCGTGCACATGGACACAGAGGGCAGGAATTCAAACTTTCAACTTTAAAGAGGCTGTTAGGGCCTGGCATCTTCAGCCCTCTCTGAATCCCTGCTGTTCTACTGAGTGTGAGTGCACACGGGAGGCCGGAGAGCAGCTGTTTGCCTAGGTTGTGCAGGGCTGGTAAGGAATTTCAGACAGGTGTGTAAATTATTTTATGCAAAAAATGTATCTAAGGGCAAAACCTTGATCAGATCAAATATTCCAAAGAAATGACTCATGACTATCGTGCTGTCTCATAAATTGAAAACATTGGCACTTTCCCAGAATTTCTTTCACCTTACAAGATATTTGTAACAGTACAATTTTATGTTTACAAGTCCACCAGCCTGAATTATTTTAAATTTACTTAGTTTTTTTTAAAGCAATGTTTCTCCTAAACAGTGAAGATTATTCGAGGTAATCTCACAGAAGGAATCTCCGTGATGGGAGGGAAGCAGAAAGCAGCTTAGCATTTTTCCTCCCCTTCTCTACCCGCCCCCCTCCCCCCACCCCAGTCCTCTTCCACACCCACCCACCCCAATTCAAACAGGTTCTAATTAAGGCAAAAACATATCTATCTGAAGAACAAGCTTGAGTTTCACCAAAGTACTAAGCGTCGTGGGATAGGGACATTTAGAAGGGCAGAATATTTGTAGGCACCACAAATGTAAAGCCAAGTCTGGTCTTTGGAATTGCTTGGCTGAAATTGCTTTCTCTTGTCTGGAAGAGCAGAGATCAGATGTGCCTCAGACTTGCTTTCAAGCATTTTGTTTGGGAGTTTCTCAGCTCTTGACTGGGGATTCCTTTAGATTTTGTCTTCGAGTTTTGTAGCTCACTGGCCTTTTGGTTGAGTTCTGTTGCTGATAATTTGAAGATGACTCTGGTCCTGTGTGATTTGGCTCTTAAGAAGATTTACAGGTGAGTCTCTTTAGTCATGCCCCGAAAAGGTGATAAAATTTTAAAAATCTATTTGGAGGCCACACAATTTAACATAATTCCACTTCTGTGTTTCCTCACCTTATACTTGTAATCCATTAAGCTGTTTTATAGAGGCTAAATATAAAAGGACCGTGGTACTATAGTATTTCTTAACCTGTTATTAAGAGCACAATATTTTAAAGGAATGAGGACCCAAATGCAAATTTCTATTCTCTTTGTATAACATTTATGCAATAAAGAATGAATTGAGTACATGATTCTTCATGTCTGAAGTACTAGGGCTGGTAATGCATGGAGCGGCAAGAAGCAAGCATTAATCTATCCAGCTGCTAAGAAATGAAATGTCACTTGGAGGAACTTGGTCTCGCTGGCACATTCTTTCATGGAATTCTCCATCAAAAAGCACAGGCAAAAGTAATTCTTTTTCCAATGCATTATATCATAACACATCTACCCTTTTTCGTGTATTCAGACTTAACTTCTGCCTATGGAGTGCGTATACAGGAGCTTCTGTTTTTTTTCTTTTTAAGATTTTATTTATTTATTTTGAGAGAGAGCCTGCGCGGGCAAGGTGGGGGGGAGGGGCAGAGGCAGAGGGAGAAGCAGACTCCCCGCTGAGCAGGGAGCCCCACGAGGGTCTCAATCCCAGGACCCTGAAATCACGACCTGAGCCGAAGGCAGATGCCCAACCGACCGAGCCACCCAGGCGTCCCCCGTTTTTCAAGAGTGTTTTTAAATATTTTAAAAATGTATCTTTGCTACAAACTCCTGAGTATACCTGTTTGTCTGCAGGTCCTGTCGCTCAGCTGACCCTTATTAACTTATTTAGCCTCACGTTCATCACGATGCCCAGGTGCCTCCTGCAGGAGGGGGTGGTAAGCGGGGAGCTCTGGGGCCAGTAGCACTTCCGGCAAACGCCCCGCCCCCCTCCTGGTGGCTCCCATCCCCCTTGGGTGTTGTACTGCCGCCGGGCCCGGGAGACCAAGGAGCTATGAAGACCCAGGATTTGCGGGTGAGTAAACAGCTTAAGGGTTTAGTGGAGAGCATTGTGGTATGAGTGAGGCCTATGCTAATTGTGAGCCTTCCTTGCTGCTTCTTCATTGAGTTCCCGAAGCCGAGATAGCCAGATAAGCAACCTTTCCATTAAAAACGCCTTGCTGGGGTGCCTGGCGGGCTCAGGCAGTAGCGCAGGCCGCTCTCGATCTAGGAGTTGTGAGTTTGAGTCCCTTGTTGGGTGTAGAGGCTACTAAATAAGTAAATAAAAACACCTTACTGACCTTTGGTTGGGCATTGCTTCAGGATGGCGAGCAAGAAATGAAGAAGCCCCTTCTAAATAATACAAAGTGAGTGGTGTTTTATTTTAGATAGAACTGGTTTGGGGCTCCTGGATGGCTCCGTTGGTTGGGCATCTGACTCTTTCGGCTCAGGTCATGATCCTGGGGTCATGAGATCGAGCCCGAGATGTCTCCGTGCTCAGCGCGGCGTCTGCTTGTCCCTCTCCCACCTCCTCTGCCCTCCCCCCACCGTGTGGTCTCTCGCACTCTGTTGCACTCTCTCCCAGATAGCTAGGTGAGTAGGTAGGTAGGTAGATAGAGGAAAGGGGGGAGGGAGGAAGGGAGGGAAGAAGGAAGGGGTTTCAAACTTTTTTTTTTTTTTAAAGATTTTATTTATTTATTCGACAGAGAGAGAGACAGCCAGCGCGAGCGGGAACACAAGCAGGGGGAGTGGGAGAGGAAGAAGCAGGCTCATAGTGGAAGAGCCTGATGTGGGACTCGATCCCAGAACTCCGGGATCACGCCCTGAGCTGAAGGCAGACGCTTAACCGCTGTGCCACCCAGGCGCCCCGATTTCAAACTTTTGACCACAGAATCCTTTATCCAGATTTCTCTGTTAAAGTGAAGCAGAGGCGTATCTCACTTAGCATCTCCTCTCACAAACGTGAGGCCCCTTGAGACGTGACCCCTCAGAGCCCACAGCCTTGTTACATTTCTATCTCAAAACAAAATCCTCGCTAATTTTTAAAATTGATTAATCACTCTATGATTCTCCAAAATAAATGTAAAAGCCAGGATAATAGTAAAGAAAGACATTTTAGTAGCTCTAACAGGAGATGAGTTTGAATTCTGTCTTCCCTTATGAAGGCAAGTCAGTCTTGCCCCACATTTCAGAATTTTTAAGCAGAGTGATTTTTTTGTTTGTTTGTTTTTAATCTTGATAGATATGTGTGTTCCTCAGAGGTGAATTTCTCTGCGTGCCTTTCAACACCTTCCATCCACAGAGAAGCCAACCTCTTCAAGTCAATACGTGTCATCTTTAAGGTAAGGTCAGCTGGGATCCTAGCGTGGGACTGGTCTTCATGAACAAATATATCCTATTTTTAATCTCTCAGCATTGATTTTTTCAGTAGTCTTTTAACTTTTAGTTTTATGCAATGGGGAGTAATCAAAAGAATATTGGAGCCAGAGTCAGAAAACTTGGGCATTGCTATCACGACCAAAGAAATAACATTTGTGAGATGTCTTTGAAAATATGATGTATTATTCTTTGCTTTATCAAGTTCTGTTTCTGCATGTTGAATGTCAATGATGAATCACTAAATTCTACACCAATATTACACTCTATGTTAACTAACTAGAATTTAAATAAAAATTTGGAACAAAAAACCCAACCAAACCAAAAAAAAGTGTATTTGAGGGCCTATTATGTGACAGGCACTGGAAATACCCAGAGCTTACATTCTGAAAGAGATGGATCGGTAGACTGGCTATGGTTACTATTTATGTTACATTAGCACCATCATTATTAAATAGAGAAACTTTGCTTATTTGTGCTGTGCTTAACATTTGAATTGTGAACATAGTGAGTTTGAAGATGGAAGACTTGAGTGTGCCTCCTGGTTCCCTGTCATATATTAGCTGAATATATCTACAAGCAAATCATTTCATCTTATCGAGGACATTTCCTCATTTGTAAATGTGGGACAGTGCTAATCCCTAACTCCCAAGAGTGTTGTAAATATCTTGAAATGATGGAGGATGCGTTCTGTGCATCGTACAGTACTATGCAATACTATACATACTTAGTCCTACAGCTGTGAATACAGTGTCTTTCTACAGAGAAGCACAACCTGCCATCCTAGCTTTATCCAATTTAGGATTTCTCTTTTTTTCTAAACATGGCAAAAAAATAATAATAATAAGTAAACTGTCAACAGTAGTGTCCACTCTTCGAGATAACATGAATTGTGTTCACACAACAATATTTAGGCTACATGCATAGCTATGAATTGGCCAGTGTTTTGCCAACAACAGCATAAATGACAACTATTCACATATAAGTTCTCTATTGTACTGATTACAAGCTTGTGTGTGGGGATGATTCATGGTTTACTTGCTTTTCAAGTCACAATTTCAAGTAGCGTCATTTGTCTTCTATCAGCAATTCATACTTAGACCAAGAATCCACGTGCTGATCTCTTGTATTCACATCGTTTCTAGTCTTGAACAGCCTCATTCAGACTGCAACAGCTCTAAAGTAAATAGTGCAGATGGCCTTTAAAAACAACAACAACAACAAGAAAACCTTTCACTGATGTCTCTTTCATCTTCATAATTATTTTGTTCAGTAGTACGTTTTACTCAATGCTAAGTGCCAAATAGTGTCTTCGGAAAATTTTGTCCTGTGAATACTGTAGCACATATTACTGTGTGTTTATATTTTATACATCAAAGGCCAATCCAATTCCAGGAGGCCCACATGAGTTAGAAACAGCGATTTGAACCATTTGAGAGAAGATGATAGAAAGAGGACAGCCTTTAAGATAGGTGTTCATTGATTTGTGATTTCCCTCAGGAAGCATGTTAGGAAAGCTTACTATGTCCCAGGTCCTGTGCTAGGAACAGCAGTACACCGAAGACACCTTCTCTGTCCTCAGGTAGAACGAATTTAGTGAGGGAGTGAAAGACATAAATAATTAGGAAACAGGCACATAGGGTTAGGAGGGAAAGGGCATGAGAAAAAGGCATGGAAAGCAAGAAAAATGGTGCGATCCAAAGTAAGCAAATCCACAGAGAAAGATCTGTGGTTGTCTACTTGTGGTTTGCGTAAATAACTAACTTATTCATTGAAATAAGGGATGTTGGAAGAGGAGTAGGTTTCGAGTGAGAGAGGAGGGATAGATGATAAGTGTTGTACAGGTTGCATTTGAGATGCTTTTTTTAAAGATTTTGTTTATTTGAGATAGAGCACGAGCTGGGCGAAGGAGCAGAGGGAGAGGGAGAAGCAGACTCTCCACTGAGCAAGGAGCCCAACGCGGGGCTGGGTCCCAGGACCTGGGACCATGACCTGAGCCAAAGGTAGACACTTAACCAACTGAAACACCCAGGCACCCCAGATTTGAAATGCTTTTGATGTATATTTAGTAATTACATAAAGCGAAGCTCACTTGTGAGCCTTGTGTAAGAGAAGATTGAAATTATGGGTGTGGTAAGATCTCTTAGGATACGGTAAGATGAGGGCAAAGCTTGAAGAACTCTCAGCTGAAGATGAGGTGCAAGAAGATGAGCCTGCAAGTAGTACAGACTGGGAGAGACCAGAAAGGAAGGAGGAAAACAGCAGCCTTTCTCTACTGACGGAGAAGGGATGGAGACAGCAGTCTCTAGTGTCCCATGCTGTTGAGAAGTCAAGATCAAGATTTGGCTGTCTGGAGGTCTTTGGTGACTCTAACCAGTTAAATACCATCCATATGCTAATGACTCCCAAATGTAAAACTCAAGTCCAGTTTTTTCCTACACCCCCGAGTCGCGCCCCCGGTTGCATATGGAATGTCTGCAAGGCATCCCAAGCTGAACATGTTCAACAGAGAGCTCCTGGTTCTCTTCCCTATACTTGTTCCCCATGCAGGCTTCCTTATCTCCCTTCCTGTCAGCTCCCCACTTTAAGGTGCTCAGGCTAAAAAATCCTCGGCATCATCCTTGACTCTTGGTTTTCTCTCGTACAACTCATCCAATCTGCAACAAAATCTGTTAGCTCTACCTTCACAGTATTCCAGCCTCCTGTCCACACCTCACCCCCTCTTTGTGCCAACCTCCGTAGCCTCTTCTTTTTACTCATAGCTTCACTGAGATATATGTCACATACCATGTAATTCGTCTGTTTAAAGTGTACAACCCATTGGTTTTTAGTATGTTCATGGAGTTGTGCAACTGTCGCCACAGGTAATTTCAGAACGTTTAGTCATCCCCCAAAAAATGAACAGTCACTCCCCATTCCCTCATTGCCCTAGTTCCTGGTAACCACTCATTTACTTTCTGTCTCTATGGAGTAGTCTACTCTTTTCACATAAATGGAATCACATGCTATGTGGTCTTTTGTGATTGGCTTCTTTCATACAGTGTAATAATTTCAAGGTTTATCTTTGTTGTGGGATATATCAGTATTTCATTCCTTTTTATGACTGAATAATGTTTTGTGAACATACCACAATTTATCCATTCATCAGTTGATGGACACTTGGATTGTTTCCACCTTTTGGCTCTTCTGAATAATGATGCTCTATTTGTGTTCTCTTTGAAGATATGTTTTCTTTTCTCTTGGGTTTGTACCTGGGAGTGTAATTGCTGGGCCATATGGTAATTCTGTATTTAACCTTTTGAGGAAATGCCAGATTGCTTTCTGAGGTGGTGTCCCTCATCCCTTGGCAGGAATATTTTGTCAGCATTATTTCTGCTCTTCTTACTTCCATCCTTGCTCCCTGGCTGTCCATTTTCAAACATCATTTGCCTGCTCAGATGGCTCCACTGAGTCCTCATCTCGCTCAGAAGAAAGTCAAAGTACTTACAATGATCACAAGCCCCCATGCAACCTGGCCCCATATGACCTCATTGGTTTTATCTTCCTCGCCTTGCTCATTCCTTACTCATCTCTTCACTGTTCCTTGAAGATACCAGGCACACTCCCTCTGCTTATTCTTCCTCCTTTCTGGAAGAGACTTCCCACTATACCCATGGAGTTTGTTCCTTATCTCTTCAAATCTTTATTCAAGTGTCTCCTTCTCTGTGAGGCAGTGACCACTCCCTAACTCCCTTTCTTGCTTTGTGTCTGTTTGCTTTTTGCCCATCACACATCACCTTTAAATGTACTATGTCATTTTTTTATTTGTTTTATATCTGTTTTCTTCCAGCCATGGAAGAAACTAGCTTCATGGAGTCAGGAATTTTGTTATTTTGTCCCGTGCGATATCCCCAGGGCCTAGACCATCTAGTAGGGTTAAAGAAACCTTGGCTGAATGAATGACTGAATGCACGTGTTGAGCCTGGCGGTCCTGCTGGTGTAGATAAGAGTAGTGAATGAGAATGAGGGCGTGAGTTATTGAGAGTAGATGAGACATCCAGTGAGAGGGGGTGAGTATACACCAACCCATCTGCTTTCTTACTGTGCAGGAAGGCTCCATGCTTCTAACTGAGGCTGGCTCTCCACATGTTCCCAGGATCCTCTGGGAAAGAAAAAGTGTTCCTGCCAAGTGAGGTGCAAATAGTCAGGGGCCTGGACATTGACTGGTGATAGAGTAACAGGAGAAAAGACATAGTTTAGTTTACAAGTGCCAGTAGGAGTTGCTCGGTGTTGAGAAACTCACTGAGAAGCTGGAGGTGAGGGTTTATATACCAGCTTAACAAAGAAGGGCAGGGTTAGGGTTTCCTTGGGAAGGTATGGAAGATTCTGTTGATGCTAATGGAAAAGGACAGTCTATCTCCTTCTTGGCCAGAAATTTCCCCATGGGGGTGAGGGGTGGCAGCTGACTTCACACTTCCTAGTGTTAAAGGTCAGTCTTCTTTCAAATAGGAAACTCCCTGGGGGGTGGGGAGCGGCAGCAATGGCAGCTGTATTTTCAGGAGCTTCTCCTTGTTTAGATAATGTTTCTTTCTGTGGCTGCTGTCTGTTCAGACGTCTTCCGTTTAAAAGAGTCTCCAGACCACTTTGGTGAGCTGCTAATTCCTTCAGTCCGGCCCCTTTTAGCCTGTGCAGACAGACCCCCATGACGCACATCCAGGAGGCACCACTCACAGAAGGCACGTGACACTCTCCCCTGGAGCTGAGTGGCGCAGGACCCCGCTCCAGGGCATCACGCCTGCAGATGTCCCCACGTCATTCTGCAGTCATCAGTTTTTCCATCTCAAGTGCATCATCTCGTTGCATACAAACATGCTCTTCTTCTCCCCAGTTTTAAATAAAAGAAAATAAACTCTTGGCTTTAATGGGAAAATGTAAATATGAGCTGGGTATTTGCTGATACTTAGGAATTCCTATGAATATAGTCACCAGAGACCCTTGCCCTCGAGCAAGAACAGGAGACCACACAGATGGAATAAACACAGAAGGCTCTGTGTTCATCCGAATTATAGAAAGCTCTGGCTTCTTCTGCAAGCCCCAGATCAAGCTTGTTCAGAGAAGAAGATAAAAAATAAAGGTTCAGATCAGACAAGGACCCAGAGAAAGTGGGACAACAGCCCAAGGAGACGGTCTTAGGACTGCTAGGAACGAGTTTCCTGTGTGCATACAAGTAACATCGTGAGTCGTGATGGCCAGGAACTTTTGTTACTGTCTTTGAATAAAACATTTTAAATTGGGGGGGGGGGGTAGTGTATACATGCAATAGTTATTTACAATACAGAATAGAAAGTATTTTGTTTCAGAAAAGGTTGACGTAATTTTGAAAACATAGTCCTGTGAAGGTAGTAGTCGTTCTAGATTTAAATCTAGTAAATGATAAAATAGAGGTTACCAGAGACTTGAAGAACTAGGTTCAATAATCAGTCCTCAGCGTTGACTGTGTCACCTACCAGAAGCAGATAGCTTTTGGGATAAAAGAGGAAGTATAAATACAATCAACAAACTTGTGTGATTCACCAGATACCGTAACTATGCTCTCAACAGCCAATCCCCAAGCCGTCTTTAGACCGAGGACAAGAATGGAATTCCGCACTTACTTCCGTTAACTTACTTAATCTTAACAGTCTTAGACACTCGTCAACACAGCCATGAATTTAATGGTCCTGTACTTCTCCCTCTTTTGTTCTCTTACACAAAGCTAATATATTTTCTACTTTGCTCATTAATTCAAGGTTAACTAATGTGTTTCTATAGATAGATATCACCAAGGTTAAAAACATGATAAAAAAATATTTTTATGGTCGTTGATGTGGTGTTACTGTTCATCTCAGTGAGGGATCAGTTTATGAAAGGACCAAAATGTGGGCACATTACGCATTCCTGCAAGTGACCTTCTGCGGGTACTGTGGTAGAAAGACAAAGTAACTAAGTTTCAAGTTGGAACTCATACCCAGTGGGGAGCTGCTCTGACTCACTAATGTGCTTAGGCCAAGTTTCGTAAACTGCCAGATTGACTGAAAGGAAAGTATCTGCTGGGGGCCAGTCCTAGGCATAGGCATGGGCATGCCTGGCATGGACCCTCCTTATTGGAGGCTGAGACAGATACTGTTGTATAATAAAGAAGTTGGCTGGCCTTTGTCCCTGGTTCCTGGGACGGAGTCTCTAAACCCTTGGAATTCCCAGAGTGAAAGGTTATGTATGTCTTTGTTATTCATGGTGGGCCCCTTGGACCACACTTGAATTTGCCCATGAGGTGATTCCTAATGAGCCCCTTAAGTGTCAGAATGGGAGCCACCATGCTGGAGAGAACAGCTCTGTGATGAGAGAATTGAGGCTTTCATCCAAGCCATAGGTCTGGCTTCCCAACCTCTGAGAAGGAGAAGGGGCCCTCAGGATTGAGTTTAATCTCAAGGCCTCTGATTTATTCAGTCAAGCCTATATAATGAAACCTCTAAAAACGCTGTACGTCGAAAGCTCAGGTGAGCTTCCAGGTTAGTGATACATATCATTGTGCCAGGAGGGAGAAGCATTTCAAGGACAGAGAACATTTTTGTTTGGGACCCTCTCAGGCCTCATCCTATGCATTTCTTCCCTCAGCTGGTCCCAATTTGTATCCTTTATACTAAAATTATATTCCTAAGTATAAATGCTTTCCTGAATTCTGTGCATCTCTCTAGCAAATTATAAAACCTGTGGAGGTCATGGGGAGCCCCCAGATTTGTAGCCAGTTGGTCAGAAGTGCTGGTGGGCTGCGAACCCCGGCGCCCACAGCTGATATCTGCAGTGATAGGAGCCTGGCAGAGCACGATGCTGTCCCCTGGTGAAATATGACCTAATTCTGGATAATTCCTCTCAGTGTTGTGTGGCACATACATACACAGAAAAACTTGAGCCCCAGTGCAGGACAGGCTGAGATAGGGACATGCCCTGAGAAAGTAACCCAGCCTCTTCTCCAAGGACAGGGAGAGCTTTTTTGGCAATCGTCACTTGAAATGACTCTTTGAATGTTTATTTTGTAAAATTTGAAAGTAAAAATAAAATAATAAACCCAGCCAACCAAAGATAACCCAATCAATGTTTATACTTTTGGCATCTTTTCTGCTCTCCATCTTCGTATGGATTTTTATGTGTCGAGGTAATACAACAGAGGCAGTTGTTTTTATTTTCACTGAGCATGTCCTAAGCATCATCTCTTGCCATTAAAGCCTCGTCACACATTGTCATTTCACGGGCTGCACAAAATGCGATCTTGCAGATACAGGATTGTTTCTATAACCCTTTTCCCAATTTGGGCACTTCAGTTGTTTCTGGCTTTTAGTAAAACAAACAACGCTGAGATGATTATCTTTGTGTATAAATCTTTCTTCACATTTCTGATTATGTAGTTAGGATAAACTTTTTTTTTTTTTTGGATGTCTGATCTTATTTATTTGTTACTCTTAGAAACTCTTCTTTTTCACTGGACTCCGAGGTAGAAGCCCTAGAAAGGACAGCCTCCATCTCTCGGCATTATGTTCCTGGTGTTTTCTTTGGCTGCTTTCATTCTCTTGGCCAAAGGTTGAGCATATTCTGTGGCTTTTTTCTTATTTTCCTGAGTACCCCATTCCTTCCGAGCAGTATGGCAGTGTTCTTGCAGGACACGTGAAGTAACAAGACGCTGCTGAATCTTGAGTAACCGAGATTCCTTACCTTTTTGTTCAGGGACTTCCTCACAATGCCCTGGTGGGCGCCATCTTTCTTAGACTGAAAATTTACAATACTGCTAGCTCTTTGGTACAGTAGTATCAGTGAGTTGAGGAATAACCTTCTTTCCTTTTTTTTACTATAATCCACTTGGGAACATTCAGACTGACATCCACAGTGTATCCCCAAACAGATTTAGGCTTTCTTTCTCCAGTCTTCCTTGGCCTCTGACAAGACTGCCCCTTATTCTACAACAGATGGGTGTGGCCATGGGTCAGAATCCCCTGCTTCATGAGGAGATCTTGTTTGTCATTCCCCTCGACAATTCCGACCACAGAATCCTTCCATTTGTCACCCAGGGCAGCAGCAGCAGCTTCTCTGGTCACACACTTCTCATAAAATATGCAAAGTTTGCGCTCATTGTTCACCTCAGTGAGTTTCTGGCAGCCTGTGTGTGGGAGAGAGATGTTCAGAGCTGATCACCTCTGAGGCACCCCAAAAGAGAGCGATAAACTCTTGAAACGGAATTACTGAGTAGAAAGGATTTGTTTTTACAACTCCTGAAACCTGATGCCAAACTGATTTACAGAATAGGAATTTACGCCCCTGTCAGGTGTGTGGGGTGTGTGTGTGTGTGTGTGTGTGTGTGTCTCTAACTTAAAGCTCACTTGTCAAACCTAAATCATTGACTAAAAAAAAAATGGAAATTATATAGGGCCCCCGAATGTATTTTATTGCTGTGATATGCATTTATTTGACTACTTGTGAGGCCGGCTGAAGACTTTGTCATATCTATTAGTTGCTGTGTTTTTTGTGTTTGAGAACCTTATTCTAAGTGTTCCCTGGGATCTTAAGTGCTTAATTGTTAAGTATATCATACGTAGTACATAACACTACAGATTTTCACTCAAGACTGATGTTATGATAGGGTGTTAACATCTTATGAAGTTATGTCATTAACATTTTATGGGTGTTTTTCTAACTTTCATGTTTTATGTGTTTGAGCTTTGAGGATTAGGGCTGCATGGAAAAAGGTGGTTTTTTTTTTTTTTTTTTTAATTTTCATTTATGTTTGTGTATTACTCTGATGGCCCTTCCAGAAAGGACTCTCTGCCCAGTGACTAAGAATATGCTTCTCTAGCTCTTAGTTCTTTAAGATTTTACCTCAGCTTTTGAGGGGGAGGCCACACTATTTGCAGGATAAGCCCTCAGCCACTGAGGGAGCAAGGCAGTCATATAGGGACCTAGCCATTTCTGCTCAATGCAAGACACCACTAGTGGGTATTATTTGCTTAGTGCAGGAGTCTGAGGGCAGTTTCTCCTCAGGAAAAGAGCCTATTAGAGCCCTAAGGAGCTGCTCCATACAAGTTGTCTGAAGCCCTGATGTGCAGAGTGCAGGGGGCGCGCTGTGGCAGAGGGGGAGATGCTGTGCTCACATTTGCCTTCCAATATGGACGTGCTCCCCAGTCAGTCGCTGCTATTAGCAGACAACCACCCACTTCTAGTTCATTCAGAGCCCTCCTTGGCTTTGGAACTGAAGTACTCTCATGCTTAGGGCAGTCCCTATCCACATATTGAGCAAGAAACTGGTTCCAGTGCCTAGGTAGGCCCCACCACCTGACTGCACTGAGGGGAAATGTTCACTCCAGAGCTCCCCTGGGGCTTACCAACTTTTTTTCAGATCCACATTCCCTCCCCAATCCCACTTCCTCCCCTTTTCCTTTCATGGTAGTGCTTACAAATAAGCCTTTTACACTCTAACACTGTCCTGTGACAGAGAGCTTCCGTTGTTTCAAGTGTAGGATATTCTTCCCGTTCTGATCCTGAAGAAACATTCATGTATACTCCTATTTTTAGCAATGACTGAACTTCTGTAATTCAGTTTTTTATTCATCTGCAAATTATTTTAGTGCGGTATTGAGGATCCTACCTGACTTAGGGTGGCATTGAGTATCTTGGCTTCCTGGCCTCCAGGCCTGTGGGTGATCCCGTCGCCTGGAGTGTGGGCTGGACTTCCATGCTCAGTACTAGGTTACAACTAACTATACTTCGCATTCTTGGACTTCTGCTGTGTTTCCGTTGGATCACTAGCGGTGGGGGCAGGAAGCCGCCTTATTGTGGGCAGCCCTATGGATAGAACCACATGGTGTGTGAGGAGCTCAGTCAGTAGCATGAGAGGAACTGAGACTCACTAGCCAACAGCCTGCAAAGAACTGAAGCCAGACAACGGTCTTGTCACTGAGCTTGGAAGCAGGTCCTTCAGCCCCAGTTGAATCTTGCAGATAACTGCAGCCCCAGAAGACACCTTGACTGCCACCAGATGTTAGCGGAAAGTCAAGCTGTTCCCCCTGATTCGAAGAAATGATGAGCTAATATACTGTGTAGATCTCAGCTTCTACATTTTGGTATAATTGGTTATGCAGCAATAGAAAGCTAATATATCCCTAAAGGAACACCTACCACTTACAGCTTTATGTTTTTGCTTATTTGCTTAAAAAGTGAGAAATTTATTTCTCATACAGTTAATAGTCCAAGACTAACAAGGTGGTTCTGCCATCCTTGACAAGTGGCTCCCCTCTTGGCATCTCAGGTAATTGTTTATTTCTTTTTTAAGATGTTATTTATTTATTAGAGAGAGAGAGAGATAGTGTGCAAGAGCAGAGGGAGGGGCTGAGGGAGCCCAATGCGGGGCTTGATCCCGGGACTACAGGATCATGACCTGGGCTGAAGGCAGGTGGTTAACTGATTGAGCCACCCAGCCGCCCCCTCAGATAACTGTTCAAATCTCACCTTCTCCAAACTAGAAGGATAGGGGAGAAGGACCTGAAGGAATACAAGCCAATCCTTTAAGGAGCAACACTTGGGAGTGGCATATACCAATTCCACTTACATCGCATTAACCAGCCAGGCATGCTCCTACCTCAGGGCCTTTGCATTTGCTCTTCCTTCTGCCTGGACTCACGGTGTACTGTTTCACCTCCTCCGTGACTTTACTCAAGCATCACATTCTTAGTTAGGTTATCCATAAACACCCTGTTTTAAACTGCAAACCACCTCCCTTGGTCCACCTTTCCCATTTCGTTTATTCGAGAGCAGTTTTTATTTTTAATATACTGCAGAAATTGTTCATGGATATTATTTACTACTTGCCTCTTCTCATCCTTCTCATCACTCCGCCCCCCCTCCCCGGTAGAATGTAAGGCCCATGAGGGCGTTTGGTTCCTTTTTTTGGCTATTGTATTGCAGTCTCAGAACAGTGTCTGGCAAGTCATAGGCACACAATAAATATTTGCTGAATCATTTGTTGAGTGAATCAAGAGAAATCATTATAAGCCTATTATTTATTTAGAGTTTAGAAGATAATTCCCAAAAGAGCTAAAAATCCAGAAAGGTTAGAAGTTGCTGCGAGAAATGGGTCTGGGCATGAAGGGAGGTACAGGGGATGCTTTTCTTTATAAACCATCTTATACGATTTGATTGTTTTTATCATGGGCATGTATCGCAGCGATACAAATTCTAAACACTTTTAAAAGCGCCAACATGGCTGGTAAATGGTAGGATGCTCACAATGTGGGAAGGCTCGCCGACAACCATTTACTTTATAGCAAATTGCTCTAAATCTGTTTTGAGAGCAAACTATTGAATCTGCTAATGGTACATACAGATGGTACAGGACAATAAACTTCTTTTTGGTGTTGGGGGTAATTTTAAATAGAATACCTTTTATCTCCTTATATGATCAAGCTTTATGTCATTACATTAAGTTCCACACATTTCATGACGAGTATAAAATGTACAGGGATGCCATGGTTCAAGGCTCTCCATAAAATGTGATTTCTTGACTTCTTAAATGTGGGTGGAGAAATAATACAAATAATTTTTCGCACACAGATAGCTGGCCTGTGTGAATGCTTGCTGATTTGAAGAGGGAAATGGGGACGAGAGGATGCAAGTAACAAAAATAATTTTGTCGAAGGCTGCAAGTGACATATATTCAAACAATGGCTTTTTCAGAGTCCTCAGGCTTGTTTCTATTCATTGTTTGCTGAGCTTTAGAGAAGGCTGAATCCCACCATGGCAAACTGCCATCTTTGTCAGAAGCAAAGAGCTGTTTACATTCAAGGCACATAATAAGTGCAATGTGAAGTAAAAAACAGTGTGAGTTCTATTATGGCTGATTAGTCCATTGTACACTGTTACAACTAACATCTTCCTTGTGCTAAAAATAGTGGGAAGTCACAGGACCTCAAGCTGCATGATCCGTCCGTACTCTGCTCTTTCACAAGATTGCCAACAAAGGCTGCCTCTAACTTCCCAGAAACATAAAAGGGCCCCTTATTCGTTTCAGCATCCTCCAAAATATGTAGTTTATCGGAGCTGGTGGGAAACCTTTCCGAGAGTGAGGTGCGGAGAACGCACAGCTTCTAAAAAAAGTCCACCTGTCTTCTTGGTAGGTTCCTCTTCTTGATAGGATGCTTGATATGGACATCCGGGGAGTCCACGGGTTGTCATCTTACTCACACTGTCGATTGCTTCTTAATCGTAGCGATAGCGGGATCGATGTGCCTATTGATGCGCTGGCCACCAGTAGCCTGAATGAATGAATGAATGAATGAATGAATGAATGAATCTGGCCATGGGTAGTGACAGGAGAAGGGAGTGGTATGAATAAACTGAATCCCAGGTCATGTCATCACGAAGTCAATAGCCCTTCTTGTGGAAGGGGAGAAAACAAACTGCTTTCTCTTCTATTGAAAGCCTGGAAGAATTTGCATGGCAGTAATCCTGAATCCAGAGGCAATCTATTAAGAACTCAGCAATACCAATCCTGAGACTCAACTGATAAGCACATTCTCCACCCCCCAAGCCCCCCCCCCCACTCCGCAACACACACATTAATCCTCTTAAAGGCTGTGCTAAGTAATGAAAGGGTGTGATGAAAGAGGCCCCCCTTTTTATTACAACCACATAAACTGCTTGTGTAAATGTTTCATTAACAAACGGCTGGACCAGTATTTAATATCCTTTGCCTCCCTCCGCCCGGCCCCCTTGGTCCTGGGCTCCTGGTACAGCATGACCAAATGTGTGATTTACACATGTTGAAGAGAAACATTCCCACACTTGAATGCTGTTCCATGACAAAAGGAGAGGAGGGGCTGAGAGAGAGGTGTTGAACCTATTGTAGACATTTTAATTTACAATTCTCCCTTTTTATGGGCTTTAAAAGATGAATGACTTCCACCCACTTACCAGTTTATGTTTCATTTTTCAGTGTGCTTTCTGAGAGCTGGGCTCATGTAAGTGCCTCGGTCAGATCATCTGAGGCGAGTCCTTTTGGAGACAAAGTTAGATGCTTCCTTACTCAGAAAAAGCAGGAGTTCCAATGTGTGTCCGCCGTGCTAAGTGCTCTCTTCTGAAGGCCAAATCAGCCTCACAGAGGCCAAAATAGGTGATTTGCCTTAACTTTGAATAGCCCAAAGGGTGCCAGAGAGCTCATGGAAATATGTATCCTGTGTTTTCTCTCCATAGTCATGCAGTCACTGTCTGATATTTTACATTTTTTTAAACTAATCTGGTAAATCTTAACAGGATGCCTGCATTATCTGATTTTTTAAAATATGGCATTCTGGTATCAAAGAAACTTGCCTGTGGCTCCAACCGCCTTGGTCAGTATCCAGTAACCGGATACACTGACGCACCTTGAAGATACAGAATCGGTCTCTTCCAGGCCCGAGTGAAGTTAAATCAGGATACAGTAAAGCCTCCAGACGGTACTACTTGGCCAGATCCTTAGAAAATACATTCACGTTGCCTTCCCAAAAAAGCTTTAAAAAATTAATACGTAGGAAAACCAACTACAAAGGTAGCCTCTCTTTTACGCGCCTGTCTTGGCCCCAGGTTGTCATTCTTGTCATTTCAGTTTACCCTGAGCACCTGGCCACAGATGGGGGCACTCAGTTTGGGGAAGAGCCTCACTGGGGTCGGTGTGTATAGTAGTGTGTCTCCTGCAACCGCCATCTGGTTTCAAAGTGAATAGATTCGTTTAGATCAACAATGCCCTGGGGGATAGATACTTCAATGTTTTCAACCTTAGAAGAGCTGAACACATCAATACCTTCATAAGGCCACTTTGCTTTGTATTGACACCGGTTGTGCTGCTAATTCATATACATCATTGTTTACTTCACGGAGCTTTTAACATGACTTTTGATTTATAGAAGTGGTGATTCAAGTTCTACCAAGAAGTGGTAAGCTCAGACCTCCCCCAGGTTCTTAACTTTCTCTCTGATGTGACAAAATTGAAAGAGGAACTCTCCTGTCACAGCCTAAATAAAATTTTGCTGTATAACAGTTGATGTGCACCTAAAAACAAAAAACAAACAAACAAAAAAAAACCAAAAAACTTTTGTAGTAACAGGTAATAGCAAAATGGATTGTCCAAATAAGGGCAATCAATTATCTAAGCCCGTTATTAATGTGTTCTCAGCAAAACCATTGATTTTACACGGGGACAGAGTCTAGGAGCTAGATGTATCTCCCAATCGGAGAATCTCGTGTGAGGCAAAAGAGAAAATTCACCAGCTGTGGGCATGTTCTGTCATTTGTCGAGTGCCAGGCCCTGAGAGGCTTTTATTTACAGGACTCGCTTGGGCACTTTGCACCGCTCCATAAATAACATACCCTGTCCCATGCAAATAACACAGCCTCCATTTGGGAAGAGCTTTCGTTGTGTTTGAGGCCACGTCAAATGGAGGCTCTAAAAATTATTTTCTAAAAGTTCATTTATTTCTCAGCCGCCAGGATAAATGGCTTGAAACCAAGCTAAATGGGCTTCAGTGGCCAGAACTGGATTTTGTTTTGTTTATTGGTTGGTTTCCCGACTTAAATGGGGATTGAAATATTCTGGATTTTTCTTGCGTGAACATCTCACCCAGACGTGCGGCAGAACAAAGGTGTGGGTTTTTAGCAAGACAGATGTTCGTTGCTCTAGAACCGGCATGAGACTACTATTTAAGCAGACACAGAATTCAGACTAAAAGAGGACAAAATGGTGATGGATAAGGGTGGGCCTGAACACAACTGATCTGTGGCTCGGGAAAAATTCACGGTTCTGATGGAGATAAACTTAGAAAGCCTCGAGACAGCCCAGACTCGTCAGCATCTCACAGTTAATTAAAGAAGTGAGTGGAGGCATCAAGGCTTTTGCTCCCTTCTGCCTGAATAATTCACCGCCTGTATCCATTATTAAAACCCGTTACTTCACCACAATGATTCCCAGCTCGAGATGGATGGGCCTCAGAACCAAGAGATAAATTGTAACAAGGCCTACAGCTATATTAATAAATTGAAATGAACATTTATTTGCTCATCTAATTAGAACTGTAGTTTTTCCAAATAGTGTAGTAATGCATTACCTTGACAGGCAGCACTACCTACCTTTTGTGAGGTAAAATGAACAGGAGGGCTTTGCCCCAGATTTGGGGTTTCTCTGCATAAAAAGTTCTTTGGTCTCTGCTGTTCTTTTAAGCCATTCATTTTAGCACTGTGCCCTGCCGATCCTATCTCGCCAGGACTGATGGCAGCTTAGCTTTTGAGGTACTTCGTCAGAGGGCTGCAAAGAATTGTGCATATGGAACGATGCATTCTTCTTTTGTCCTGTGTCTCTTTTTCAAGTGTTGCAAGGAGGAAAAAGAGACGAGTTTAAAGATTTTCCCCCCACCCCTCCCCATCTCCATTCCCCTTCATTAAGATTGTTTGATTCCGACTCAGTCACTAACTTGTGCACCCACCTCACTTTCTTCTCCTGGAAAATGAAGATAACAGTACCTGTTTCTGCAGGATCTGTAGGAAATTGAGAGAGAACATGTGTAAAGCGTGAAAGCCATCATAGTTACCAAATCAGTGGGCAGTGCTATTACTATTCAGCTAATTCTTGCCCTTCCTTGTTTGCAAATTTGATTCAAAAATCATTTTGTCCCATTTGCATCGAGGGGGTTTTTATAGAAGAGAGCTAGCTCTCAGTTTCTGAAGGACAGAAATGAATATTGCAGTATATTGACATAAACCGCTTTCGTTATGAATGCAAAAGTCCTGTCTCCTCCAAGTGGATTCTAATATCTCGGATGCCAAGGGTTTATGTCTTCTCCCTGTCCTGGCAGAGGGCCTAGGACATGGCGAAGGCTCAGTCAATGGTTTTTTATCATAATGATGTGTGTGGTGATTAGCAAGCTTCTTGGAAACAAACACCTCTGTGTTGTGACCTCTGACCCTCTGAGACACAGCGAGGCTACAGTCAGTTGGCCCCTTTCCTGAGCTGACACACAGATTCAAATTCATGCTTCTCCAGATTTCAGCCGCATGGCCCCATGAGAAGAATGTACTCTTTCTTTCTTAAAATGAGCAGAAATTGTGCTTAGCAAATACTCATCTTAAAGTTCAAGTCTGGCTGGTTGAGCATGTTACATTTGATAAAATGGGACATTTTTAGAAAATAAATTTCTGGATTTCCAAGTGAGCATCAGACAGGTGTCTTAAAGCGTTCTTTACCCTGCAGATAAGGTTAGGAAATTACTGGTGATTTCTTCTCTGGCGGGTTCTGGCTAAGGCTATACCATTATAAGCAATAATATTAGACTTAGTCTCTTCATCAAAATAAAGCAAAGGGACGCAGGATTGAGTTTAGACACTTTTTCCATAATTTCTTAGGATAGGTACTCCGTGCAATGTCTAAAGACAATATACATTAGAACCAAATTAGTTTTATAGGTTTTAGTAACTTTTTTTCTATTTAAAACTAAATGGAAATTTAAAGTAAAAAGTCCATTGAACACAGAAGGTTACAAAGTAAAAGTGAGAGTCCTGCCTTCCTCATACCAGGACAATCAATTCTCTCTCTAGCTGCAGACATGATTGGTAGCCGCTGGTGTCTGCCTCCAGAAACTTACATGCTTATACAGTTGTATGTATACGCTTCCTGATTTGTTGTCTGTTACAGACATGAATTTGAATTATACATATTTTATAATGTTTCAAAACCTTATGTTTTATCTTTACTGTATTTCCAAATGGATCTAGCTCCTCTTTTTAATGATTGCGTAGGTGTTTTTTGGTTTGGATACACTGTGTATTACCTAAATATTCCCTTGTTGATGGATATTTAATTTGCTTGCAATTTTTTGGTATTGTAAACAATGCTTCTGGGAGCATCCTTGTAACAATGTATCTGTTCACATGTTGAGTCAACTGATTGAATTAATGTGATTTTTTTTTTTTTAAAGATGAGGCCAAATTTTCCTCCAATATGTAGGTTTTTAAAAGATTTTTTCACTATTTAATAGGATGCTTCTGTAGGTCAAGGAATCCAGTTAAAAATCTGGTGAAGTTGCAGTAAATGGTTCCTTTTTAAGAATTAGTTATGAATTATATTCATTTAATGGCAGTTACACTGTTGGACACATTTAGAATTCATTCATTGTTTAGAGAATTCGCATTTAATTGTGCGTTTTTTCAAAACAAAATGAAATGTCCCAGGTGCCTGGCCCTGAACTCAGTCAATGCAATAGACTCTCCAGATACAGAATTTCAGATTCCAAGTAAACTAAACCTTGAGACATTTCCACCATCCTAGATCTCTTCAAAAGATTTTTTTAGGTGTTTTTTTTTTTTAAGATTTTATTTATTTATTCGAGAGACAGAGATAGTGAGAGAGAGAGAGAGCAGGAACAAGGAAGAGAGGGAGAATCAGTCTCCCCGCCAAGAAGGGAGCCCAACACAGGGCTCGGTCCCAGGACCCTGGGATCATGACCGGAGCCTAAGGCAGACGCTTAACCAACTGAGCCACCCAGGCGTCCCAGATTTTTAGGTTTTATTTTTCCTGATCGAAACTGCTAAAGAACATTCCAACACCATCAACTTTGCCCTAATGGAAGATCAAGATACAATGTATTGCCATCTTATTAAAGTTACATTAAAAAAAAAAAAAAGTGAAGCCTTAAGGAATTTAAGATTGGTGTAGGCAGCTTTTAAAGGCTGGACTGTCAGAAAAACAGAAGAAGAAACCAAAGGTATAGTCTTTGGCTTGTAAAATTTCCACTTGAGGTAGAGGAGAAGTTGGATTTTCAACCCTACAAGGGAGAAAATACCAGTTCTTCCCACCTTCCATAATAATAGAAACCAAGGCTTAGAGTTGAGCACGTGGTGGGCCAAATGAAAGATCTTATGGTTAGGGGTGGCTATATAAATTCTGTCTAATAAGTTACTTGCAGAAATAACACATGTAACTTGCACTGTATGCTTTTTTTTTTTTTTTTTTTTTTTTTTTTAAGATGTTATTTACTTACTAGAGAGAATGACCAGGGGAGAGGCAGAAGGAGAGGGAGAGGCAGACTCCTTGCTGAACGGGGAGCCTTACTCGGGGCTCAATTCCAGGACCCTAGGATCGTGACCTGACCCGAAGGCAGACGCTTAACCCCCTGAGCCACCCAGGCGCCCCTTCCAGCACTGCTTTTAAAGAGAAGGAAGTGCCCTCTCCTTCCCTCTGTTCCCCTTGCTATCAGCTGAAATGCCAGTGTGGAGGAGAGGCACCTTGGATCACTGGGACAAAGACAATAGCTTGTGGATTCAGAAGTACCAAGATAGAAAGGCACCGTGGAACCACATACCTTATGGCTTGTCCTGCTTATGCTTGGACTATTACAGGAGAAACAGCTAAGCTTCTGATTTTCTGTTTTACATTTTATTCTTGGTTTCCATTGAGCGGTCAGGTTTCCTAATGAATAAAAGGCTGTAGATTTTGGAATTCTCAAACAACTTCAGTTGCAGGTCTCAGTCAAAAGCACCTCTCTGAGCAGTGCTGAATTTTCTTTCACATCTCTGTAGACTGCGTGTCTCCTGAGTTAGTTCCTCCCTCCATTAGAGCTTTGCTAAAAGCAACAAGAAGATTCAGCATATGCCAGCATTCTGTAATACTTAGGAGTCAGTAGACTGCTTTTCAGGAGTCTGAAACAAGTATTTTGCCCTGTGTGATATGGATCACCTAACCCCACCTGCCTGTAACACTGCCTTCACCGTCCAACCTCTTCCATTAAGCAAATTAGACATTTTAGGTTCTATTCCTTGAAGCATCCTCTCCTTCTCGCGCCCCCCACCAGTTCTGATGCCACATTCTATTTCAGTTAGGAAATACATTTGCCTGTGCACATCAAAGACCTAGAAATGAGAGGCTTAACCATTGTGAAGGAGGAGGGAGGGATTCTCACGTAAAGAGAAGTCCAGAGACCATAATTGCTGGCTCTCAGAAGCGCTTCACTTCTTCCTTACGGTCTACTGCAAAATGGCTCATTGGTTCCAGCCACGGCAGGAGAACACACAGCAACAAAAGTATGCCTCCCAGCTGCTTTGGTCCTATTTTTGAGGAGCTTTAAGTAACTTCCCCTTCTATATACCATTGGCCAGATGTGTGTTATGTTGCTGTCTCTAACTGCAAAGAAGGCTAAGACTGTGGCTTTTTCATCTGGGCACGGAGCCACTTAAGAAAGTCAAAACAGAAGATTGTTTTATTTTACGCAGGTCAGGATCCATTCTAATATTTTGACATTTCGAGCATTTATTCCAATGGAAGATTTTTGTTTTCTTTCAGTCCCCCCCCAAACCAAAAACGAAACCAAAACACCTTTGTATATCCTTAAATACATATTGAACTACTGAGTGTCCCTAAATGAAATGCTTTCACCCATCCATCAAGTCCTCATTTGGGCATGTTTACTAAGAAATATTGTCCACGCAGCCTAATTCACGGTCATGTTTCAGAAATAATTGTGCAGTCGATGCCCAGTACCCTTTGCGGGGATTGGGGGAGGCTTCTTTCTGGCATGGAAAGAGAGGATCTTGTGGGCTGAAAGAAGCATTTCAAAACTGCTTTCTGAAAAGAGAGAGGGAAGAGAGGAGGAAAGTGAAGGCAAGCGTGAGACTGAGTGCCACGACTGGGGGCGGTGAGCTCATCACACTGTTTCTCCCTGAAAGTCGAGAAGCCGCAGTGAAGAATTTCAGTAAAACATGCCGTGTCTCCAGCACACTGTTCGTGATGTTCTGTAGTCACTATCATTTTTCTCTTTCTGGGAATTCAATTTGTCCCTATTATGCCAAGGTCACGAAGTGAGGAATCTTAGTGGCCATCGGGGCTCTGCCTTTGAAGCAAAGGGTCAGTGCATTAGCACAAAAGGGAATTAATCCAGTGTGCCGGCTCACCAAACGGCGGTTAATTCATTTAAAAGGAATGACCAGGGTTCCTCTTCTAGGTTTCCATATGGACAATCAGAAGCCTCCCTTCTCCCAAACAAGAACTTCATTAATGAATATTCAATGGCAAGTATTACTTCATTGTCAGCTCTAATTGCTAGTTTTACCTTATTAGTAGGAGCTTTTCTGGGGCTGAGCCTGACATACATTTGTTTGCACACTGTTATTAGTGAAGACTCAGTGAAGTCTGGTAATTAACACCTCCACATTATCTCATGCAGTGAAAGCAAAGACAAAACCAGATGACTCACTTTGTTTTAGCTTTGCTCTTGTTTTCTGATATAGAAACACTTAAGGAGAAGTGTAAGCTCATCAGAATGCCATATGGAGCCAACAGAAACCATAAAGGGGTTTTCAGGAAGCGGTGCGTAGAAGTTCATTAAGTGAACAGCACTATAATCAACATGCTGATTTAAAACTCTACCTGGCACTAATAAATTGCACGGGTGTACATTACCTGCATCACACTCGGCAACCATTCCAGGTCACTGATGAAGGATCCACCGTTCCCAAGAAGCAGGGGAGATAACGTATTCTCTGTAAACATAATGAAGTTAATGATTCACATGATCATTAAATAGCTTTCAGAAATCTTATCAGTTTACAGATAAAGCAGTCCAAGGCAATAACTATGTTTTAATCATTTCTACCATTGAAAACCTTATGTCTAAGAGCTGGCTCCCAGCAGCAAATAATTGATATTTCCATGGAAAATGAGGGGAGGGGTGGGAAGAATGTCTGTAGTTTAGAGTTCATGTTTGAAAAGAAGTCTTTTCCCTAAATGCCTTTGTTAAAAAGGTAAAAGTTGTCACAGTTTAAAAGAAAAAAAGTCCTTATTTCCTGTTTGAAAAAAAAAAAAATGTTTCCCAAGACGGTATAAATAAAGTGAAAAGCAGCTACAAGAGGAAAGAGGAATAATACATATGCAACAGCATGGCAGCCTCTCAATCAGCAAGTATTCCCAAAGCAAGGAAGAATCTGGCTATTAAATTAAAATCATTATTATACACAACTTGTCCTACCTGAATGGTCAGATAGCAAATCTTATCTACAAATGGAAACACGCCAAAAATTTTAATGGACTCCTGTCTGTATTTAATTTCCAGTATTACAGACATGTCCATGAGGAAAAAGGTCAAGCATGCCCAGTTTAGCGGCACTTGGGTGGCCCAGTTGGTTAAGTGTCCGATTCTTAATTTCGGCTCAGCTCTTGATCTCGGGGTCATGAAATCCAGCCCTGCGTCAGGCTCTGCACTCAGCACGGAGTCTGCTTGAGATTCTCTCTCCCTCTGCCCCTCTCCTGGCTCATACACACACACACACTCTGACTCTCTAAATAAATAAAATCTAAAAAAAAAAAAAAAAAGAGAATGTCCAGTTTATCCTACCTTATACTACCCAAAGCAATCTACAGATTCATTGCAATCAGAATTCCAATGGTGGGATGTCTGGGGAGCTCAGCCAGTTGAGGGTCGGATTCTTGGTTTTGGCTCAGGTCATGATCTCATGGGTCAAGGGGTTAAGCCCCATGTAGGTGTAGGACTCTGCAGTCTGTGTGGAGACTCCTGCAGATTCTCCCCCCCTGCGTGTTCCCCACGTGCACACATTCCTTCTCTCTCTCTAAAAGAAATAAATCTTTAAACAAAATCCCAATGGTGTTTTTCACAGAAATAAAACAAAAATCCTAAAATTTGCATGGAACCACAAAAAACGCAAATGGCCAAAGCAATCTCAAGAAAGAACAACAAAGCTAGAGTTGTTGTGCTCCCTGATTTCAAACTGTATTACAAAGCTAGAGTAATCCAAACAGTACATTACTGGCGTAAAAACAGATGCATAGATAGACTAATGGAGCAGAATAAACAGCCCAGAAATAAACCTCCACCTATCTGTCAACTGATTTTCAACAAAGAAGCCAAAAATGTGCAATGAGGAAGGGGCAGTCTCTTCAACAAATGGTGTTAGGACAACTGGACAACCACATGCAAAAGAATGAGATTGGACCATTATCTTACACCACCCACAAAAATGAACTCAAAATGGATCAAACAGTTGAATGTGAGACCTGAAACCATAAAACTCCTGGGAGAAAATACAGGCGGTAAGCTCCTGGACATAGGTCTTAGTGATGATTTTTTGGATATGACGCCAAAAGCAAAGGCAACAAAAGTAAAAATAAAGAAGCAGGACTGCATCAAACTAAAAGGCTTCTGCACAGCAAAGAAAATCATCAACAAAAGGAAAAGGCACCCTATTAAATGGGAGAGAATTTTTGCAAATCATGTACCTGATAAAGGGCGAATGTCCAAAATATAGAAAGTACTCGTACAAGTCAATGGCAAAAGAATAAACAGCCTCATTAAAAATGGGCAGAGGGCCTACGTGGATTTTTCTCCAAAGACGACATCCAGATGGCCAACAGACACATGAAAAGATGCTCAACATCACTAATCATCAGGGAAATGCAAATCACAACCACAATGAACCAGCACCTCACACCTGTGTGCATGACTGTTATCAAAAAGACAGAAATAACAAATGTCATCCAGGATGTGGAGAAAAGGAGACCCTTGTGCACTGTTGGTAAGAATGGAAATTGGTGCAGCCACCATGGAAACATTATGGAGGGTCCTCAAAAAAAATTAAAACTAGCATATGGTCACTTCCAGCACTTCCACTTCTGGGTATTTATAAAAAAAAAAAAAAAAAAGCAACTCAAAAAAAGATAGATGCGCCCCTGTGTTCATTGCCGCATTATTTACAATAGCCCAGACGTGGAAACAGCCTGTGTCCACCAACAGATGACTGGGTAAAGAAAGTGTGATCTACGTATTTATAAGGGAATATGACAGAGCTATAAAAAGAAGGAAATCTTGCCATTTGTGATGACTTGGTGGTCTTCGAGGGCATTCTGCTAAGCGAGATAAAGACAAACACCAGAGAAAGACAAATACCATATGATCTCCATTATATGTGGAATCTTACAATCAAACAACAATAACAAAACCAAGCACATACATACAGAGAACAGATCGGTGGTTGTCAGAAGCGGGGGTGGGGGATGGGTGGGTGAAATTGGTGACGGCGTTCATAAGGTGCAAACATCCAGTTGTAAGTCAGGGGGTTATAAAATACAGCATGGTATTGGCAGTACCATACTGGATATTTATAAGTTGCTAAGAGAATACATCTTCAAAGTACTCATCCCAAGAAAAACAAACGTGGTAACTATTTATGAGGACAGATGTTAACCAGACTTACTGTGGTGATCATTTCTCAGTACGTACTAAAATCAAATTTTTACACTGTACACCTGAACCTCACATGAGGAATGTCAGTTATATCTCAAGTAAAAACAACCCAGAATGCACACAAGTTGCCTGGCTCTTCTAGAAACCTTGCTGCTGGGCTTCTAACCGATCGTGCCATGAGGAAGAGGCCCTTTCACACATTTGAGGTGTTCTCTCTTACCATCCAGGTCACTGCTCTGGATGGTGCTGGTCAACCATCTCGTGCCTGCACACGGACGGATATAAAGTCCCTGAGTCACGGAAGCTACTGGGTCCTTGTGATCTGGGAAAATTAATAAACATAGCAGCTTCATCACTGATATCCCAGGGGTAGTGAAGCCCTGTTGAAACAAGAAGTTTTGGGGGTGCCTGAGTGGCTCAGTCTGTTAAGGGTCCACCTTCAGCTCAGGTCATGACCTTAAGGTCCTGGGATCGAGTCAGGCCTTGGGCTCCCTGCTCTGTGGGGAGCCTGCTTCTCTCTCTCCCTCTGCCCGCTGCTCCCCCTGCTTGTGCTCTCTCCATCTCAAATGAATAACTAAAACCTTTCAAAAAAAAAAAGTTTCAGCAGGCTCGGCTTTGGCTATCTCTATTTTCCTCTGCCTAAGAAACACGACCATTAAAACATTTTCATGTTCATGCCCTGACGCGTATTTCGGCCAGAGATGGCCACGTGGCCCTCCTGGTACAGTGTGGGCCCTGAGATGAAGCTTCTGCCTATCTATTCACTAAAGGAGCACGGTCTGAAAATAGAAACACAGCCGGCTTTGTCGCCATTGAATGGGAAAGCTAATAATAGCATTGGTTCATTGTTTGGCTGGGACTCAAGGCTCCTCTGGCCAAGGAGCAGCACACGCTGCAGTAACCAAATCATAAAATTTCTCCAGGGAACGGTGCAGCTTTTCAGAACATGTTTTATATTCTGGGATTGCTCAGGAAGGAAATAGTTCGAAGCTCTTTTGACATAAATGTGGTTTGTTTCCAGCTTGAAGGGGGGAGGCGAGCGGGGGCAGGGCTGGAGAGTTGAGCCAGCAGGTCAGTTGCAGAAGGGATGCAAAAATGTCGTTAAGGAGTTCCTGACAGGTGGTGAGGAGGCTGCGGCCGCCGAGCCTCGGGCCTGGCGGGAGTTTGTCCCCGTCAGCTTCCCCGTGCACGCTCAGCATCGCCTCTCACCCTCCTATTATGTTTATTTCTGTTGAACTTCAAGAGTGACCTTTTCAAAACTGCAGTGCATTGTTGACCCACATGCATTTTTGAGACCTCATTTCCCTGAATGCCTTCCTTGTTCCTGCAGAAGAGAACTCTGTTCGAGAACATAGGAAGAGGCTGAGGATAAAGAGCATTTCAGGCCTTGGATTCCGCCTGCTATTAATAATTTAGAAGTGTTTTTAATGCCCTGCTATGGAAGGAAGGTTTTTTGACACCAAAGGCATCTAAATATTAATTTCAGAGGAATTGGTTGTTACAAGCAGTTAACATCCATTTTGTTAGTTGACCTCCCAAGGAAGGTTAATGCACTAAAATCTGGTCATTAAGTATAGTAACAAATGTTTTTTCAGGGAGGTTATTACTATCATAAACTCTAATCCATGGTTCACAGGCGGCAGCCTCTGGTGCAGCGCTCTGACTAATGAAGAATTAACTATTTCTGAGCAGTTAATAAAGATTTCCCCCCCCCCACCAATCAACATACTCTCCATGATCCTTATAATTACTAAAAGCATTAAGCTCTGGGTATGAGTGCCCACATGTCAGACCGGACTTCTACTCTGGGTAAATGACAAATGGCAAGCCTAATCCCATTTCACTTAATTTTTTTTTTCTAACATGTTCACCGAAATAAGAAATAATGGAATTCCTAAGTATTAGAAAAAGATGGTCCACTCCGAAGCATTTGCTAAATGAGTATTGATGAGGTCTTTAGTCATATTTTATTGTGATGGAAGATTTTATACTCTGGTTTAGTTCTTGCTAGAATCGAGAAGTTAATTGGCTACAAACAGGGCTTTTTTGCTTGCTTGCTTGTTTTATTTTGTTTGTCCTTTATTAAAAGGGGCACTCACCCACAAGAACACAGGAGGCACAGACTTGTGGGAGAAACACTAACATCGGCCTCATAACAATAAGAGGGAAAAAGGTATAACCTAACCTTTCTGAAAAGCCTCGGGGCAGTGTTTTGCTTTTCAATGCAAAGGTCGTCCAGAATTAATTAAAGTCACCTTCCCGCTGAGGACCAAACATTTGGCTTTACTTTGAAGGCTCAAAGAAAGTTGCTTCTACCGATTTCTTAGAGTCCCCAAATTGAAAGCAGCACCACCACCGAAGCAATGGGTCAGCCTCTAAGAAGGGGTAATCTTCTGGAATCAAAAGTCTGAACAACTGATACACTGAGGCCCAAAGTACCCCGGATGACACAGGCCAGAGTTATCAGCGTCAAAGTAAAAAAACAATCCCTTACTTTTCCCAGGGACAATCACCAACCACTCAAGTGGGCTCCGCCTTTGCATTTGCATAGACCCTCCACACCCTCATTTTTATTTTTAACTTAAGCTAAATCCTGTCTTGGGGACAGATGTCCCCGTATTGAACAGTGAGGAGGGAGGGAAACCGTACTTAGCCAAAGTAAAAGGGACATTGTCTCGTAGAAAAGAGAATGTATTTTGGAAAGTTTTGCATTATACATGAAAGCTTCTCCAAGTAATTTTTTGTGGAACATTCAAGGCGCTGTGTTTCTCTAAAAAGCCAGTAGGGCTGCATGGTAGGGTTTGTATGAGCATTTTTCGCTTGTTTGGCACTTTACTTGCTTGAAGATGAACTGCGTTGATTTCCCACTTCCTGTGAAGGCGAAGCGACTTAGCCTTTTTGAGACTCAGTTTCCTTCTCTGTAAAATGATACTGTAATGTCTACTTTGGGGGAACACTGGGGAAAATGAGTGACAATATATATCTGATATGCAGAAGGGCCTCAGACGGACGAGGAGGAGTCTGTCTCACACTGGGGCCATTCCTGTATGTACTTTACATTTTCTCAAAGTGACTAGACTCCTAAAACCTTGTGGGTTTAACACTGGAATCAAGGGAGTAATACCTCATTAGGCTGACTTCTGAAAACAGGCACTCGTGCTGAGCCCGGCTCATCCATCACGGTCCCATCGCCGGACACAAAGCCTTCCCTGGTTCCTCAGCCAGACTCAGACTTTCCAACCTCTGTGTTCTAATTTCCCTTGTCCTTTTCTAGTAGCATTCTTCACACCCAGTCTCGGCGTCGAGTTATTTATAGACAGTCTTGGATCTGTATTCCCAGCACTTCGTGCACTGCCTCAAACGCACGGACTGAAAGGGGTTCATGAATTTCAGGGACCCTCCAGGGCACATTTTCTGCCTATCCCGGGGTGGCTGTGTGAATGAGTGAAGGACTATTGGGGTCACCTGTTCTTTCTTTCTTCTTTTGTAGCGTATCCTCCCTCTTACTTTTTTTTTTTTTTCTTTTAAACGAAGCCTCTGAAAGTTGGCCCTCCCCCCTCTCCACAGTTTCTCCGTGGCTGACCCCTTGACAGTAAAAGAGCAGCCGGAAGGCAGGTGTTTGTATGGCTAGATGGCTTCTAAGCTGGCTGTTTGCAGATCAGGGGTTTCCTGCACTTTGACGAGGATTCTAAAGTGAATATGGTAAGCAGGAAGTTGCAGATTTGAGAGTCTACGAAGGTGAATCAAAGTGTCTTTTGAAGTCGTTGGTTTCCCTGTAGCATTACTGCCATATCCCTCATTGTTCGTAGAAACCCCAGAAAAGAAACGTTAACGTTTCCAGGATTACTAGTGATTTTGCCATGTTGACCTTTGACACGCTCTTTAGCCTCTTTGGACTTTAGTCCCCTCATTAATAATAATAACTTAGCCTAATCTATTGCTTCATGGGCTTGCCAGGCGAATCATGGGGTCAGGTATGCAAAGAACTTAGGCAGGAGAAAAGCCTAATAATGAAAATACCACGACTAGAATGAGATACTGAAGGCGGGTTAGATGAGCTACTGTAACTTTTTCTTCATGATGACTGTGATCCGAATCAATATATAATAATGAGGAAAATTAGATTCGCTTGAAAACAAAGTATGATTGAAAGCAGGTAGGTGCCAAGGAAAGAACGTTTGATTGGTCATTATACTGGTTTAAGAAGATTGCTATCATCACTGTCGTGATGCTCTGTGCCCCCTTCCCTCACCATGACCACGCCAGACGTTTGAAACGCTGTCCAATAAGAACGCTTTTCCTGGTTTGACCCGTGGCGGAAATCAAGGCTGTCGATTTCGTACCGACTTCTTCTCTCAGTATGTGTGCTTGGTCGTTATTCAATGGTGAGTGCATAGTCTCAGTGACTCTTGGCAATTCTCGCACGTATGTAATTTCCATTCTCACTGCCAGTTTCTGCCCAGCCTGTGGTGAAGCAGAGCCAATGAGTTGAAGTACCGGGTTGACACAGCACCGAGTCCTGGTACTTCCCTGCTCCAGAGAAAGAGGAATGTAAATGCCGGAAAACACACAGCTGAGAGAGTAACGGAGAATGGGTGCAATGTCTTCGTCCTCTGAGCATCTGTGTGTGCATGTGCGTGTTTGTAGCACTCTGTCATAAGGTGTGTACCTGGCTGTGTTGATTCAGAAGCCTGCCTCTGCTGCGGGGAGGTTTCACAGAAGGGTTCCGGCTTGTAAAGGTTAACCGTGCAGAAATCAAGGCTTTGTGCATTTTTGTAAAGGTCACACTCATCAGCGGTTCCGGAAAGACTGCTGGGCAGGGCCATGGTAACCACCCCGTGATTGAACCATGGCTCTGGGTTTCATTTCCTTAAGAACACGGCCATCATCCCTGGTTCTGTCACCAAGAGATAAAGAGGCTGCTCGGTCACTTGAAATTCAATTTGTACATTACTCAGAGCCAGCCCACCTCTTTCGTTCATGGTGTTTGGCAGCTGCTTGCTGGCACTCTTCATTTCAAATGCCTGAGCTGCAGGAAACTGTTTAATAAATGGCATAGGTTTTGATTAATGTAACAAGCCGAAAATAGACCATGATGTAATGCATATCTC
>NW_024426663.1:66471763-66495960 GCF_017311325.1 Ursus maritimus
GGAATCACAGATCAAATTGGACAGTTTCAAGGGACCATGCTGTAGCAGAGCGTTTTCTCCAAAGAAATGTATTTATGTTTTTACAGCACCTTGAAGGGTCAAACTGTAGAATGTGTACATTTTGGACCTGGAAGCGTGCCCTGTGGGTCTATGAATAGCAATTATAGTTGACCACACAAGAAGCACCAGAGAAAAACTAGACTTTTGACATTGACTCAGGTCTATGAAGGGTCACCTACCCTTTACCAGAAGCCTTGGTATTATTTAAAACAAACACACAAACAGAATACCAGCGGATGCCAACAGAAATGATAATAGTCAAATTCTGATAGTGTGTATAAAATCAGTTATTAAAGTCATGCAGTTAGTTTCATCTAATGATCTAAAAGCCTCAGGTCGCCCTACTTATAAAGGCTCTGATTTCAACTTCTGTTTCTCTGTGGATGAAATAATTGGAATTCATGTTGCTCAGTTCTGGACAGAAAGAACAGTGAAAAGAAAAACAGTAGCCTTATATGCCAAGATCCCCTTACATTTGCTGGGGAATGGTATATTATGTAAAAAAAAAAAAAAAATGTGGCATCATTTTTTAATTAACTGGGCAATAATGAAAGGTTAAAAACAGAGTCTGGAATGTACTAAAAGGAAGACATAACAGAAATAAATTCATTGCTTTTAATTACTGTTTACTGAATCCATACATGTCAGTTGCTTGAAATCACTTTGGGTATTTAGTCTATAGTGTGTGTGTGTATGTGTGTGTGTGTATGTGTGTGTGTGTTGGTGTGTTGTAGTTGGGGTAAGAGGTGGGGGCAACAATCATCATTTCTTGATACAAACACAATAAACTGTAGGAAATAAATTTACATTTCTGTTTGTCCCTATAGGTAAATTTCACTTTCCCACTAAGAGAATTTGTGTAATTTATGAATGTTTTCACACTGTGGTTGCTATAAAGGAGTTGACTTGTTAGAATTACATTACCTGTGAGGGAGAGCAAAAATGAATACTGTTGGGTCTTTTCAGTAACTTTTTCCTGGTGAACTTGTGTGTCTAATTAAAGTACTTTTCTCATGGGGCATTCAACTAGTACAACCGAGGTCATCGAGTCAATAAAAATAAGTTAATTTCAAAAAGAGTAAAACTCTCACAGCCACTGACTATAGTCCCAACCACACCAGCCATTTAACAAGGGGTTATCAACGGTTAAATAAAGTCCATCATCATTCCATAACAACAAAGATTTCTCAAATCATTCTGTAGAGTGTTGAATGATGCCCCTCATAAACTTATGTTTCCTGGAACCTGGGATGTGGCCTTATTTGGGAAAAAAAAAAAGTACTTTGTAGATGTACTTCAAGATCTCAAGATGAGGTCATCCCGCATTAGGGTGGCCCTAAAGGCAATGCCAGGTATCATGAGGGAAGACAAGGGGCAGAAAACATGCACACCAAGGAGAAGTCGACATGGGGAGAGAGGCAGTAGTGTGTCTATTGGCCAACAAGTGTCAGAGATCGGCAGCAGCTACCCCAAGCTGGGATAGAGGCATGGAACAGATTCTCCCTCAAACCCTTAGAAGGAAACAATGCTGTCAACACCTTGAGTTTGGACTTCTGGCCTCCACAGCTGTGAGAAAATAAAACTGTCACCCAGCTTGTGGTAATGTGTTATGGCGGCCCCGGGAAACTGATACACATAACCGAGAGCGTTATGTTTGCGTGCACAGTGGCGAGAACAAGCTAGTTGAAAAGTGGGTTGGTAATGTGTCGCCTGAGATGTGCTTGCAAGTATCAACTTCTTTAAATATGCATTATTGTTTATTTTAACACTGCTCCCTTGAAATGGGTATACAGGAGATGTCTTACCATTGAAACACAGATTCGTGAAGAACAAGGATGGTTAACATAGAGTAAGACTAAAAGACAGTCATGAAAAGGGAAAGGCAGAAGGGGAAACTTAGCTGAAAAGCCTGGCTGGGAACACACCGGAGAAGTTGATAAGAAACTGTAGCCCCCCAAAAAATAGGAAACAGTTTGCAGTGATCTCAATATCCCATAAAAGGGGAGCCCCTGGGTGGCTCAGTCGGTAAAAGCGTCCAACTCTTGATTTCAGATCTGGTCATGATCTCAGGTGGTGAGATCGAGCTTGGGCTCTGTGCTGGGCATGAAGCCTGCTTAAGATTCTCTCCCCCTCCCTCTCCCTCTCCCCCCCACCCCGCATTAATAGCCAATAAAAGGAATGTGAAGGTTTTAGCTAAATTTAGTAAAATTTGTTTGACAGGCAATGGTTCCAATCAAGAAATGATTGTAAAACTAAGTACATATACTTAGAAGCGAAGTAAAGTCTAGTCTGGCACCACCATGCTTCTCTGATGGGCACAAGCTCGTACGGGATTATAAATAAGGGAAAAATGCCAGCATCACAAGAAAGTCCTATTAATTCTTATGTGATTTTTTTCCTCGCACATTGTATTGGTCAGGGTTCTCCAGAGAAACAAAACCAATGGCAGAAATACACACACACACACACGCATACACACACACACACACGTGTGTGTGTGTGTGTGTGTGTGTGTGTGTGTGTGTGTATATATATATATATACACATAAATAGAGAGAGAGAGAGACATCTACTGTGAGAATTGGCTTCTGTGCTTCTGGAGACTGAGAAGTCCCATGACCTGCCATCTGCAGGCTGTAAAACCAGGAGTGTCATTCCGTGGTGTCATTCAGTCCAAGTCCAAAGACCTGAGAAGCAGTGGAGTGTGAATTTGCCTTTGCTCTGCCTTTTTGTTCTGTTCAGGTCCTCAGTGGTTCGGATGGTGCCCAGCCATCCTGGTGAGGGCCATCTTCTCTACTCACTCTGCCAGTTCAAACGCTAATAGTCCCTTCCAGAAACCCTCTCACAGACAGACCCAGAAATAGTGTTCTTCTAGCTCTCGGGGCATGCCTTAGCCCACGCAAGTTGACATGTAAAATAAATGATTCCTCCCATGAGTGTTTAATGTCACCCAGTAACAAGAGCTAGACGCAGCGAACCACCAAGGAACGGAGCTCCCCACCTGACACCCCATGGCCGTGCAGTCTTCCTCGTGACCCCGTTCAGCTTGAACTTCATGGAGGTGATTTTGGCCTGGCTCTTCCTCACTCTTGTTCTGTTTTGGTCTCATCTCTGTACCTTAGCAACCTTGGTTCTTCTTTTGAGTCCCTTCTCTTAGCACCTTTCAGCTCTTTCTTTAAAAAGGGTAAAATCCCGTGTTCTATTAAGGTATTTATTAGAAATTTAGAATGTTTTATTAACTGTAAAAGTATTTTTATCGAGATCATGATCGTGTTCCTGATGTGTTCTTGTTGCAGGGTTGCATACATTTGAATGATCTGACTCGACCCTGTTTAGCCAGTGACCCTGTTATGTTCAGTGCACAATTTTTCGGAACATGAAGTTTTTCAGGAACACGTGTATTAGTAGTAGCAGAAAAACTTGTATATGGCACCTTACTTTTCAACGTTCTGTAAAGCAAACAGAATAAATGGTCTTTGCTTTGCTACCCCCACCCATAATAATAATCTCCATGCTTTCCGAATAGCCAACAGTAAAGACTCTCCTTCTTCCCAAGCTTATTATTCAGGAAGTAATGCATTGAACTTACTTTCTGGGAATCAGGATCACATTGGCACTAACCACCTGAGTCCAAGTCCAGAGCTGAAGAGTTGGTAAGAATTAAATCCATCATGTGAAATGAGCTACGTGTAACTGACTCAGCTCTTAGTTCCGTCTACACTGTGTGGTTGAGGTGTTAACATCACTCTTTCACTTGGTGAAATCCTTGGTCAGCTGTTGTTTAGGAGAAAATGATCATGTTTGTTCATTGCCCCCTGACCCCGTGTGGGTCCCATACTGACCCATGCCCCACACTGACCCATGCTAGAATGTCTACTTTGTTGGACCAGGACTTGCATACTGACTGCAGGCAATTTTTATGTTCTTTCTTCAATTTAAAGTTGATTTTTAAGAGTCAGTCTTCTTTGTATAATAACAGACTCAGATGATCTCGGTTTGTAGTTGAAAAGCACCACAGAGGTGGGTGTCTCAAATGTGGACAGGCTTTAATTTCCAGCAGTGTGATTAAAACAGTGATAATAAAACTACCATAGATTAAGAGGCTTGTGGCAGACAAAGTTACATAAATGTAATGTTCCCTACTCCAAATCATCTCATAATTTCGCTAGAATTGTGAACAAGAATTGCATTCAATTTTTCATGCAAAAATGTGCACAGATGCTCATTGATGCATACACAAAATATATTTGACTTGATCATAACTAAATGGTTGGTGCTAGTAAAATAAAATATGACCATTTCAGTGGCATGCCTGACCACTTAGGCCTGACAAAACCATCGTAAGCCAAACCTAATCATTGTCGCAAAATTCATGCATTGCGGACTCAGTCAAAGAAATGTGTATTCAGGCTTGATGGCTTTGTGCTTTCTGGAACTTTGCTTTTCCTTTCTCTGGACCCTGCAGAGCTGACCCTAACCCCCTTTGAAGTCTGTGGTAACCCTAAGATCAGATCAGATGCTTTGGGGTGGGGTGAGCTGGAAAGGAGAGGAGAGTTCACGAAGTGCTTCCATTGTTAGGCCGTTTACGTTGGATTACACTGATTGTGGAAAGAGTTCTGGCTCTCTATTGATTGACTTAAAAGTTAACATTTTCAGATACCATCTTCTTGTTGTAGTAATTTGGGTGCTAGTGTTCTGGAAAGGGACAAAGGTTTTCTAGCAACAAAAACAAGTAATCCTGTATCTCTGAATTATAAACATGTAAGTATTCCCAGAATGTATTTAATATAGCCCTTTGTCCTTTTTGACACCTCCCCATTTATATTCTTGAGCACATGGCTGTGTATCTTAATTCAACCTGTACTTACCTCAACATACAGCGTCACACAGCTTTCCGTATCTTATTCATTTAAACAGCGTGCGTTGGACACCTTCTATGGGCAATGTTTGGTATGCTCAAGATGCAGCAGTGAGCGAAATAGTTTACATTACCGTAGACAGAAAACTAACGTTCAGGATATTGAAAAAAAGAAGACAAGACAATAGAATAGAGCAAGAATGAGTATGACACCTGGGTGGCTTAGGTGGTAAGTGTCTGTCTTCGGCTCAGGTCACGATCTGAGGGTCCTGGGATCTAGTCCCACTTTGGGTTCCCTGCTTACCAGGGAGCCTGCTTCTCCCTCTGCTACTCCCCCTGCTTGTGCTCTCTCTCTTTGTCAGGTAAATAAAATCTTTAAAAAAAAAAAAGAAAAGAGAAAAGAATGAACATCTACTTTATAAAGAGTGGCCCAGGATGGCCTCCTTAGTTATGTACCATTGGAGCAAAGACTGGAAGAAGCCAGCAGTGCAGAGGGCCAGACATCAAGCACAGCAAGTGTAAAGGTCCTGAGGAAAACACAAATTCACCATGGTAATTATTAGTTTCCGTGTTCTCTCCAGCATATTATATGCAGAGGTACCATATAATCCGGGAAGTAGCCGTTATGCATTTATAGTGAAATAAAAGATGATTTGAAATAATGTCATCATTATTAATAGCCAACATCTATTGCTCTTTGTATACTCCAGAAAGTATTCTAAATGCTTTGCCTACGTCACTATATTTCTCACAAGAGACTTGCAAAGTAGATAAAGAAATGGAGATTCAAGGTGGTAAGTAAACTGCCTGGTCTTACATGGCTGATATTTCAACCTGGCTGATCAGGAATTTGGACCAAGGCATTCTGAAGTTAACAACCTGCACACTGAACCACCTGTTATGGACCGAATTGTATTCCTCCCCAAATCCATAAGTTGAAGCCATACGCTCCAGTACTTCAGACAATAACTATGTTTGGAGATAGCATCTTTAAAGAGGGGATTAAGTTAAATTGAGGGCATTAGGGTGGGCCCTAAGCCAATATGACCACTGTCCTCATAAGAAGAGGAAATTTGGACACGGAAACAGACATGGAGCGAAGACCATGTGAAGACACAGGGTGATGACAGCCGTACGTAGGTCAAGGAGAAAAGCCTTGGAAGAAACCAGCCCTACTGTCATCTCTGACGTCTTGATTTGGACTTTCAGCCTCCAGAACTCTGAGAAAAGAAATCTGAGGTGCTTTTTTATGGCAACACTAGAAAATGAGTACACCATCCTACTAGATTAATAGAAAATAAATGAAGAATATTTATTTAACAGGAATTGCATGAAAAGGAAAAGAACTGGCTGAAGCCCAGGTCACTCATCTGTGTATTTACCTCTGCCATTTACAAGAAGTTAAGAAGGAAGCTTGGATAATGCTTTATTGGTTCATTTTTTTGTGGTCAGAACATGGTGTAAACGATGAAAGAGGACTGATCTAGATTATTGTAAGTCTGCTCATTTGTCCTGCCTACACAATGTCCATTTGCTCTGCTCCTCTGAGTACTTACCTTGTGAAGACAGAACAGGGAACCAAAACTAGCTCACGGTGTAAGAATCATCTTCCTACACCAAGACCCTCAAGGAGTTCAGATTTTCAATGTAAAGAATTAGGAAGATTCTAAATGTATGCTTGTACCAGTAATCGATATATTGCTTTCTGGAGCCAAATCAAACCTTTTTGCCTGCTCTTTGAAAATGGATCTGGGCCCTTGAGCTTATTTTCCTTTATTGTTAGACGTGATACGCAGCTTCATCTGTGGAGAGCAGTGGTGAGGCACTGCAGGAAGAAACAGGTTTGCTTCCTTGTTCACGTGTCCTTCCTCCTCCAGCTTCTGAGCATGGCCATTTTCTCCAGACGTTTTCCCACATCTGGCAGCTACAACATGGGTTCATTTCTCCAGGTCCACTGCCTGCAGTGCACCCTTCAGTGCTCCCACAGCATGGCTGGCCTCTCTAGCACCAGAGTCCAGATGTACTCACGGCGTCTCTAGGACACAGTCCTTGAAACCTGCCATGACACTTGACTCAGGGGGTTCTGCCTTCAGTACTCTGCCTAGAGTACCTTCCGTGAGACCCCTTCCCATGAACATCCTAGGGCATAGATTTCCACGAAGTTCCACTAACAACTTTGCATCCATTTAGTAAACCATGGCCAACCATACATAGACCTCAGCCCTGGGGGGCTCTTCCTTGGTTTCTCTCTCTCGCAGCCATAGTGGTCGTGACATAGTATGGTATTAGAGTAGTACATGCTAGTATGTCTGCTATGCCTACTTGCTTTAGAGTTCTCTTTATTTCCTACTAGCCATACCTCATTCCTCCAATCCCCTCTTCAATGGCAAGTTCTTTATATTATACTTTCCTATTCAAATTACTGTGTGGTTTCCCTCTCCTGATTGGACCCCGACTAATACAGTGCTATAGGTTTTGACTGATGTTCCAAGTTAGAGTCTCATAAGAGGAAAAATCATAACATCACTTTTTACTTTTTTTTTTGAAGATTTTGTTTATTTACTTGACAGAGTGTACATAAGCAGGGGGAGCAGCAGGGAGAGGGAGAGGGAGAAGCAGGCTCCCCACTGAGCAGGGAGCCTGATCTGGGGCTTGATCCCAGGACCCTGGGATCATGACCTGAGCTGAAGGCAGATGCTTAACCGACTGAACCACCCAGGTGCCCCCATCACTTTTCACTTTGAATAAAAAAGTCACCCTCTCTCCTCTACTTGTAATCCTGGAGGAGATTAGCACAGGACCATGATTTCTATGACCAGCTCGTTTTCTGTGCCGGCGGCCCACGATTGAGAGAGTCCATGGTGGGCCACCATTCACAGTGTTTATGAAGCTGATGTTCCAAAAACAGGGAGATGAGTCCCCGGTCCTGAGAGTTCATCCCGTTTCTCCCCTTCCCACCTACTCCCACTTCAAACTGACCCCATATCTTCACCATGTCCCTAGCCAGGTGAGCTTTTTATCTTGTTAAAATTTTTAAAAGGTCATTGCCTCCTGAACTACATTAATTTCTTTGATTATTTTGAGTGCACCAGGAAGAAGATCCTAATATGTTTATCATAAGTCCTCGCTTCACATTCCCACTTTTCGTTTATCATGAGTCCGTGCTATATATTCCAGAACTGTAAAATTACATACACACAGACATGCCTCAGAGATATTGTGCTTTTGGTTGGTTCCAGACCAAACCACCACAATACAGTAAATACTGCAATAAAGCAAGTCACATGAATATTTTGGTTTCCCAATACACGTAAAAGTTATGTTTATACTATACTGTCATTTCTTAAGTGTGCAATAGCATTACATCTACGTAAACAATGCACCTACCTTCGTTAAAAATACTTCGTTGCTGAAGAATGCTAGTGGTCTTCTGAGCTTTCGGCGAGGTGGAATTTGATCACCGATCACCGAAACAAATAGGCCGAGGAGGAGAAAGTTTGAAACACGGCGAGAATTACCAGAATGTGACATAGACACAGCATGAGCGAATGCTGTTGGGAAAATGGCACGGGTAGACTTGCTCGATGCATGGTGGCTGCATGCCTTCCGTTATAAAAACCGCAGGTCCACAAAGCGCAGTCAAGCAAAGCAGACAGAATGAGCTCTTCCGGGACATTCACACACACATACCTGTAAATACGCATATGTGATTCTTTCCGGGGCTCTCCTTCCTTGATGGCTTTATCCTGGGCATCCTTCTCTAGGAGTACTTCTTCCCTCCGTCTGCAGCTGTCAGTGCTCCGCGAGGCTGCTGCTCCCAGCTTTATTTCGCGCTGCACATGTCGACAGTTGCAAGCAAGGTGTTTAAAACCCACATCCATTACCTGAATCTGAATCACTGTGTTGGTAGTTTTACTGTGAGAGCGTCACGTTCATCTAAAAGTGCTGTGTCCCATTGCCAAGGGCCACCAGTTTCTGGTACCTTTATATGATGATTTTAACCTGGAAAAATCGTCGATCAGAAAAGGTGCGTTCGAGGGATGTCATTCCGTACCTCACTTGGTCGAGCTCCTGTGTGTTGTGAAGTATTGGGTGTGTCTCATATTGAATATGTTGGTGCCTTCCATACTTCAGCATAAATTTATTTCACTGAGTCCAGGAAAAACTGTATAAATTTTCATTAAAGAAAACACTATATTATGACAGCACTAAATGAATCATCTTGCAATCTCTTTTTAAAAGGCTTGATTTATTTCCTGCACTTGGGAGACACTATGTTGTAAAAATATTTTCGCTAACAAGTATGAAATATTGCAGTATATACATTTATACATCCTGCATGTGGCTAGATAATATGCTTCATTTTTGTGCGTATCTGCACACACATGCATATCTGCAGGGGGCCCTCCGGGGAATTTCTGGGTCACATTTACTTCTTTAATAAAAAGAAGGGAAACAAATTGGCCAGGCAGCCTAGAGGAACATCGAATTCATCATAGCTGCAGATAATATTTTCCCGAAATGATTCATGCTCTCACCTTCCTGCAGGAGTTTTCTCCACCCAGTGACATGGTGACATAGTGAAGTGTCACCGAGGTGAAAGCTGTTTCATTTAGCCTTGAGCAAACACAAAGCTGAACTGTGGATGTGCAGTGCTTTTTCCTTCTGGAAGACCTGGCTTTTGCGCCTGTGTAACTAGGGCTAGACTGAATCTGGAGAGCGGCTTCATGGTAAGAGCTGGGTTTGAAAGCCTGTGCCTTGGAATGACTTGAATAACAAAATCCCAGGCAGACCGTTTGTGCGCTAACTGCGTTTGCCCTCTGCAAGGAGATCAATGCTTCCCCTCATTGATTTTCCTCCCTGGCAGAGCCAGGATGATGCACATTGTGAGGCTCTATTCCCAGATTCATCCAAACTCATTTCCTGAGCAGCACCAAGAAGGCACTCTGCTCAACCGTAAGCTGGAGGTTATAAAAGTAGAGCTGTATCAGATTTGCACCTCCACGAATGTTAAACAGAAGCACAAGAACGTATTCCCCGCATGATGGAAGGGCTGCGGGGGGCAGGACGGAGTCTGTTGGTGTGCGGCTTCTAAAGAAATGGCAAAGATGCCAAGGGATAAATCGGAGATGCATCGCGAACATTTGCGTAATTCCCCAGATATTTTCAGATGCACTGGAGTGTCCGTTCTGAATGATTTGAACTGCAAAGTAAGCATATAAAGAAATTATTCTCTTCCTGAATTCACTGACTGACTGCAGTCCTTCTGATTAAAAATTGTCTTAACAGATATAATTGGAGAAGGTGGGTGGTTGGAAGGCTGCAAAAATCGCGGGTCTAAAAAACAACCAACCAACCAAGGATCTCTTTCGCTGTACACAATTGGCAGCTCTAACGGTTAGTTTATCCTGCGGTTGACACAAGTCCTGATCTTCCTTCAAGTCGTGGAAACTCACGTAATCCCTGTGAGTACTAACAGCCCACTGCAACATGCAAATACCCAAAAAAGCTCTTCAAAATGGCAGCATGCTGCTAGTGAGGGGGGAAGGGGAGAGCTGACTCCTGTATTAAATTTTCTTTTCCTCACTCGGCTTTCAGGATGGGGAAGATGTCACATTACAGCCGGGACTTCAAATTTGCTTTTGGAAAAAAAAAAATCGTGTAAAATAAGCCATTTCCTACCAAGACTAGATAAATGATTACACAGCTGCTTGCCTCTCAGACAGAATGTGCTCCAACCCTGGGGTTGCCTGGGTGCTGACTTCATTATTGAAGAGGGCTGTCACAGCTCACTCTGGGCGGACCTGGGAGGGGCCCTGTCTCAACACACCCATCCACGATCGCTGCTTCCTCTCTGGAGACCATATGTGGGGGCAAGGAAGGAAGTCCCCTTTGGGGTAGACCCATCTCCGGGATGAACAGCTTCCACTTTCCAGATGTAACATGGAAACAAGATCTCCCTGCCTCGCTAAGAAATACAAGCATGTTTCCGAATTACCTAATCAGTGGACATCTTCCTGGTAAAAGATTAACCAAACTGATCCGTTTTTCAGGGACTAAGAATAAAACGTAAATTCCCTATTCTGAACGCCAAGACTTATCCCAAAGGTCATCATCGTTCCTCCCTTGAATCAGTCACAAAGACTTTTTGAAAAATTAAATAGAAATTGTTTCCCACTGTAAACTTAAATGAGACCAGGCCAGCCTTACCCACTGAAAACGAACAAGCACACCTTGGTGTGCTCATATATTTCTAAACTGCCGTGTGCAAAAGATGCGTTTAACTTGCAGCCACCGGCAATAAAATGCGTTTTCCACTTATCATTGTTATTTATAAGTCCAGTGATATTTTCAGTTGATTATGATGTGACATTAATGAGATTAATATTTAAATAATACTATTTAGGACTCATTTTTTTTATTAAAGCATATTACTCTATGTCCCATATAGTAATTTTAAGGTGTTTGAAACAGATATTGGAATTGATTTTTTTGCACGCAAAGCGATGTATTTCTTTTTTTTTTTTTATGATTTTTTATTATATTATGTTAGTCACCATACAGTACATCCCCGGTTTCCGATATAAAGTTCGATGACTCATTAGTTGCATATAACACCCAGTGCACCATGCAATACGTGCCCTCCTTACTACCCATCACCGGTCTATCCCATTCCCCCACCCCCCTCCCCTCTGAGGCCCTCAGTTTGTTTCTCAGAGTCCATAGTCTCTCATGTTTCATTCCCCCTTCTGATTACCCCCCCTTTCTTTATCCCTTTCTTCCCCTACCGATCATCCTATTTCTTATGTTCCATAGATGAGAGAAATCATATGATATTTGTCTTTCTCAAAGCGATTTATTTCTTATGTTCCTATCTGGAGAACTTTCCTCTTGAAGTATTCCTTCTAATGAAGTCTCTGAAAGTCGTGTTTTTATGACTTGGTGCCATTGACTTAGTGATAGCAGTCTAAATAAACATTGTGAAGTAATTTGATAATGAGTAAGTAGGAGGAAACACCATTGTTTAACCTCCAAACTATGCTAATAAGTAGGGTGATAGACTTGCCGTGCTGAATAATGGAACTGTTATTCTATCCCAGTGGGACTGTCTCCAGGGCCTCCTGGGAAGATTTGCCAGGCTGGGCTCTGTGCTGCTCCCAAGTGCACTTTGCACAGCTTCCAGAATCTTGCTACAGCACATTTATCAAAGGAAATCACTATTTGGATGAAGACCATATTCTCTACTCTTTCAAATGAGAAAAATCCTTGTATGTTCCTTTCATTTTCCTTGTCTTACCCAGGTAAGACAGAATACTCATCTGGGGAAATAATTGTTAATACAAAGATCTACAACAGAGAGAATTTCATCCCTTAGGCCATTTTTAATACTGTCAGAAAAAAGAAGTGTATTTTCTTTATAAAGCCTGAACATGCTAGTATATTATTATACACGGCATAAAGTTAAGGGTGTTTGAACAGTGAAAATAGAAAGCATTCGTAGTTATTCAACCCTGAATACTTAGGACATTTCATTTCTTTTTACAGCAACCATATTCAGTCAATAAAAGATCAAATGCTTTTGGTTACTGGACTGAAAAAAATCAAATCCTCCGAACTTTTAGCACTTGATGTTCCTTGAGTATTTGCTCTCAGCCATAGCTCATTAAATAAGCTGATCCACCACTCAGTCTATAAATTGAAACAAAAGCAAAGAGCTCTTTTTTTTTCACCAACGTGAAACACACTTAAGTCCGGTTGTTTACAGATCTTTTCTTGCGTGTAGTGAGTATTCTGCACAATACATGTGTGTCCTGAAGCTGGCAGTCTTCCAAGAATCTAATTAGGACTTCCCTGGGTCGCAGTGGTAGGGATTGTGATTATTAACTGATAACTCGAGATTGAGGGGAGATCATGGAAAAGTAAAGGGAACTGTTCACTGAACCGTTTTTATTGAATTTTCTCTTATTTCACTTCCTGCAAAAATGTAATACTAGGCACTATTCTAGGAATTTTATGAATATCGTATACAAACAACTATGAAATGAGTGTTATCACTAATCCTTGTACTAAAGGTGATGAACCAGGTCGCAAAATGTACAGAGCTAATAAGCCCCAGAGGTAGGACTTAAGCCCAGGGAACATCAACCTAGAGTTTATCCTCTTAACCAGTACGCGACACTACCTTTTGCCTCGTTCTTAAGAGATGCTAAATGAGGATCCCAAGGAATTTGAAGTAGCTTGACCAGTGTTCAGAAGCCAAGGCATGCACACCACCCGCTTCTGCCATCTGCTTGTAGACACAACCCGTCGGGGTAGATGTCAGTGTAGACATCCGTCTAACAGCCTCTGCATTCTGGTGCATGTAATTGCTGATTCGTTCATTTTTAAACCAGATGTCAATCTGAGAGGTGATACTGGTATTGTTACTTTTCCTTGACTTTGTACCCTAAATCAAAGAGAAGCTTTCCAGTTGTTGGGTCTTAATGGAAACACGATGGTATTTCAGTAATAGTTCTGCAATGGTCTCTAAACAAAGGATGGCCGTAGGGTTAGGTTTTGGTGATACAGGCCAGTGCTGCTGTTTTAGGAATCAAAGTTAGGTGGGTTGCCTGCTAGATATTGTGGAGCTAGAACCATTATAAAATTCTCAAATCTGATGGGGTGTCTGGATGGTACAGTTGGTTGAGTGTCTGACTTTTGGCTTTGGCTCAGTTGTGACCTCAGGGTCGTGAGATCGAGCCCTGAGTTCAGCTCCACACTCAGCGTGGAGTCTGCTTGGGACTCTCCTTCCCTTTTTTTCCTGCCCCTTCCTCCTCCACCCTACCTCCCTGTGATCGCTTGTTCCCTCTCTTTCAAAAAAATGAATAAATATTTTTTTAAAAATTCTCAAATCTGAGTAATTATAGATGGAAAACACTTATTCCATTGCTACAAACTAAAATTCATCCAACAACTATTTATTGAGCACCCACAAAAAAAAATGGTGGTTGTAAAAGTTAATTATATATCCTATCACAATCCCAGCAGACTTTTTGCAGAAATTGACAAATTGATCATAACATTCATATGGAATCTCAGGGGACTTAGAATAGTCAAAACAATCTTGAAAAAGAAGAAAATTGGAGGACTCACATTTCTTGATGTTAAAACCTAATTGCAAATCTGCATTTATCAAGACAGTGTCATACTGGCACAAGGATAGGCATACAGAGCAATGGAACAGAACTGAAATACAGAAATAACCCTCAAAATTACAGTCAATTGATTTTCAACAAGGTCCCAAGATAATTCAATGGGGAAATAGTAGTGTTTTCAAAAAACGGTGCAAGGACAACTATATATCCACATACAAAAGAATGAATTTGAACCCATGCCTCATATTTCACACCACATATAAAAATTAACTCAAAATAGATTAAAGATCTTATGTAAAGGCTAAACTATGAAACTCTCAATAGAAAACATAGATGCAAATCTTCATGACCTTGAGTTAGTCCATGATTTCTTAGCTATGACATCAAAAGCACAAGCAACAGAAGAAAAACATAGATAATCCAGACATCATCAAAATAAAAAATTTTGTGCTTCAAATGACATCAAAAAGTCTAAAGGCAGTGCACAGAATGGGAGAACATATTGGCAAATTGTATGTCTGATAAGGGACTTATATCTAGAATACATGAAGAACTCTTACAACTCATTAATAAAAAGAGAACTCAATTAAAAGGAGCAAAGGATCTGGATAGACATTTCTCCAAAGAAGATATACAGGTGGTCAATAAGCACATGAAAAGATGCTTGATGTGATGATTCATCAGGAAAATGCAAATCAAAACCACACGATTTATCATTTTCACACTGATTAGAGTGGCGAGAATTTTTTAAAATATGTTGGCAAGGGTAAGAAGAAATCAGAACTCTCAGGCATTGCCGTTGGGAATATAAAATGGTGCAGCTGCTTTGGAGAACAGTCTAACAGTTTCTCAAATAGTGAAGGACAATGTCATCATATGATCCAGCAGTTCCACTTCTAAGTATGTGAAGGTACGTACAGGAATCGAAAACAATGTCCGCACGAGAAATTTACACAAATGTTCATAGCAGCACTGTGCGTAATAGCCAAAGAATAGAAACAATCCAAATGTCCACCAACTGATGAAGAAACAAAGTGTGTTCTATCCGTACAATGGCATATTATTTGGCAAAAAAAGGAGGGGATGAGCCAAGTACTGATACGTTCTGTGACATAAATGAACCTCAGCAACATTATGTGAAGTAAAAGAAGCTGGTCACAAATGGTCACTTTTTTTTTTTCTTTTGAGTGAGAGAAAGAGTGTGAGCAGGGGAGAGGCAGAGGGAAAGGAGAGAATCTTAAGCAGGCTCCAGGTGCAGTGTGGAGCTCGACACAGGGCTCGATCTCATGACCCTGAGATCATGACCTGAGCCAAAATCAAGAGTCAAATGCTTAACCTACTGAGACACCAAGGGGCCCCAACAAAGGACCACACATTACATGATTCCGTTTATATGAAATGTCCAGAATAGGCAAATCTATAGAGACAGAACACAGATTAGTATTTGCATAGGGCCAGAGGAAAAAGGGAGAATGGGGAGTGATGGCTGGGAGAGGTGCGATTTCTTCTGGGGATGTTGACAGAGTTATAAAACTGATCGTGGTGATGGTTGCACAGCCCTGTGAATATGCTAAAAGCCATCGAATTGTGCCCTTTAAATGGGTGAATTATACCTCAAAAAGCTGATTTTTAAAATAGCGAGCTATACTGATAAAAATCCGTGCCTTTATGGTGCTTGTCATCTAGTAGGGGTAATAATATGTCAGGTGATCATAAGAGCTCTGAAGAAAAACATGGGGTTAGAGAGTAATGGGGGGAGGTCATGGTGAGAGACTAGCTTATAGAGGGAGGCCACTGAAGGCCTTTCTAATGAGCTGAACCAAAGAGCTCTATATGGTCCATAGAACTTTGCAAGAATTTGTATTTTATTTTAGATGAGATGGGAAACCATTAGAGGGGTCAGGACAAGGAACTGACAGGATAGGATTTCTGTTTAAAAGGATCATGCCATCTGCTGTGTTGAGAATAGGTTATCAATGGGCAAGAGAAGAAACAATGAGGCCAATTTAGAAGGTATTTCAATAATCTAGGTAAAAATCATGGTGACTTGGACCAAAGTGGTAGTAGCAGAGATGGTAAAAAGAATTGAGATACATTTTGGTAGAGAGAGATTTTGGAAATTGAGCAGATGTGATTTGAGACATGGGAGGAAAGAGGAGTCAAGGATGACTCCCGAGATTTTTGACCTGAACTATCCGAAATATGGAGTCATTTACTGAGCTGCTTGGTTGCAGAGGGGTAGAATGGTGGAGGGAAAGATCGAACTGAAATGCTAAATTACAGTCAAAACCCGAATTACGTCATAATCAAAGTGACTAATTAGGTGAAACCAACATCGGTACACCACCCTTAAAATGCTGTCCACAAGAGACTCCGTTACTACCAGCCTCAAAAATAACAAGTCATATTAGAGCATTCAAATTGTTTAAATATTAGTAATTCATGTTCTACAAATTCCAAACCTGATGCATGGTATTTTTTAGAAAATTAAAGCAGTATGAAAAGTATTAAAATAACAGAGCTTCCCTCTCTCCTTGACTAACTTTAATAAGTTAGTATTTTGTTCTTATTGACATTTTATGGGCATATATTCAAGTGTTATACAGATATTAAAGGATGTTTAATAATGCAAATAAAAAATCCTTTGAAAATATTATGGTATTTTACAAATGGACTAAAAGGTGAGTATTTACAAAAATTCATTTGTCATACAACTTGATAGAAAATAACTATGTAATAGAATCAGGCCATGTAAAAAAAGTAATAAAACACGTAAGACTACATTTCGATGCTCAGGTTTACTTTATAAACTTAAATACCAATTTTAGAGGTTAAGCTAGCCTACCTTTTAAATAGTTCAGCTATCTTTCAATTTAATGACAAGTTCAGTTCTTTATGCCATTTTCTGGTGAGTTATTTCTCTCTCTCTCTTTTGTAACAGACTTTATTCTTTGGAGCACATTTAGTTTATAGCAAAAGTGATGGAATGTACAGAGTTCCCATATACCGCCCGTCTCTCCCAACGCACAACCTCCTCCACTATTGATATCTTTAACCACAGTGGGACATTTGTTACAATCGATCAACCTACATTGACACATCGTTAGCACTGGAAGTTCATAGTTTACAGTACATTTCCTTTTTGGTTTTGTGCATTCTATGGGTTTTGACAAATGTATTGACATATATCCACCATTATTTCATAATTGTTTCACTGCCTGAAAAGTCCTCTGTGCTCTGCCTATTCATCTCTCCCTTCCCTCCCCAATCTCTGACAACCACTGATCTTTTCCTGTCTTCATAGTTTTGTCTTTTTCAGAATGTCATATAGTTAGAATCATTCGGCCTTTTCAGATAGGTTTCTTTCACTTAATAATATGCATTTAGGGGACGCCTGGGTAGCACAGTTGTTAGGCGTCTGCCTTTGGCTCAGGGCGTGATCCCGGCGTTCTGGGATCAAGTCCCACATCGGGCTCCTCCGCTGGGAGCCTGCTTCTTCCTCTCCCACTCCCCCTGCTTGTGTTCCCTCTCTCGCTGGCTGTCTATCTCTGTCAAATAAATAAAAAATCTTTAAAAGAAACAATAATACACATTTAGGTTTCTTCAGTGTCTTTTCTTGGCTTGATAGCTTATATCCTTTTGAGTACTGAGTAATACTCCAGTAATGTCTGGATATACCACAGTTTGTTAATCCATTCACTGGCTGAGGGATATCTTGGTTGTTTCCAAGCTTTGATAATTTTGAGTGAAGCTATGAACATCTATGAGCAAGGTTCTGTGTGAACATAAATTTTCACTTCATTTGGGTAAATACCAAGGAGTGCTGTAGGAGAGGAAAAATTTTTCTTAACCTTCTTAGGGTCCCTGGCTGGGCCTGAAAATTAAGCATACTAAGACGGGGCACCTGGGTGGCTCAGTCGGTTAAGCGTCTGCCTTTGGCTCAAGTCATGATCCCAGGGTCCTGGGATGGAGCCCCATTTCGGGCTCTCTGCTCAGCCGGGAGCCTGCTTCTCCCTCTCCCTCTGCCTACCGTTCTGCCTGCTTGTGCTCTCTCTCTTTCTCTCTCTCTGTCAAATAAATAAATAATAAATAAGTATACATACTAAGACAGATTGACAGAAGAAAAGCATACAAATTTCTTTAATATAAAGTTTTATGTGGCACAGGAGCCTTTGTAAGGAAATGAAGACCCCCCCCCAAAATGGTTAAATCCGAGTTTTTTTATGCTAGTTTTGATGAAGAATGAAAAGTTGTGGGAAGATAGGATGCAGCAAAGAGTAAGAGGTGAGCGTAGTGAACTAGACCCTGTAATGAACCAAAGCCTGTTCGTGGATTCCTCTCTGTGTCCCTCCATCTTCAGAGATAAGGACGCTCCTTTGCTCCCAGTATGGGGAGCATGTCTTACGCGAGGGTTTTATGACCTGTTTAAGGGGAAGATCATAAGGTCCTTCCTGCACATGCCATCTTTCAAATTCCTTTAGCCTGAAATATTCAACATGCCAAGGTGCCATATTTTGAGGTAGTGCATTTTGAATCCTGTCAGCGTACTGTATTGTGTGGTAACGGTCTGTTTAATTCTGTAAGGAAATGCCGAACTCTCTGCTGTGGACTGAATGCTTGCGCCCTACCAAAATTCATGCGTGGAAGCACTACCCCTACCCCCTTTCCCAGTGTGATGGTATTGGGAGAGCTTTGGGAGGTAATTAGGATAAGAGGAAGGCAGGTGGGTGGAACTCTTAAGAATGCGACTAGTGGCCTTATAAGAACCTTGTGAGAGAGCTTGCTTCCCCTCTCTTCTCTCACCATGGGATGTTACAATGAGAAGCTGGCAGTCTGAACCCCAGAAGAGGGTTCTCACCAGAACCTGTCCATGCTGGTACCCTGACCTTGGACTTCTGGTCTCCAGCACTGCGTGATGTAAGTATCTGTTGTTTATAAGCCACCCCCCAGTCTGTGGTACTTGGTTATAGCAGCCTGAACGGACTGGGCCACTGCTTTCCAAAGTGGCTGCACCATTTTGCTTTTCTGCTGGTCATGAATGAGAGTTCCTGCTGCTCCACATTCCCATCAGCATTTCATGTTGTCAGCATTTTGGATTTTAGCCATTCTTATAGGTATGCAGTAGTGTCCCATTATTGTTTTACTTTGCAATTTCCTAATGACATACGATGTTGAGCACCCTTTCATATGCTTATTTGCCATTGCAGGTTTTCTTTAGTGAAGTGTTTCTTCAGCTCTTTTGCTCATTTTTAATTGGGTTGTTCATTTTCTTGTTTTTGAGTTTTAAGAGTTCCTTGTGTGTTTTAGGTAGCAGTGCTTTATTGAATATGTCTTTTGCAAATTTTTCTCCCAGTCTCTAGCTTATCTTCTCCTTCTCTGAAGCTTCTTTATTTTTTTAAGCTTAAGATGCTTGGTTCAGTGAAGTGACACACCAATTGGAAAATTATTTACTTACTTATTTATTTATTTATTTATTTATTTATTTATTTATTTATAAAAGATTGTATATATTTGAGAGAGAGAGCATGAGCCTGGAGGTGTTGTGGTGGGGGGGAAGGGAGAAGCAGACTCCCCACTGAGCAGGGAGACTGATGCAGGGCTCTATCCCAGGATCCTGAGATCATGACCTGAGCTGAAGGCTGACATTTGACTGACTCAGCCACCCAGGTGCCCTCAATTGGAAAAATTTTAAATTTCTACCACAATCCCATTTTCTCCCTTATGTATTAATTGGAGGATTGCTCCTGCCGTTCTTCATCCATTCCCCCAAATTTAATTCCTCAAGTTGCCTAGAGTCATTTTTCACACACTTCTCTAGAAGTCTGGGTCCCAAGATTTCCCACATAAGAGCAGGCCTGTTACATGTTGCCCTTTGAGCCTTGGCTGTCATATATAAACATAGCAGAAATCTCGTCACTTTTGTCCACCTATATTCTTTTTACATTTCCTTTTCCTGAACCAGTTTCCCATTTGCTTTCATAGTTTTCCTAGCCCCCTCGGAGCCATAAAATAAAAATGTAGCTTAATTTCATAGCTAAGGGAGACAAAGATTTGGGTATGATTGTTTTCGCATAGAATATGGTACTAGGGCCAACGGGAAGGTAAATTCATCTACTTGTTTGTATCATCATTTTCAGGCATTAATACCCTACTTACTAAAAAATGATTTAAGGAAGTTGGTGGAATGATAGTTGGTGCACGAGAACATCTATTTTGATTTTCAAATAGTTTGAAAAAACTGGAGCGTGAATCTAAAGCTCGGTATCAAAGCTCTGTGTTTTCCAGGCACATCTATGGAAATGATCAGACATACGGAATTCTAAGAACCCCTGTTCATACAGGGTGTCAATGGAAATCAAATAAGAGTGGAAAGCGTTCTTGTCCAGGAAACAGTGGTGCTTTGGAAGCCTCATTTCCTAAAGACCTGTCTTTCTGGACTAGGCAAAAAAGTCAACCTGGGCGTTGTGGCAGAACTCACGTGTGTCACATGGCCAGCACAGGCAGGAAGCTGCTGTTTAAGTGACAATGACTAAAGCCAGCCTGCCACACAAGCCTGTTTTTCAGGTTTCAATTTGCTCATGTGACAGATATTTATACATTCCCTAGTCTGGATAAATCAGCTGACACAGCCAGAAAAACATATTCAGATGGACACATAGACGATACCAGAAGCTAAATGACGTGAGAGGAGCAGCAGTGATTTCAGAGTTTTCAGAAGGAGGGAGTTCTGTCCGTTGAGCAGATGCTGCCAGACAGACTTCAAGGAGGAGGTGATCACGAGCGGGGTCTTAACAAAGGAGAGGACAGTTGACAAGTGGAGATGGCAGGAAAAGGGTGTCTTGGATGAAAGAGTAGCTTGAGGAAAATGTGTGGGCATGAAAGTCTCTGTCCGCTGGTCCTCTTCAGGGAACGAAGACCAGTTCACATTGGCTGGAACTTAAAATATATATAAGGACATAAGGGAGAAGACAGAAGGGTTATGGGTGAGAACATCAGGACTATGGTATCCATCATCTTTTGTTGCATGACGTATTAACCCCAAATTTAGCAGTTCCAGGCAAAACAAAGTATTATTTCATAGGTCCCATGGATCAGAAATTCTGGTGCAGTTTAGCTGGGTGACTCAGGCCCGATCAGGGTCGCCCAGAAGTCTGCTGCAGTCAAGGGGTCTGTGAATCTGGGTCGCAGTTACCTGAGGCTTGTCTGGGGTTGGACGTTCCCTTTCTAGAGCCACCTGGCTGTCAGCCGAGGCCTCAGTTCATTTCCACATGGGCCTCTCCCTTGCAGCCGGCTTCCCCCCTCTGTACGAGAGAGAGAAAGACCAGAACAGAAGCCACAGGGCATTTCCTGATCTTGGAAATGACTGCCCTCCCTTCTCCTGCTTACTGTTGGTCACACAGCCCAACCCTCCTACTGTGGAGGGTTGGAGTGGCCGTGGACCCCAGGAGGTATGGATCATTCTGGTGCAAGGATCATTACAGTCGTGCAGATGGGGCCCTGTGCATCTAATAGGGGTTACACGTATTGTAGACACTAGGGAAGAATTTTTGAGCCACAGAGCCTATGAACAGATAAACAGAACTTTATGCCTCCCAACATGCCCTTACTGACATCCAAACTCATGCATTAGATAAATGGTAAAACAAGTGGATGGCAGGTGACTACCTAAGGGCTACTTGAGGTCTCGATGAGATCTAATAATCTAAATCCATTCCAGCGGGGATGGAAGCAGTGGGATGGGAAAGAAGGGCCAGATGCCCACGTCGAGAGCTCGAAGGCTGACTCAACAGAAAGCAGAGGTCTGATGATGTCTAATGCGTGTGCATGTGCTCCGTGCGCTTGAATATGTGAAAAACATTAAATATTTAATATTTAGGTGTTTGGCAAATAGAGAAACGACATCTTTATAAGGATCTATTCAAATAGAACAGAGTTTCAAGGACTAGTGTCTCTGAAGTCACTTCCTTTTTTTTTATAAACTTAATCCTAGCAGGTCATCGAATTCGTGAAAGCAAAAAAAGGGAAAGAATAGAATACAGTGTGCTCTTTCCAGTCCCTTCACTCATCACTGGTGCGTTTCACTCCTCACCTGCTCAGAAAGCCAATCAGCCAGCAAACCCCTGGGCCGGGGCCCAGATCTGGCATCCACTCTGGCTCTTGGATATAAGTCAGAACAATTACAGGTTGTGGAGACACTGCAGGTTGTTTGAAAACATTAAGTAGGTCAGATCATCCTGTGAAACAGGGGCTGCCAACTTCTTCATTAGTAAGAAGACCATTTATTCAATTATTCATGTATTTGACATCTGTTTCTAGAGTTCAGGACAGGGTGATGGGGATTCAGAGTCTTACCAAAATGAGTTAGAGACCCTGCCCTCTGGAGACCCACGGTCTAGAAGGGATATCGCCATAAAAGGCGAGTTTGGCGTGGCTCTGTGACATGCCATGCAACACGTATCTCACGATAACACAGTTTAAGCAGCCCGTCAGCGTATTTTTGGGTGTCTCACTAATAGCAAAGTTGAGGAGTGGTTTAAAAAAAAAAAAAATGCAGGAAGACAGTGCTGTCAGCAGGAGGCTAGTATTTCCAGGCCAGCATCCAACCGCCAAGCTGGCCCATGACACTATATATAGTTTAGGTGTTCCGAAACCACGCTCTGAGAACTGAAATATCACGCCCCACTTTTTATCATGTCTAGAAAAATTAGTTAAAATCTCAGCAGCTCCCTGGATGAACAGAGCATTAAGACTCTCTTAACCGGGATCGCTGAAAGTCATCCACTTGCCGAAGGTAGGCAAAATACCAACGTGTCCATAAGCCAAGCAGAAAGCTGCAACGTCACAAGTAACTTTAAAGGTTGGGGGCAGGTCAGCTCGACTCTGCAGGCTGCCTGAGCTGTGGTGATGGGGCTGATAACGAGGGGCAGCTGCTCTGGGAATAAGCTGAGCTACAACTGAGCAGAAGAGTAGAGGCATAGATAGTGGAGAAGATGATGAGTAGGAAAATGATCACCTCCAAAGACTCACAAGAAAGGGGTAGGGCTGAGTTCCTTCCATCCTGCAGGAGGATGCTGTTGGCACATTCTGGAGGTAGCTTAACCTAAGAAGGACAGGCTGGGGATTCTTGTCAGTAGCAGGACCTTGGTAGTGGTAGGGGTATAGAAGAGTCAGCAGTATGGTTTCCTGGGTGATGAGATGTGGGAAGCCATGGCCCATGCTACTTGTTCCTACTCGTCTAGGTCGAGGGAAGAAATAGCCGCTACAACGAGGTGATGATTTCTTCCATCCGGAATAAGCACCCTTCGTGGACAGTCCCCGAGCGTCTTGAGTTTCCCCGTCTCACAGCACCAGATTATAATTGCCTCCTTACCATGTGTCCCTACAGAGATGATACTCTTCTTGGTGTATCCAGTATTTCTCTATTTGTATGACCCAGCACAGTGCTTAGCACACAGATACCATTAGATGTTTGCTAAATGAAACAGTAATTGGACAATTTGTTGTTGGGTTTTGTTGGAGTAGAGGATATAGGAGTGTGAGTTGCAGGACATTGGATTGGAAAGACAAGAGGGAATGTGTAGGGAATATTTATCGTTTCCCCAGCATCTGAACCACCCATCTTTTCTTTGGAGGAACTCCCTGTTTCCTCGGTGGAATTCACCATTTTTTAGTCATGGAAGGAGGCAGATCCCACCCACCATTAAAGATGACCCACGTGCCACCTGCGGTTTTCCAAGCTCCCTTGGGGGTAGGGCGTGGGCATGGGACCTGAGGTCCGCCAGACAGAGGCACTCACCATCTGGATTTTTGAATAGGGAACTTGTGAAAAGCAGGGACAGAAAAAAATCCACAGTATCATTGGTGACACCTAGAGAATTCTGTGTCTGGGGCGGCATTAGGATGGTGGCTGCCGCAGAAGACGGTGCCCAGGGCAACAACATCAGCAGTGGGGACCACCTCTTCTCACATTTGGGGGCAACAGCTGTGGTGTCCTCGGCATGATGTTGAGAATTAGTTCTGGCAGCCTCAGCTTCGAGACTGGCTCTCCAGCCCTCCCAGAAATTTGTGAGCTGCCCAATAGCCTTTTTTAGAAATTCCTTTCTTTCTTTCTTTCTTTCTTTCTTTCTTTCTTTCTTTCTTTCTTT
>NW_024426663.1:66495970-66611235 GCF_017311325.1 Ursus maritimus
AAAAAAAAAAAAAATGCAGGAAGACAGTGCTGTCAGCAGGAGGCTAGTATTTCCAGGCCAGCATCCAACCGCCAAGCTGGCCCATGACACTATATATAGTTTAGGTGTTCCGAAACCACGCTCTGAGAACTGAAATATCACGCCCCACTTTTTATCATGTCTAGAAAAATTAGTTAAAATCTCAGCAGCTCCCTGGATGAACAGAGCATTAAGACTCTCTTAACCGGGATCGCTGAAAGTCATCCACTTGCCGAAGGTAGGCAAAATACCAACGTGTCCATAAGCCAAGCAGAAAGCTGCAACGTCACAAGTAACTTTAAAGGTTGGGGGCAGGTCAGCTCGACTCTGCAGGCTGCCTGAGCTGTGGTGATGGGGCTGATAACGAGGGGCAGCTGCTCTGGGAATAAGCTGAGCTACAACTGAGCAGAAGAGTAGAGGCATAGATAGTGGAGAAGATGATGAGTAGGAAAATGATCACCTCCAAAGACTCACAAGAAAGGGGTAGGGCTGAGTTCCTTCCATCCTGCAGGAGGATGCTGTTGGCACATTCTGGAGGTAGCTTAACCTAAGAAGGACAGGCTGGGGATTCTTGTCAGTAGCAGGACCTTGGTAGTGGTAGGGGTATAGAAGAGTCAGCAGTATGGTTTCCTGGGTGATGAGATGTGGGAAGCCATGGCCCATGCTACTTGTTCCTACTCGTCTAGGTCGAGGGAAGAAATAGCCGCTACAACGAGGTGATGATTTCTTCCATCCGGAATAAGCACCCTTCGTGGACAGTCCCCGAGCGTCTTGAGTTTCCCCGTCTCACAGCACCAGATTATAATTGCCTCCTTACCATGTGTCCCTACAGAGATGATACTCTTCTTGGTGTATCCAGTATTTCTCTATTTGTATGACCCAGCACAGTGCTTAGCACACAGATACCATTAGATGTTTGCTAAATGAAACAGTAATTGGACAATTTGTTGTTGGGTTTTGTTGGAGTAGAGGATATAGGAGTGTGAGTTGCAGGACATTGGATTGGAAAGACAAGAGGGAATGTGTAGGGAATATTTATCGTTTCCCCAGCATCTGAACCACCCATCTTTTCTTTGGAGGAACTCCCTGTTTCCTCGGTGGAATTCACCATTTTTTAGTCATGGAAGGAGGCAGATCCCACCCACCATTAAAGATGACCCACGTGCCACCTGCGGTTTTCCAAGCTCCCTTGGGGGTAGGGCGTGGGCATGGGACCTGAGGTCCGCCAGACAGAGGCACTCACCATCTGGATTTTTGAATAGGGAACTTGTGAAAAGCAGGGACAGAAAAAAATCCACAGTATCATTGGTGACACCTAGAGAATTCTGTGTCTGGGGCGGCATTAGGATGGTGGCTGCCGCAGAAGACGGTGCCCAGGGCAACAACATCAGCAGTGGGGACCACCTCTTCTCACATTTGGGGGCAACAGCTGTGGTGTCCTCGGCATGATGTTGAGAATTAGTTCTGGCAGCCTCAGCTTCGAGACTGGCTCTCCAGCCCTCCCAGAAATTTGTGAGCTGCCCAATAGCCTTTTTTAGAAATTCCTTTCTTTCTTTCTTTCTTTCTTTCTTTCTTTCTTTCTTTCTTTCTTTCTTTCTTTTTTTTTTTTTTTTTTTTTTTTTTTTTTTTTTGCTTAAATCCACCAGAGTCAGTCTCTGTAACTTGCCACGTGGAACCCTCACGGATACAGGGTTAAATCCTGGGGGACCAGGTTAGAACTTTCCAATACTATCTGCAGGCAGCAGGGAGCCACTTACAGCTTTTAAGGGGATTGTGACAGTCACAGAAGGGCCCTAAGAAGATCAGACTGGCAGCAGCATGTAGCACGAGCTGGAGGAAGATGAGTCTGGAAGGAGAGAGCAGGGAGGAAGCTTTTGGACCTCTACAGGTGAGAAGTGATGCAGTAATGAGGGACTGAACTAGAGATCTGGAACTACTCAGATGGTCGGCAGGCAGAGCGGTCCATTTCTGATTCCCTTTCTGGTTTTCCACGGGGACAGAAGGCTAAGTGAGGGGAAAATTGGGCTTCCATGGGAAACGGCGTTGTTGCGTCACCCCTTCCTAGATTCACCGATTCCAGTCTTTCTTTGTCTTCGAGCTACGTTGCAACTCCAGTTGGTAGACAAGGGATAGTGATGCAAAATAATTCTTGTCCACAGACACATAAATTGTGCGCAGTGGAGGATCTGCCGGCTTTCTTCCTACCTCACCGTGGAAGAGGCCGGTTTGGCCACCCTTGGCATGTTCCTCATCTACGAATGGATCCTTCGGGAAAAAACTCTCCCTTGAACTTGTTGAAACACCTCACTAGTTTCCTCATTAGTGAAATAAATCAAATCTTTAACTGTGTCTGTATTTAGACCTGAGATTCAGATTTAAATCTTTTCGTAAAAAACGTTGACGGCCTTCATTTATGTCTTTGTAAACAGCTTCGTGAAACAAACTCCACGTGTAGATAAACGACTGTTAACTCCTGTCGTCCTGTGTTTGTGTTTAGCACTGGAGGTAAATTTCTAGTAAATGATAGAAGTTTGCCAAGTGCGAAGGCTGGTGTTTTGAGAATTAAGTCCAAGTAAAATAACAAAGGCCTGGTGTGATCTCTGCCTTCCAGAAGACCCTAAGAGTTCCCGCTGTGAGCTCACTTCTCTTTTCCCGTTATTTTTGGCCTATTCCTGAAAATAGCACTTTTGGTTATTGCAGAAAAAGCAATATCATGTCAGGTGACAGAAAAAGAACCTCAATTACTTCCATTTTATCAGCGGTTATCAAAAAGAACTAGATACTTGGTTTTCATTGTTGTTGTTTTAGATTTTGTTTATTTATTTGAGAGAAAGAGAGAGAGCACAAGTGGGGGAAGGAAGAGACAGAGGGAGAGGGAGAAGGAGACTCCCCCATGATCAGGGAGAGCGATCCGAGGACCCTGAGGTCATGACCTGAGCCGAAGACAGACGCGTACGCTTAACCGACTGAGCCACCCAGATGCCACTGTTGTTGCTGTTGTTGCTGTTGTTGTTGTTGTCGTTGTTGTTTTTATTAAGTAAGCTTTATACCCAACATAGGGATTGAACTCATGACCCTGAGATCAAGAGTCACACGCTCTGGTGATTGAGCCAGCCAGGCATGCCCAGGTATTTGTTTCTGAAGAAATGGAAAGGTAAATAATTATTTCACGCAAAGTTAGCTCATTCATACGTAAAGTGCTTGTCACCCAGTGTCCTAAGTGCGGAGGTGATCCAGGAGAGGGGCAGAAGGGGTTAAAATGGCTGCAGAGCTAATAGAATCCAAAGTAGAACGCAGTCAATATGGACGGATGGTAGGTGATGATGTTCATGGTGCCAGCCTTGTGGCTGCACGCCAAGTTCCTTTCAGTGGGCTCCAAGGGAATGACCCAATTCCATGGTTACATTCGAATTTTGCTATATGGAATATTGCTTAAAATAAGTGGGCCATCAGCTGCAAGTGAGAAGTCTTTGAATCCCTTTCACGGAAATGGAATTTGATTTGTCCTACAATCATAAAATGTAGGCTAGCAGTGCAAGATACCCTTCTCTGGGTTCATGAATACTGATCTATTTTTTGCACAGATAGAGCTCAGAAGCTAACATTCAGAAATGTGCTCACACAATATGTCACAATATGTTGTTTAACAAAAATATAGAAAAAAGTCATATCTGCCGCAAATGAAGAGTGTCATTAATGCATCAGCTGCAAGTTCCTCACGGGCTTCTGACTTGGCAGTTGGCTGGAGAGAACCACTTACTTAAGCAATTCCTCACTATTCGATTTCGCTTGTTGCCCTTGGCTTCAGCACAAAGCTGCTTTCAAACGCAGGTGACAAAATGAATTCTATAAAGGCTCAAGTATACGACCTTACCTTGGGTCATTTGTAACTTTGCAGATTGTGGGTAAAAAAAAGTGTAAGAGCATTAATAGGCTGGTGTCGTTTTTTTAACCCACCTTGCATAGGGGGTCTCAGAAAGAACCAGGCCATCCATAAAGCAAGGCTTAAGGCAGACTGCCTGTGTGCAAATTATGACTCCACCATCCCAGCGCTGTTTGGCCCTGAGCAAATTGCTTCAACCTCCGATGGATCGGTTACTCATCAGTAAATCCTGGAGTCCTTATGAGGCGTGAATATGTAAAGTGCTTAGAATGAAGTCTGGTCTGTAGAAATGCTGTCAGAGTGTTTGCTGATGTTCTTAAGACCTATTTAGTGGTTGAAAAAAAGCATTCCTAAAAACTAGGGTTCGAGCTCCTTTCTGACATGCAGGGGGAAAGGAGCATTCTCAGTTCTGCCAATAGCGAGGGAAGAGCAAGATGGCGGCCTAAGCACTCCTCTGTTCTAGTATTTCCTCTTTCCCTTCCACATTGGCCACGTTTCCGGGAAGAATGCCCCAATAATGAGAATGATTCATTTGCTGGAGCCTCCCATAAGATGTGAAAGGGATGGTCCTTGGGCTGGAGTCCATCCTTGACAGGAAATTTCCTAACTCATCCTCAGCTCAGTGGGAATAATGAAAATTTCTTCTGCTCTCTTTTTTGGGAAATTCCAGTGCATCTCACCCCCAAATTGTAAGCACAGTGATGCAAATACCACTATCTTTCATCTCTCTATTTAAATAGTTGAGAAGTCTGAGAGAGGTCCTTATGTCCTCAGGCTTGTCTTCAAGTATCAGTCCTACAAGAGGCAGACAGACTTTCTGCTCCTGGAACAGTCTGCCCGCTGTTAGCATTCCGCTGGTAGCATTCTGCTAACAGGGTTAACATTCCAGTGGTAACCCCACTAGTGTGCTGTGTGGAGGATTCCAGTACCCCAAACAGGAGGGGCTGGGGAGGCGTGGGAAGCATTCACCCAGAGCATGGATGAGTCACATCACTTCACATAACTTGCAACACAACCTTTGTTTAACATTCAAGTAAGATTCCAGGGATAAGAGGGAGAGAGGGAGAGAGAGAGAAAGTTAAGTAAGCTATGGTGAGGACAGCCTAAAGGTCAAAATTGTAATATTAAATAAATCTTACAAGATTTTATAAACCCTAATTTATTGTCTATGTGCAACTGACATTTTAGCTCTTGGTTTAATACCAGACACTTGAAAGTATTCTTGTAGAAGAATGGTTGATAACCCTCTTACACAGTATAATTGGAATTCTGCATGTTAGAACATTTGGTTTCTGAAAGATTTTTGTAAATGTTAATAGCTGTCTTTTAAAATGGTGTAAGTGTGAAATGCTATGAAAAGCAAAGGTTTAAATGTCACTCTGTCTATAATTTTCATATTGTAAAAACTAAATAAGTTTTTAAAAATGGAAAACCTAAAAGCCTACTGCAAGTTTGAAGATATCAACTCATTCATTCTTCTTTTTTGAAATGGATATGACATTTAACTAAACGAGCCAAATTTAGAACTAAAAGTCATCTGTTTTTTTCTAAAATTTACTATGGAACGTTTAGCCTAAACTGAAAGGCAATTCGATTTAGAGAGTTCCCCACTTTTTCCCACATTGCATCAGATATGATTAAAGATCTGTCTCTACAGCCTGCATCTGATGAGGCCCCCACGTATACACGGTCACTACCACGTGCGTGTTTATTCCTGACCCGGCGGTCTCACTGAGGGGGTATGTGGGTTCTCAGGGCAGTGGTGGAGCCAGCTCAGTCTTCCTTGGGTTGACTGAATGATTTGGCCATTATGAAATTTGAAAATACTACCCCTTTCTCACCCACCCCCTGACCCCCACTTTTTCTTTTCTTCTTCTCTCTGGTTTGCATTCTAATATTTACTGCACAGGAGAAAAAGGGTTTTTCTCCCTTAACTCTATGTGGGAATCTGAATTCTTCATGGTACTTATCAGCCTGAGGGTACAGGGCGAGAAGGAGAGCATCTTATAAATAATAATAAAAAACAATACGCAGAATAAGGTCTGCTCAGATCTTATTTTGTCTAAATGCACTAGTGTAGTTCTATAAACTGGGGTTGGTTATATGGGTGCCACTAGAAATTGGCCGCTCTTCATCAAGTACCAGAGATTGCAAAGGAATCAATTAATAAAAATGTAAATGAGATGACATTCAAGAGTTCCCCTATAATATAGCACGCTCTCGACTGTGTTTCACTCTGTCTTGTTCATTGGAAGAGATAGGAGCCCAGTTACGGCTCGAACACCAGAAGTCCTCACAGATCATACCCGAACGTCCCTCTGTTCCTGTAAGCCCACACACGACATCTTGGCGTCTCTGGTCTTGTGTAGCAGACCGGGGAAAGCTGGTTGAGTACTGCAGTTTCAATATAGACTAAAGCTAATAAAAAAAAAAAAAATGAAATCTTACCATTTGCAAGGACATGGATGGGTCTATAGGGTATTATGCTAAGCAAAATAAGTCAATCAGAGAAAGACAAGTATATGATTTACTCATATGTGGAATTTAAGAAACAAAACAGAGGATCATAGGGGAAGGGAGGGAAAAATAAAATAAGATGAAATCAGAAGGGAGACAAACCATAAGAGACTCTTAACTCTAGGAAATAAACTGAGGGTTGCTGGAAAGGAGGGGAGGTGGGGGGATGGGGTAACTGGCTGATGGGCATTAAGGAGGGCATGTGATGTAATGAGCACTGGGTGTTATATACAACTGATGAAGCATTGAACTCTGCCTCTGAGACTAAGAATACACTATATGTTAAATAATTGAATTTAAATTAAAAAATATGTATGTATATATATGTGTGTGTGTATACACACACACACACACACACTTAGGCTATTTTCACCAAATTGTGTGTAGGTTTCATTGTCCCTCAGCCTTTTCACTCTGTGAATAGAAACCAGTTTTAGGCTAAGCCAATATTAAAGGCAGAGTCAAGAGGTACAGTACTTTCCACTGGGATAAATTGGGGGTAGATATACTCTGATCCCCCTTCATCATAACTTTGACCTAATAATATACCTCAATAATATCACTCTGACCATGAACTGGATGCTTTGTCTCCTACTTCTCCATAGTGAAGGAAAAGAAGCATTCTTCCATATAATAATGGGATATATGTATATAGATATAGAGATATAGAGATATAGATATAGATATCTCCAATTTTTTTTTTTTGGTCATATTCTGAGAGAGGCCTTAATAGGTGATTAGCCCTATCATTTAATTATGACGCCAGACCGGTGATTCTCAAACTTCAGCCAACATCAGAATCCTGTGCAGGGCTTGTTGCAACAAATTCCTGGGTCCCACCCCCGGGTTCTGATTCAGTAGATCTAGGATAGGGCTGAGATTTTGCATAGCTAAGAAGTTCCCAGATGGTGCTGATGCTGGCTGTTCCAGTCCCACACTTTGAGAACCATGGCAATAATGTGCTTTTCCAGCGCCCACGCTGAAACATAACTGGGTTATAGCCAAGAACCCTGAATAGCAAATTCACTAAGTCACCTAGGGACGTATTTTCTATCCTGCTTTTCCTGGTTTACTAGAAAGATAAATTACACAAAACTAGACATTTGCTAGTTCGTCATTTCCAATGGCACAGATCATGGAGTGGTAAAACCGCTTAAAATTTCTCCGGCTAAATTATTGTACCCATGTTCTATCTGGAGACTTGATCATTCACTCGGTCCATTTCTCCCCCCTGAAAAGCAAAAGTAATAACAGTAAGTTGCATCTGTTGATTTCTCCCTACATCATTTTCTGGCTTTGTCTTTTGTGATTCCCATTGGTTTACGTCATGCACCCTTCAGTGGCATCAGTGAGAAGCTTTATCATTCCCATCTGGCAGATCCAAGGACATGGCTCAGGGAGATAAAAAAGGACATTTGGAAATACTGCTTTAGATACTCTGCAGGTTAACCTTGAAATAAACCAGACTACAGAGCGCTCTTGTCACTAGCTCTGTGATTTCTTTTTACCCACTGTGCTTTGGCGTTAGGCAACCAGCCACGTGGGGAGATCCCGTAAGAAACAGCCCTATAACTCATTTGCTACTTTCCCATAAGGATGCCGTCAGGGACATTCTTTATTTCATTATAAAGTGTGTTTTGGGGCGCCTGGGTGGCGCAGTGCTCTGGGCGTCCAGCTCTTGGTCTCAGCTCAGGTCATGATCTCAGGGTTGTGGGATCGAGCCCCGAGACCAGCTCTGAGCTCAGCACAGAATCTGCTGGAGATTCTCCCTCTCCCTCCCCCTCACTTCCCCCTCTGCCTTCCCTCCCTATGCCTCTCTCGCTCTCTAAAATAAATAAATAAATAAACAAACAAACAAATAAATAAATAAATAATCTTTTTTTAAAAGTGGGTTTTTCGTGAGGACCTGCTGGAGAAATTCTCTTAGGTCTCAGTGCCCAGGGGGTCGAGTTTCTCCCCAACACCGAGTTTGATCTGCAGACACTGTTCGCCACCCACCAGGCATGTCCTCGGAGCGGAAGTGTGGAAACTGGCTTTACTGTATTTTTTTCATCTTTGAACATCTCCATGAGACTATTTACTTTTCAAAATGTTCTCAACAGTGAATATGACTGAGACAATTTGAGGAAACTGATAATAAACTTTGTGTCAGCTTAACTGAGCATGTTTCCTGCAGGAAGATGCCACTGTTCCCACTGAAACGGAAAACAATAGAAGGAAGTAGGAGTAACTTTGATGGGGAGAGACAAATGACTTAAGACCTGTATCAGTTGCAAGGGCTAAGTAGAATTTGTGCAAGTCTAATTTATGTGGGAAGACCTTGTAAATGGACATTATTATGCTCTTAGCCTTTATGTGCTTCTCCCGCCTCTCATTCCTATTCCACTTAAATATTTCCTTTGCATACCTGTCCCATGGCCTCACAAATGTGGTGTGGGAAGGAGAGTAGTTTCTTGATTATTTTGTCATCGGATAATAAGCTTTGAGTTTCAGATAAGGTGGTCGACGGGAAAGAGTCCCGATTGATTCCTTGCAGGACTATACACCACAGAGGGAGAAAAAATAAAATCCAATTATGTGTAGTCAAAGTATTTTCTAAACTAAGAAATCTCATCTAGCCTCCTCTTCAAATACCTGAGAACAGCTTCCAGCAGCTTGTTTTTCTTAGAGCAAAGCCAACAAAGAAAAAGAGACTGTCCCCACAATTTCCTAATTAATTATAAAGGGGAAAAGAGCAGCTGAACAATGGAGAACTCTGGCAAGCGAAGCCTTACCCATTTTAGCATATCACCAATGGCAGGATGAACGCACCATGTGAAAAGGACACAATACCCCTTACGGCTTACCTTGTGTTCCTGAAAAAAAAATTATACATAAATCTATGATGAATTCAAAGAGTTGAATGAATATCCTCAATCTAATTACAATGAAACATCAGATAAACCTAAACTGAGGGATATTCAACAAAATAAATGAGCTGTGCTCTTCAAAACAATATCATGAAGGACAAAGAAAGGTTAAGGACACATTCCAGATTAAAGGAGAATAAGAGTTATAACAACTAAGTGAAATTCAGGATCCAAATATTGGATTCTAAAGCTGGGGGGAGGGGGCTGGAATTACTATAAAGGCATCATTGGGGCCAGTAGGAAAACTTGAATAAAGATCTGTAGATTAGATAATGGTATTGTATCAATGTTCAACTTCCTGATTTTGATCATTGTGCCATTGTTATATGAGTAAATATCCCTCTTCTTAGGAAATACACAATGAAATATTTAGGGGTAAGGAGACACTATGTCTACAGCTTACTCTCAGATGGTTCAGGAAAATCAATCATAATAATTTTATGCATATATATGTATTATGCGTGACTTTAACCCATGTGCTCATTATGTAACAGAGTAAATATATAGGTAGTAGATTAGTAGATATATAATAGAGTATATATATAAATAGAAAATATATAATATATGGGGGAGAGAATATTAAAGCAAGCGAGGCAGAAGTATTAAATACTAGTGAATCTGCTTAAAGAATGTACTTTGTACTTTTATTTATTCTTTGTACATCATTGCAGTTTTTCTGTATGTTTGGAGTTATCACACAATTCTGAGGTCGTTTTTATTTTTTTAAGGAAAGATCCTAGCTGCAGTTTTCTTTTCCTCAGCAAAGTGGATAGAGTGTTATTTGTGATGTGGCAAAGCACATAGCTGCAAAATAAGGTCATTCACATAACTGGCGTAGTCATCTTTCAAGCATGATGCCTAGTGAAAACCACTTCCTTTCATGCATAGACTTGGCTCAGTCCTTTCTTCAAAAAATCCTGAAGCGCTCGAGTTCATTATTCACACCACAGAGTTCTCATGTGGTAACAGTGTTATGCACGCCATCTTTAAAACATGACCGGACCTCAAAAAACACCCTTCCCCCAAACCTCCAAGAACACATCAGACCACACCAGAGCATAGGAGTTACCAGCTGGGGTCGTATATTCTGCTTTCTCTGACAAGGGTAGCGCCATTAGAATCCAAGAGGCCCATGTGACTGCGGCAAACATGAGCTCCGACTTTTCCTGTGAAGCTTGATAGAAAAGAACATTTGTTCCTTTTCATTCCTGAATGTTTTCATGGTGACATTTCTCAATCTGTGGGTTTGGGGGTGGAGTGCGTGCGTGTGTGTGTGTGTGTGTGTGTGCGTGTGCGTGTGTGTGTTTATTGCTTTCTTTTCTCTCAAAGAGATCATCCAGTGACCTTGAAATCTGCACTGGCATTTTGCTGGCAGGAAGGGAAGCTCTCTCTTCTCATTTGCAAAATGAATAACAATTTGATCATCCTTAAACTTCTAAAAGGTTAATTACGCTCTCTCCATGAGTACTGAATAAAAACCTGTTTTATCTCTGCCCAAATGAAACCCACAGGGCTCACCCTCCCTCTCACTCCGCCAGGAGCCCGAGTCCTTCGGGCTGTCAATTAAGCGCGAGCAACGCCTAGATCTGTGTGCGCCGGCAGTAGATTTTCTCATCCGAAAACTGTGACAGCCCTCATTTGCTAGAGCTGTGCGGTGACTTTCAAAATGTCTCCGCAGGAAAGTGTGATCTGGCTGTGGGCAGGGTGGAGGGACCGCGGAGCAAGAGGGGTGTGTTGGAGAGCTCCCAAAGGCTCCTCGCGAGGCAGAGGCTTCCGCAAGCGCACAAACAACAAAGCGCGAAGAGATAATAAGAATAACCATCCTGAAAACGAATAGCAAATGTAAAGTTCTGGAGGCTCCACTGCTCCCAGAAGCATGAGACCCTGGCGGGGCGGGTCCGCGTGCGCCCGCGCAGCTGTAAAAGCCCAGGTGGGTCAGCTGGATGGGGGGCAGAGGCTAAGCCTGGTGCAGAAGACGTGCGATACCTTCCCAACCTTTACGTTTTCAAGCGACTACTATTTCTTGTCCATAAAGAGCCTCTTTAGTTAGGAGCCAGAAACCATATCTAAGAGAGTTACATTTCCTTTTTATTGCAAGAAAACCACATCTTTCAAAGGAAGGTAATGGCATGGAATCAGGGGTGGGAGGGGACACGGGAAACCCACACCTTCTGCCTGATTTGGGCAGCTCCTTGTTTCCGTAACTTAAAATGTGGATCTGGAACAACTTCATATGAGCCTCCCCAGCTCGATGGTATGCAAAAACAAAAAACAGGGGAATGGAACGAGTAATTTGTTTTTTTCTAAAAGAACCATGTTCTTGGGGGTTAGTGTGTGTGTATAAAAGAAGGGCTCCGTGTAGCTCTGCCCCGTGTTCGCTCGGCAGCAGAGTCAGTACTGGGGGGGATAGGTCACCTTGTCCCTGATTTCTACACCAACATCTCTGTAAGAGGATCTCGTGAGCATTACAGTTTTCCAGTGATTTCATGAACAATGAAACAGTTGTCGTCAGGAAGCACTCATGCAAAGTATATAGTTTTTGCTGTCCTTCCTCTTCTTTTTTTGTGGTAAAATGGGCTTAACATAAAATTACCATTTCAGACTTACAATTCAGTGGCATTAGCGTATTCATCATAGCTCGGGACCAGCACTTTGTCATCATCCTAAGCAGAAACCCTCTATCCATTAGATTGGTCCCCCATTCCCTCCTCCCCCCACCCTGATGCTATGATCTGAATGTTGTATTCCTTCAAAATTCATATGTTGAAATGCTAATCCCCAGTATGATGGTGTTAGGAGGTGGGGCCTTTGCGAGATGCTGAGGTGGTGAGGGTAGAGCCCTCATGAAAAGGATTAGTGCCCTTTTAAGGGTGTCCCCAGAGAGCTCCCTTGCCCCTGTCACCACCTGAGGATACAAGGAGAAATCTGTGCCCTAGAAGAGAAGAGGGCCATCCCTTGACCGTGCTCACACTTGATCTTGGATTTCTAGCCTCGAGAACTCTAAGAAATAACTTTCCATTGTTTATAAGCCACTCCATCTGTGGTGGACCCCAGCCCTTGGTGGTCTCTGTTCTACTTTCTGTCTATGAATTTGCCTTTCCAGGTCTTTGTATAAGTGGAATCATACACTCGTTGTCATTTCGTATTTGCCTTTTTTCGCTTAGCCTAATGTTACCACAATGTGTCCATATTAGACCATGTATCAGAATTTCATTCCTTTTTTGAGGCTGAATAATAGTCCATCATCTGTATACACCACATTTTGTTTATCCGTTCTTCTGTTGGTGGACATTTGGGTTGTTTCCACCTTTTGGCTCTTGTGAATAACGCTGCTGTGAACACTGGCGCACGAGTATCTGTTTGAGCCTCTACTTTCAAATCTTTTGCGCATACACCTAGAAGAAGAATTGCAAAGTATGTAGTTTCTATATGCGATGATTGAGTTATCCAGGCCATTATACATGAGATAAGAAGTAGAATAGAAAATTTTTTTAGCAAACATTGGATATTGGTTACTTGGATTCCATTTCAAAATCTTTTAGTTGTAGTCTTTCAATTATTTGAATGTTTATAGGAAGATTTTGAAACTTCAGAAAATGAGGGAAGAAACTGAATGTATCCTCTTTAGAATTTTCTTCTGGCAAAAATACAGAGGTTAGGCCCAAGCTAATATACTAACATGGTTAATAACTATTCGTCTGAGTGGCAGATGGAGCAAAACCTTTACATTTCTTAAGAATGGTCATCATTTGGGAGGGACACTGACAGGCTTCCATTCCAGTCTCCTGTGGACCTCTTTTCTCCATGCAGTGCTGGGAATGTTGTCCACTGTCCGTCCATAGTGTCCTTTGGCAGATTGCCCCCTCTCTCCCCTCTCTCTTCCCTCCAATCTCCTGTGCCCTTTATGCACCAGAAAAGCCCACTGTTCTGTTCCTAGCTAATGCTAATTTTTTTTAGAGATAGGCCCATGATCCAAGCAGTGTCTGTGTAGCCTGGCTAGTTGACTGTGATCCCATGTTCCAGGATTTGGCTTGCAAACCTGAGGTGAACTAATTGGGTTCTTCTCTTAGGACATGAGTATCAGGAAACACAGACTGAATCATATACCCACAGAAGCAGGGGGCAAAGATTGTACTAAGGATGCTATGAGGTAGAGTCACATTGGGAAGAACCATTGTATGTCAAAGTCACATACAGGCTGAGGTTATGAGAAGGCAGAGCAAGGCATCATTAGAGAAAAAAAATGGATCAGATACACAGAGAGAAGTAGAAACATCGTGAAACATCATGATGGCAGAGCTGCTTGCAAGAGTTGGCTTTGTGCCTAAGGCTCTGCCCTTTCGAGGTCTCCCCATGTGTCCCTTTCCCAGTGGACCTTGTTGAGTCAAATGGAGTCTCTGTTCCTTGCAGTTTAATAAGCCTGACTGAACTTCTTTCTTCCGTTGCTTTTTCTTCTCTATCTACCTCCTTCTAGTGTTTCTTTTCATCCTTCTAAACCCCTAACCCCCCTCTTCCCCCATTTTCCTTCCCCCTTGTCTCTGCCTCAGGCATACTACCAGGGCCCATCCCTATAGAAGACCTGGGAAAACGGAAGAGAAATAATACACTGGGGTTTTATTAAATAGTAGCTTTATTGAGATATAATTCACCTACCATAAAGTTCAGTATTTTCAAGTGTAAATTGCAGTGGTTTTTAGTATTTTCACAGTTGTATAATCACCACCACTGTCTACTTTTAGGACATTTGCATCACCCCAAAAAGAAATCGCATACCCATAAACAGTCATTCCCTATTGCCTCTCTGACCTGGCTGTAAACGACCAACCTACTTTCTGTCTCTATGGATTTGGCTATTCTGGACATTTCGTATGAATATAATATGTACAAAATACAACAAATACAACATATGGCTAACTTCTTTCATTTAATGTAATGTTTTCAAGATTCATGCATGTTGTTGTATATATCACTACTTATCCCATCTTACCATTGAGTAGTATTCCATTGTATGAATATACCACATTTTGTTTACCCATTCATGAGTTGATAATTATTTGGGTTATTTCTGGGTTTGTGCTATTATGAATAATGCTGCTGCGAATGTTTGTGTGGACATGTTTTCAGTTTTCTTGGGATGCTAGCTGGGAACGGAAGGGCTAGGGCATCTGGTAGAATGCTGTGTATTTCAACGTACTATCTCTCCCTTTTCCTTTCTCCATATTTTAAGACCTTCTACGGGCTTTGCTGCTATTGTTCTCTGTTCTTTAAATTTTCTTCGTGTTGCTGCTTTCAGTACACTTTCAATTTTTATTCTTCTAACTTTTACCTTTACCCGTGTTTTGAGTTCATTTTTTTTTTAAGATTTTATTTATTTATTTGACCGAGAGAGAGGCAGCGAGAGAGGGAACACGGCAGGGGGAGTGGGAGAGGGAGAAGCAGGCTTCCCACCGAGCAGGGAGCCCGATGTGGGGCTCGATCCCAGAACGCTGGAATCATGACCTGAGCCGAAGGCAGACGCTTAACAATTAAGCCACTCAGGACCCCTGAGTTCATTTTGTAAGATCTTCCTTAAATCACTTTCCTGGAGCCACTTTATCATTCCTTCCTCCTCTGTCCCTACCCCTGATAGTGTTCGAGGAAGCCTGGTGCATCTAGAAGAAAGTAAGGCTTGTGTGGAATATAATCCCATGAAGTAGTTCTACGGAGGAAGGCCTTGAGAAACAGAAGGACACGTTCAAGGGTGTGTAGACAGAAGATTATAATAGCTTATGTTTAAAGAACCATTGTGGTCATATTTTTATTTCTGTATTTGCCAAGTCTGACCAAAAAACCTGATGTTGACCTGCAGCCTCTTCCATCCATCCATCCAAACAAACTGCAAATATGATGTGACTCCAGGTAATTGGTGCAGCCGCTGCTGTAGGCTGTGTCACCATCAGCGGCACTAACCCTTTGCCTCGGGCAACATATGGACAGTGACAGGCGAGTCACCCTGATGACATGAAGAACTATAAGTGGATTGAGGGAGCCCTTTGACTTGTCCCAGCCCCACTGCTTCCCAGTAGGACGCGCCTCTGTCTTATTCCCACTGTACACTCAGGTCGGAAGCTCAGAAGCACCAATTTTGCTCAGGGAGATGATTCAGTATTTTCCATGGTTTTGACAGCTGACCAATTAAAAACCAGATGACACCGTTAACAAGCTCTAAATAAGCCAGGGTATAGAGCAGTCGAAGGCACCAAAGCACCTACGATACGGCCGTTCTCTGTGTGAGTTTGAGAGGAATTCAGTGATCATCACAATGATGAAGATAATGCGGATGACCTCAGGGGTGCTGGGCAGGACTCAAATCATTAACTAGAAGGCAGCATATTCTGTTTCTGGCAAATACTACCAGCGAGCCTTCCATTTATTCTATTTCAGTAATTTTTGTCTTCAACATTCTGAAATTTCATCCAACTCCAGTTAATGATTTGAATCCTGACCAGTACCCCTGAAGTCTTCAACATCTTCACCAACGTAATTATCGTGGAATGTTTCTTACGCTCCTGCTGAGCGTGGCCGTACAGTAGATGAAGTAGGATGGCTGATTTCACGTGGACCTTTAAAGGCATAGCTTCGTCCATTTTCGGTCAAACGACATAGTTTATACCATTACTCGGAAGTTTGCTAACAAGAGCTTTGTTAAGCCTTTCAGTCTGTAAATGCAGACGCTGGGATATGTCTCAAAAGGGAAAACTATGCACTCATATTCCTGAAGTTCATTAAGGCGCCATTTTGGAAAAGCCACGGGAAATTTTTCAGGACTAAGAGTGACAGAGAGAAGCCTGAGCCCCAAATGGATTGGCATTGCCCTTTACTTGTAATTCTGATCAATATTCAGGGTGTCAGGCAATAAGACCCTTGTGAATATTATAGTGGATGTAAACAGCGATGGTTTTTATTTTTATTTTGGGGCTCTTTATTAGGCAACATACCAAACCCCTTTCCAACTAAAGAACTGGTGCCAGCACCACTCAGGAATTTTCAGTCAGTCAGTGCATCCTTTTCTCTGGGTAATCAGACTTCAGCGAGAGAGGTTTAAAACAAGTGTGGGGGCTGCAGGACTTCGGGTCTGAGTTGCTGTAACAAGTGCACATTAGAGAAGTTCCGGATAGCACAGCATGATGCAAATTGCTACCAGCCGCAGCATGTACTGGAACCACACCGATCTCAGCAGAGGTGGCAGGAGTGACATCACCAACACTGTGACTTGAACCACCCTCAGGAAAACATAGCTGGTGGGGGTTAGCAACACACAGAGACCCAGCAATACACACCATGTGAGACCAATCAACAAGCAGTTGCAGGGGTTCTCGGTTTCATTTCTCAAATTTTATAGCTTGCCCACATAAAAAATTTATAAGAGAAACTTGGGACATTTTGAGGCAGTGATGGGAAGTGGCACTGTGAGCAACATTTTATTTTGTTCTCCTCAGGTTAAAAAAAAAAAAAAATCACCACAAATGAAAGCTTCCATAGTCTCTGTATTAATAGCCGATGATTCTGGTCACCAAGTCTGATGCGTGGGTTTCCCCCGCCCCCCACACCAGGCACTTCTCAGCCACCAGCTGGGTGTCCTGTCATTCATGCCCGTTTTAACTCTGTCTACATGGAGATAGCAGCAGACCCCGGGAGTGAAGGGCTCAGTGCTGCAAGATGCCAATGACAAGTGCAGGTGTCGATCAGAGGTTCCAACGATCCCCTCCTTGGGTTCAATTAATTTGGTAGACCAGCTCACTGAACTCAGAGAAATCTATTGGTCCCTGGATTACGGGTTTATTATTAAAGGATGTAATTCAGGAATAGCCAGATGTAGGAGATGCCCAGCACAAGGTATGGGCAAAGGGCAAGGAACTTCCATGTTCTCTGAGCGCACCATTCTCCCTGAATCTCCATGTGTTCAGCAACCCAGAAGCTCTCCGAACCCTGTCATTTTGGGGTTTTGATGGAGGCTTCATTCCATAGTCATGACTGATTGAATCATTGACCACTGGTGATTGAAGTCAGTTTCCAGCCCCTCCGCTCTGCCTGGAGGTCTGTGGTTTATTTGTTATATTTTCCCCCACTGATGTGCAAATTCGTGAAAACAGGGAGCTCACTAGCTAACCCCATGAGGAAAAGCCAAAGAGAGGGAACAAAATGTAGGAAATCCTAACATAGCAGAGAGCTTAGTGGGCTGAACCGTTGACAACAGGGTGGCTTTAGGATGTATTCTGGAACCACAGATGCCTCCAGCTCAGAAAAGTGGAACAAGGGGTTGGACAAAAGAATGAAAACATCATCAGAGCAAGAGTTCCTGGCATGAAAAATAGCCCAGGTCTACAGAGGAAGACGGAAAACAAGGCAGTAAGAAGGGAGAGGTCGACCTCCCCTGCTATGCAAAGCATGCACACAGTCATGCTTCTGTGAAACATTCTCGTTAAATCTCATAATTATCGTCCTGCATTTGTTCGATAAGATCCAATGGAAAACATCTGCCCTTAAAAAATTCAGTTAGAGAAAGGGGTTTAGCAGGGAAGTCAAGTTATTTTAGCACAGATCAGCAAAGTCTGCGCTCCCATCACCTTCCATCTTGCCTACTCTCAGGCAGGCGTGAAGCTTAAAATGTCATTGTTTACCACAGACACACGTTTTTTGGTCATGAAAGTATTTTAAGTCCCTAGTCCAGATGATTCCATTGTGATTTGGATTTATACAACAGTTCATTCATGTTTATTTAACTGGGTAAATGGCCACACTCAGTCTCTCAAAGGGTGGCATCGGTGATGCGGTCCTGGCAGTGAGTTCCTCAGTGTCCCCTGGTGAGATCCAGTGCAAAACCACGATCCCACCAGTACATTTATTTAGTAAAAGTTCTTATTTTTCACATTCCCTTTGCACCTATTTTATGTTTCTTTCAGAACCGGTGGTTCTCAATCTGTCCTGAAAGTTAACACTACTGGAGAGCTTTTGAAAAGCCCTATGCCCAGACCCAGCCCTAAACATACTGAATCAGAATCTATGGGGAAGGAGCCCAGGCAGGTCTGAGTATTTTTCAAAACTTCTAAGGCTTCTCCACTGAAGGGACAGGGTTGGAAATGGTGCTCTAGGGGCACCTGGGTGGCTCAGTTGGTTAAGCCTCCAACTCTTGGTTTCGGCTCAGGTCACGATCCTCAAGCCCCGTGTCAGGCTCCGAGCTCAGAATCTGCTTTGAGATTCTCTCTCTCTGCCCCTCCCCTGCTGCCTTGTCTGGGCTTGTGCACTCCCTCTCAAAATAAATACATACGTACATACGTACACACTGCTCTCGAAGACTATAAACACACCTAAATCAGAAAGTTCAAGTAATTTGTTTGTATATATCAGTCTATTAATAATTCATACCATAGCGCTCTGCCCTGTTTATGTCTTTGTTGAATAATACACAAATGAATGAGTAGAAAATAAATGTGTAAACTTAGAAAAAAATTTATTGTCATTGTTTATGATAAAAATTAACGAAACTATGTCAGAAATGAATTATAATGCTTTAACTTAACACATTATTCTCCAGGGGTACTGTCGTTGAACCAATATTATTGAGTTATATCCGTTAAAACAGGGAATTACACACACACACACACACACACAGCACACTTATGTCAAACTTCTTCTTTTAAGATTTTATTTATTTATTTGAGAGGAAGAGCACAAATGGGGGAAGGGGCAGAGGGAGAGGGACAAGCAGACTCCCTGCTGAGCAGGGAACCAGGGAAGGGGCTCAGTCCCACGACCCTGAGATCATGACCTGAGCCGAAGTTAGATGCTTAACTGACTGAGCCACCCGGGGGCCTCTATATCAAGTATTTTAATACTCATTTGTTTTTGTTTGTTTGTTTGTTTTTAGAAAGAGAGAGAGAGAGAGAAAGCAGGTGGGGAAGGTCAGAGGGAGAGGGAGAGAGAGAGAGAATCCCAAGCAGGCTCCACGCTCGGGGCAGAGCCTGACCCTGGGCTCAATCTCATGACCACGAGATCATGACCTAAGCCAAAATCCAGAGTCAGACATTCAACTGACTGAACCACCCAAGTACCCCATTATTTGCCTTTTCTTTTTTAATATATAGAACTGAGATCAGGGACCGCAACACTGGCTTCTTATTTAAATCACACCCAGAACGCTTCACCTCTTTTTGTGTAGGAGAAACTTCAACGTATTTATGAAGTAATCTCAACGCCAATCGCTTCTAGATTTCTAGGCTCTCCTCCCGACAATTATTCACAATTGTCCCCACCGTACCTGCTCAGCCACTTTATCTTTACTACGTATTTTCAACCCTTTCAACTTAGTTTTCATTGAAATAACAAGGTTCTTTCCAACTTCCTATTTTATTGGTTCATGTACATTTTAATTAGATTTTATAATTACAGTGGCAATTACAACTTGCTTAAACAGGTTCGGAAACAAATGTAACCAGCTTCAGGAAGCACACATCTTCCCTGGTGGGAGTAGAAAGGTACAGGCCATATTGTAACTAGCATCCAGCCCTAAATTACCTCTGTTCTCTGTGAGTGCCTCTCCTTGACCTTTAGCACCCAAGAACCAGCTAACACTCACCAAGAGAATGCCAATCTCATGAACGCCTCCCTTACATTTCACTCAACTCGCACGTCAGTCTGGGGGCTGCTGTGTGCAGGGATTCACGGTAGATGCCGCAGGAGGGATTGAAAACAAATGAGACCTTAAAAGGCCTGTAATACTATTGTACAAACAGTTACCCCGCCGTTGTTACTCGCTGACATTCATTGGCTACCTACTTTGTGGTGGGCCTTGTGTACAATTCCGTGTATACGTTATCTCAGTCCCCACAACACCTCCTTGAGGTAGAGACAAGTATCATAAACCCTGTTTTATAGATCATTGAGACTGAGAGAACCACGTAGCAAGTGGCAAAGCCGTGCTTTGGCCGTGAGTGAGAGTGGGGGCTCCTTTACCTCATCAACCTGCATTATTAACAACAACGAGACGTCTTAGATGAGTCTTTCTGCTGTCGGACTTTGATAAACCTTTCTCCTTACTGTTTGGCTCTTAGGGTAGAGAGGTTTTCTTGAATCATGCCCTCTGCTGAAAGTTAACACTGAAATGAATAAGACCTAAACACTTGTCAGGTCTGTCAAAAATTCACCAGCTGTCCAGCACTTTGCTAGAACCCCAAACACTGGATCAGAGCCAGTCTGTACAATTTCATTGGTCATGACCAACCAACTGGGCTATGGTGTGACCCATAGACACTACCCAGAAGCCACACTCAATAAGTACACCTCTTCCCCATCTAATAGTGGAAAGTAAATTTTATTACTTGCTTACCCTTATTTTAAAGATTTTTATTTATTTGAGAGAGAGAGCAGCAGAGGGGCAGAGGGAGAGAGAGAATCCCAAGCAGACCCTGCACCATGAAGGGAGCCCAACAGAGGGCTCAGTTCTACGACCCCAAGCTCATGACCTGACCTGAAATCAAGAGTTGGAGGCTCAACCGCCTGAGCCATTCGGGTGCCCCGCATTATATTTATTTTAATAGGACTTCTTTTCTCAATTACTTTAGAGACCTGGATAGAATAATGAAAAAGAAATGAACAAAGCAAACTATTAAGTGGTGGTTGTGACCTACTTCTGAGACATCATTAATTTAATACTCCGATTTCTTTAACAATGATGAAAAGTGTCATCTGCTGTAGTTAGTTTTATAATAGATAAATAATACACGTTCATTCATTATAAATAATTTCAACAATACAGAAGAGTGTAAAAGAGAAAATAAAAGCACTAAAATCCCCCAAACCATTGACATCCAGCACAAACATTAATTTATATTTGAAATTCTGCATGCATACGATTCTGATGGAGTATTGACTTTTTTCTGTCTAAATAATTACCTGCTAGGATTTTCACCTTTGCAGAGGCGTGTGATGTATCCAGAGCTGCCATCAGGTGGCATTTCCTGATGGTCTTTTAGGACCTCCCTTCCTTTCGGGGATGAATCCAACTGGAAGTCAATACTGGGATCCAGATAAATGATGTCCTGTTGCAAACACTTCGGCATTAAGACATAGCCTGTCTTAGTTGTTTCTCTTATTGTGCATATATGTGTGCTTCCTAAATAAAATGGTCTCTTTTTGTAACCCCTCCATAGAACTGATAAGTGTTTAATTAAATTGAATTGCATTGATTTAGTGCAGTGAACTGAACTGAGGTGAATTAAAGAGAGCCGTTTGGGAATTGTCGAGCAGTTGTTAAAACATATCTCTACTCTGGTGACAGTGTGGTGCCTTCAGTCTCGTGGACTTAACAATAAAATAAAAAGACTCATAATCCTTTAAGATAGCAGAATCTCCTGAAGTCCCATCTCACTGAACCACATGCTCTTCTATCCAAAATGTCCAAAACAAGTAAGTTATACCACTCGGATCCTCTCAATAGTTGAATGAATCAGAAAAGATTTTTTTTTTTATTTTCTTGATGCATATGTGTATTACTGTTATTCTCAGAATTAGCACTCCTTCTTGGGGCGCCTGGGTGGCTCAGTCGTTAAGCGTCTGCCTTCAGCTCAGGGCGTGATCCCAGAGTTCTGGGATCGAGCCCCACATCGGGCTTCTCTGCTGGGAGCCTGCTTCTTCCTCTCCCACTCCCCCTGCTTGTGTTCCCTCTCTCGCTGGCTGTCTCTCTCTCTCTGTCAAATAAATACATAAAATATGAAAGAAAGAGAAAGGAAAGGAAAGAATTAGCACTCCTTCATACCTTAATCTATTCTTGAAATCCTATCCCCTCTAGGAATAGAACTATATCTAATAAATATTTTAAATACCAAAATCTGCTCTTAGGAGAACTCAAGAAATCTGGAATGAAGTAGTCCATTTGTTTAGCCAGTTATAGCTTCTCACTGATGGGCCCCTGTGGGGTCACATAAGGAGAGGCTCTTGAATTCTGACACTTTAGGGGGGGCCGCAGGAGGATGTCCTTACTCTCCCTGAAACCAAAGCTTCTCCTCTGCCTAATAATTACCATGAATAATCCCTAAGATGGCATTCGTAATCCAATCAGGAGATTTTTAGAAACTTTTAACTACTTTTCACTGGTATGGCCTTTCTTCTGCTGCTTCAGATAGAAACCAAAGCTTTGTAGTACATGTCATGATCGAGCTCCTAGAATGTGCCCTGCAAAGGGCTCTACGCTTGAAGACCACCCTGATCATCCTCAGAAACAATCCACGATCCACCACGACAGGAAGAGACGTGTATCCTATCTGCAAAGCAGTTCCACTAAATGGAAAGGTGCCCAGGAGCAAAAAAAATCTTTTTAATAAAAATTAAAAAAAAATAAAAGAGAGCCCTGTTATCTAGAGAATTGAGATAAACAGAAGCAGTAGAGAAAACTTCAACCCCCATGGCTGGTAACTGGCCACCATCTGGCTTCCATAAGTCCCCTGGGAGCAGACAAAGCATTTCAGGTGCTAAGTGGGACGAGGGGTACAGCCTGTATGTTGAAATAAGTGCGTTTACGGGTAGCTGTGTCCGCCATTACAGCGATTTGCAAATGGCAGCTGCAGCAGCCAGCACTTCCCAGTAGTTTAGCCCTTTATTTAGTGACAGAGTCCTGACCCGATCAGAGTGCAGCCAAGAGCTCAGAGATCAAACTCCATTTTTCAGCCTCCCCTGTAGTTCGATGTGACCGTGTGAGGACCTTGTGGCCGATGATACAAACCCAAAATGGTATATGGTATGTACGGAAAGTTCCCTTGCAAGGCGGGGAGTGAGCTTCTTTCCCGCCTTTCCTCATCCTACAGTACAGAGTATGAAAATGTAGACCCCTCCTAGGAAAAGTGGGGCAGGAGACTAAAAGGAACCATGTGAGCCTTTGACTTACCACGTCCGGATTTGCTTTCCTTAAAAGAGAATTGAACTTTTATATTATTGAAGCCACTGCTTTTTGAGGGCTCGCCATTCTTTGTAGTGGAAGCTAACCCCAGCCATTTCTGGTGGGAAGGAAACACAGATTTATATGGGGCCTAAGATGTACTGACATGGCAGAACGATCAGTCAAGGTTGTTAACGCAAGCGAATGGAAACGACTTCAACTTAAGTGGCCTGGTCAGCAAAAGGGTAAGGAGGTGGCAGTGGGACAAGGGGTGCCATGCCCAAAGGCCAGGAAGGCAATCATTGCACTCGCTCCCCACTGGGCCCGAACACAGCCTCATGACATTTCTCAATTCAGTGAAGATTCAGGCCACCACTGCCAACTCTTTGGACTGGACGTAAGCCAAGAGAGACATATTGTACGAAGGCTCTTCGGCTGTGTTTCTCAACTTTTTATTTCACGCCACTTCTGGTAAACATGAAAAGCTCCCAGCCCTCGCCCTTGAGATAATGATATGTCCCCGAAGGGTTAGTAACCCGCCCCCAACCGTGCCCACTGAAAATAACTAGAACAGAGCTACTGCCAGCTGTCTAGGTACGACTGCCGAAGGTACTCATTAGGGAGTTTTGTTCTTTGTGTATAAAGCAGCCCTCGACTTTTTTTTTTTTCCTCCCATCTTTCAAGAAACAGCAGACAATATTCACGATGTGAAGCACCCATGGGCATGCCCAGAGTGAGAAGAAACTCCCGGCTCGATCAGTGGAACTCCATCATTTTCTGTCCCGCTCAAGAAAGCGTATGGGAATCGGGATGAGAATGACATTATTACAAACCACATAATGATGTGACAAGCTTGAATTTGCTTTAATATATAAAGATATTAAATCATATCAAATCTCACAAATAGCTAGTCTTCGTTAAAGATCATTTGTAGCAACCTTTATGAAAACAGCTTCAACATGCTGTGACATCTCCAAGAGAGTCACGCGTCTATAAAACCCTACCCTTGCTGTAATCATCCTGAAGACTCTCCTCGATGATTTCCAAGCCTGAGAGAGGCTTCCAATATAGAAAACCATTCACCAGGTAAATAGCCGAGCGAGCTTCCCCATGCAAATGAGTTCTGAATAAAAATCTCTTTAATGATAATAATGAGGATGCTGATCAGAGCCAATTATTTCAAGCTTCATAATTTGTATATTAACTAAACATCCTCATAATTAAGCAAGTTAGCCTAGGGAAATGCCATTCATTAAAGACTCTAGTGTATTTTGCTTTTGAATTTTCTGCTCTAAAATATTCCCATGAATAGGAAGTAAACTTGTCTATAAGTAACAGGAAGCTGAAAAGAGAAAGCTTAAATAAATTTGGGGGATGATTATCATTATTTTTCTGATTTTATTATTTATTTATTTTTCTTTTTTAAAGATTTTTTTAAATTTATTTGACAGAGAGAGATAGCCAGCGAGAGAGGGAACACAAGCAGGGGGAGTGGGAGAGGAAGAAGCAGGCTCCTAGCAGAGGAGCCTGATGTGGGGCTCGATCCCATAACGCCGGGATCACGCCCTGAGCCGAAGGCAGATGCTTAATGACTGCACCACCCAGGCGTCCCTATTTTTCTGATTTTAATGGAACCCGAAGTCTGGAGGGGAGCTGTTCAGAGCTGATACTCCAGCCAGCTAACCGGGATTCAGGCTTTTTTCTATTTCTGCCCAGCATGTGTTCAGGGTGAGTTCATCTCGTGGGCGTGCCAGGTTGGCTGCTCCACTGCAACTTCATGCCCTGTTTCCAGCAGGAAGGCCAAGGCAAAGGGCAGCCACCGGCTAGGTCGCTTTTCTTTCTACAGAGTTTGCCTGGCAGCTCTACCCAGCAATGTCCACTTACACATCAGTGACCAAACTCTGCCATGGCCGCCTCTAGCTAGTGTGTGTGTGTGTGTGTGTGTGTGTGTGTGTGTGTGTGTGTTGGGGGGGTGAGGGTAGAAACACTGATGGTGAGGAGGTAGGGGAAGAAGAAGGAGAGAAGGGAGAAAGTTTTTAGCAGGGCAGATTTTTTCCCCAAAGAGACTCAGAGTTCTATCAGGAAGGAGGTGTGGACACTGAGTTCGGAGGAGCAAGCAGCATGGGCAGTTACCCCCTAGCACGCCGAAGGGCGAAGGATGATGATGATGGAGAAATTCTAAAAGCCTTCCAAGGAAGACTCTGTGTCCGAGTCCACCAATAGTAGTCATCCAACCCTATTCGGAAGTCTCCCAAAGCATGGGGACACTTGCTTGTCTCACTTTGGAACCTCAGCAAAGACTCGGAATCTAGCCTGCATGGAAGAACCCACAGACCCAGAGGAGATGAGCCTCGCAAACAGCCAAGCGGCCTTTAGCCACGTACCAATTCTGAGCAACTCTGTGTCTCTTTCAGTGAACAACGAGGAAAGACTAAAATGGAGTTCTTGCTGCATTTAAGCTCTCTTCATTTTTTGTTTGTCCCTATAGCACCTTTACTGTTTTGATTTAAAACTTCTGTTTTTGGCTCAGGTCATGATCCCAAGGTCCTGGGATCGAGCCCCGAGTCAGGCTCCCTGCTCAGCGGGGAGTCTGCTTCTCCCTCCCCCTCTGCCCCTGCTCATGCACGCTCTCCCTCAAATACATAAATAAAATCTAAAAAAATTAAAAAATTAAAAAACTTCTGTTTTCTCCTTCTTATGTTAAAGGGGAAAAAAAGATTCTGAAAAGTTGCCATAATTGCGTTTTTCTTATATATTTTTTCTGACCAGTGTTCTGATGGGTTGGGCCCTTCTTTACAAGTCCAACTGTGCAGGTGTTTACTCGTCAGCAGTGGAAACCCGGCTTGATAGCTGACAATCAGGCTCGGTCCTTCCTGCTTTATACATCAGTAACACAGGAACCGTTCTGGAATTAGTGCTTTGCTGTCAGTGTTGTTAATGATGGTAGAGGCAAAGAGGAACACAACCTACTCTTCTGGGACTATGATGTATCGTCTCTGCGTAGCTGACAATAGGAAAATGTTGGTTTACTGCCAAATTCACCTTTCAGATATGTCATAAGTTTTAAACATCTGAAAAAGGAGCCCATAGAGCTTAACCCTGTATTAGCATATTGTGAAAAGATGAATTTAAAAGGTGGCTTAGTAGAATTTTTTTTTTTTAGTTATTATGAATCATCAGAAAATCTCCACGCCATAAGACAACAGCAATGTTTTGTTCTCATATTACATGCCCCCCTTCAAAATAAAAATGATCGTTCCCTAATATTTACAACAACCCTGAAGTAAGCCTAGATAAAGATTATACAGTTGTTGTTTTTTTTTTTTTTTAATGAATTGACATAACGGCTGAAATGTTCAGTATAAGTCATATACTGCCTCCATTTTTTGTAGAAAAACAAGTCATATCCTTAAGTCTGCGGGTTTCATGCTGTACGTTGTCAGATGAAAGCAACGTATAATAATGCATTGTTTTTTTGTCAGGAGAGCATTGATCTGAAAATTAGAACTATGCCTCCAGCTTTCTTTTCTTTTCTTTTTTAAATTTTTTTATTATATTATGTTAGTCACCATACAGTACATCCCTGGTTTTTGATGTAAAGTTCGATGATTCATTAGTTGCGTATAACACCCAGTGCACCATGCAATACGTGCCCTCCTTACTACCCATCACCAGCCTGCCTCCAGCTTTCTTTGTAGAATTTCTAATTACGGATTTGCCAGTGGAACAACTCAGGATATACGAAGTTATTCCTGGCATCTTTGTTCAAAGGTTGCTGAACGTGTGTGTCCAAAACGTAGTCGGGCCATCAGAGTGCTCCCACGCAGCTCTGGAAAGAAGACCCCTGTGCCTTCTGTTCTTGAACTGCTGGGCTGTCTGTCCCCGGGAATAAAGGCGCTCCTAATCATTTCCCCTTTATCAAATAGATTTGATAAACCTACCACGTAAACTACTTAAGCGGATCGAGCGCGTACCCACACTTTATTTGTAGGGTAGTTTCATAGCCTAAGCGCATCCGTTTCGTGAAGACATCTTAAAAGGAGCATAGTTTTTTAGGGAACAAAACAAGGGCACGTCGTAAGGGCTTCATCAGTCTTTTCACACAGAGCAAACAGAACTAGCTTTTCCCATGTATTTTTTTTTTGTTTTTATTTAAATCATTGTGAATAGTGGTGAAACACACAAATGTAAAATTTACCGTCTTCACCACGTCTAAGGGTATATAATTCAGTGGCATTGGTACATACACCTTGCTTTGCAACCAGCACCGCTCTTCATCTCCAGAACTTGTCCATCTTCCCGGGCCGCAACTCTGTACCCATTGATCAGTAACTCCCCATTCTCCCTTCCTCCCCAGCCCCCAGAAGCACCATGCTACTTTCTTTCTTTCTTTTTTTTAAGATTTTGTTTATTTATTTTAAAAGATTTTATTTATTTATTTGACACAGAGAGAGACAGCTAGTGAGAGAGAGAACACAAGCAGGGGGAGTGGGAGAGGAAGAAGCAGGCCCCCAGTGGAGCAGGGAGCCCGATGTGGGGCTCGATCCCAGGACCCTGGGATCACGCCCTGAGCCGAAGGCAGATGCTTAACGACTGAGCCACCCAGGCGCCCCATAAGATTTTATTTATTTATTTGTCAGAGAGAGAGAGAGCGCACAAACAGGGGGATCGGCGGGCAGAGAGAGAAGCCGACTCCCCGCTGAGCAGGGAGCCCAATGTGGGACTCAGTCCCAGGACCCTGGGATCACGCCCTGAGCCGAAGGCACATGCTTAACGACGGAGCCACCCAGGCGCCCCTCCGTGCTACGTTCTGTCTCTGTGAATGTGAGTACTCCAAGAGACTCACGCAAATGGAATCATGCAGCATTTTCCTTTTGTGCCTCGCATATTTCACCTAACAGAATGTGTTAGGTTTTTCTTCCTTCCTAAGGCTGAATAATATTCCATTGCATGTATGTCCCATATATTTTTTTATCCTTTACCCATTTCTGGACCATTGGGTTGCATTCCGTTTGGGGTGTTGTGAACAATGCTGCTATGAACATGGGTCTACAACTGTCTCTTCAAGTCCTTGCCTTCAGTTCTTTTGTTTCCCATGGATTTTTAAATAGTTAGGTGGAATACCAGTGTGTATCTCATATGTGAGGAAAAAAAGCTCACCGGAAATATTTGCAAAAAAATTTCAATCTAGGGGGTAGCAGAGCAAGAACAGAAGACAGTAGAAAGAATAGGCTCACCTTGCTGACTTCCCAGCTCCGTGAGCCTTAAGGAGTCATCTGAGGCCTGGTTTCCTCATCTGTAAAATAAAAACCTCTGATTATGTGATTCCCCTTCTATAATTCCATGATTTAATGGCTCTCACCACCTCAGGACTTCTGCTCGCCAAAGCTTAGTTGATCGTTCGCAATGCTCCATAGCCCGATCCAGAGTTTGAGGAATTTTTTTCAAGTTTACTTTTTAAGCTCTGAAATTTCTTTTCCCCCTTGGAGGGAAGGGGAAACTAACAAGACATTCATTTGAAAAGCAACTGACGTTTTTCAAAAGAAACAGATCAACAGAAAAATGAGTGCCCAAGGCATAATCTTTGCAGGGCATATTCTTTCTGAAAAGAGAAACGTATTTCCTTGTAATATTGCTGTTAAGTGTTGTGAGAATTGGCAGTGTACTGTGGTGTTATTTTTCAAAATTGTCCACTGATGTGCTCTTCTTAAATACAGTTTAACCAAAAGAATCTCAACAGTATGTTATCCAAGTGAGGTTTTCCCATTCCATTGCACTCAGGGCTGCGTGTGTATGAGAGTGGTTTTCTTCTGAATTGTGCAGTGAGCGTCTTCCCCTCTTCCCCATGGTTAGTGATCCATGTCTAGGAGTTGAATTACCCGGTTCTGATGACTCTTTGGTCCACAGGAGCTACGTAATTGCAAATGTTCTACTCCGTGTTCTGTTAAGTAAACGCAGAGTTTGTGTTGAAGCTGTGGTCTTGCGATACTAGCGAGCCCGTGCTCCTGTCCTGCACAGGGGCCGCTGATCCTCGAGTCCTGGGGGCTGGCAGAGCATCCCGACATCGCAATAGGCTGGGAACCATACAACAAGTTCATGCAGCTGCTTGGGGGCGGGGGGGTGGGGGAGGGGGAATTGCTCTGCCCTAAGCCCTTCTGATCTCCGATTGGTCAGCACCCTCCAGGAAGCCTAGAGGAAGCATCTGACTGGAGCAGAAAATTAATCTAGATGCCAGGTCCTTTGTTTCTGATCTATGTGCCTAAGACCACCTCCAGTTTTTCCCAGTCCTGTGAAATTCAAGTGTGCAGAGAGCTTGCCTGCGGCCCAGCCTTTCAGCTGCTGCATAGCAATATCATCTTAACCTCTCTGTGCCTCAGTCCCTTCATCTGTAAAATGGGCATTACAAGAGAACCAGCCCTTATGAGGCTTGCGAGGGTTAATGACAACACCATCAAAGTGCTCAGATCCACACCTAGCACACGGTGAGCTCTGGTACACGCTAGTGGTTAATAGTATTCCCTACAATAGCATCTGGCCCCGGACTGCCTCCCTGGCTTGTCCCACTGCCTTGATTTGACATGGAACCCACCTCTGTGTTCTGATCCTGGCCCGCTTTCATGGCTCCAGACCCTTGCAGTTTGTGTCATGCTTTGGGGGCACTTATGCCAGGATTTGACCAATTTCCAAACCTTACTTATCACACTCTCCCGGCTCTCCTGACCAGCTGCCCCGTGCCTTTCCAGCATGAACAACATTCGAGGTCTGGGTCTTGGTGCAAAGCTCTCTTTTTCCAGCCTGATCTGCAGGGAGACTGGCCATGGCACATGCGGCTTAGACGTCGTCTCCTGAATCACCTTCTAATCTGATGAAACATGAGAATACCCAAGCCCTGTACCAGCCCACGCACCCCTCTGCCCCCAGGTCCTGCTCCATAATGAGTGTGGGGTTGAAGCCATGTCTCTTGTCCTGAATCATACAGGATGTCAGTACCAGAGCCAGAAATCAGGGCCAGCTCTTGGCTTTCCCATGGTTATAGTCTACCCACTCAACTCCAATGCAAAAAAAAAAAAAAAAAAAAAACCACAGACACTTCATCAACCTGTCTCTTCTGTCAAATTGCGTTATTCTCAAATTGTGTAAGCCTTATGTAAACAATATCGCTTCACACATGGGGTTCCATAAGTACATTTTCTGCGTGTTTCTCACACAGCAGGTTTTCTATGGATGGGTATATAAAAAGTGCCAAGATTTCAAACTTAAGAAAACACTTAAAGGGCAGCTGTCCAGCAACATTACAGTCTTTTTTTTTTTTTTTTTTTGCCCTGAGGCATAGGAGCGAAGTTCTTTACAGCCGGGCTGTCCTGGGTGGTACTCATTACGAAGCGCTTAGAGCCCCACTGGTTCCCTGCTCTGCTCATTCACTGAGACCTCCCCCGCTGACAGATGGGATGGACTTTTGAGGCACATTATTTTATACGTTCCTGCTGCTTTTCTCTTCTTTCTTTTTGTCTTTCCCTTTTTATGCCTCTTTTACTGCCTCACGTTTACTGCTCAGAACAACCGTTCTGTCTCTCCTCTTTCTCCCCTCCCTCCACTTCTCTTCCTCTCTCGTACGTGACCTGCAGTACTACAAGTTCACACATATTTATTTGAAGTTATTATGTCTAGTAGGGAGTGTCTCTTTTAAAGCTCCCTTGAAACACCCAACCTCATTCCATAAAAATGGTCCTCCATCTATCCAATGTGTATTTATAAGGTTGCTGAATTTTTATGGTACTTTGTGCCAAAGATGAAGTTTCCTCCTACTAGTTATTAGCTACAAGTCATTAAATAAGCATTGACTATAATAAAATGGAAGCATTTAATTGGTTGTTAAAAAACTTAAAGCAAGCTCACTAAGGTATATTGTGGCAATCTAAGACATTATACGGTGTAATACATTGTAATACATTGCGATACACTATAATGCATTGTACAGTGAAGATGCTGGAACCTTGATGAAGAAAGCTTTAGAATTCAGAAGCGGGTATCATAATTGATATATATTATGCTGATTGAGACATTACATTGAAAAATAGACATTCCTGCCTTCAATCCCTTCTCTATCCAATCTCTCTAACCCACATCTGCCAGCTTAATCTTCTAGAAACACCACTTTATAACCATTCCATTCCTTTCGGAAAACTTCTGTGGCTTACTGTAAATTAGAGCACTGGTTCTCTAGTAGGCATCAGAAACACCTAGAAGGCTTGTTACGACAGATTGCTGGGCCCCAACCCAGAGTTTCAGATCTGGTAGGACTGGGATGAGGCTTGACAATTTATATATATAACCAGTTCTGGGGTAAGGCTGAAGCTGTTGGTGTAGAGACTAAGCTTTGAGGGCCATTAACATTAAAACTCAAATTTTTAGTATGACTTTCAAGGCCTTTTCTTAACTGATGTGGTTTCATCTACCTCTTCTAATGGATATTCATGAGTCCCCTTCACAGGAACCTGCTATTTTGCTAAAACTCTTCTGTTCATTATGCCCCAAATTGATGCTCCCATCTGTATTTGAATAGTTTCTGCTGCTTAACACATATTCTTACTCTTGCTATAAAAAAAATTCCACTGCTTCTGTGAAGTCTCAAAGTCCCGCAGGATTCAAGGGTTTCTCCAACTCTGATATGGTAGCCTTGGTTTTTCTCTGCAACGTATTTGCCCCTAGAATAGACTACCTTGTATTACTACTTATCAGTCCACAAATGTGATCAAATAGTTTGCTGTGTGATACAACCAATATGTTTGAGGATCTTAGACTAGTTTTTTTTTTTTTTAAAGACAAAACTAACATTAACTGCTTTTTAATTTCTTCTTCAATAACCCTGGGAATGGTCAGTCACCAAGCAGTCCACAGATTGTATCGACAGTCCTCCTGGTAGAAGCAAGTTGGCCATGCGGTGATCCCACAAAGTGCTCTGCCATGTGCTAAGTGAAGATCTTTTACCAATGTGTCAATACAGTTATATTCTTTTTCTTTCCCCCAGTGCTTTGCTGCATAACATGACTAAGTAATACAATTGACTTCCATAAACCATGGATGAATCAGTCACACCATGCTTCTGATGGGCAGGTTATCACAGCTTCATGTTCAAGTTTGGATGTGCATACAAGTCCAGAGACAGATTTACTGTGACAACAACACAGCCTAATCTTCAGGCTTAGAACTTGCATCACAGAATGGGGCCCTTCCACAGCTTGGTAAGGAGCCTCGATATTGAGCTCATGTGAATTTTGCATAAGTAAAATATTTTTAAAACTGTTTTCCTTAAAGAGGCCCTCCAAATTATGTAATCATCAAATCGTACATAGCCTGGGTCTGACCCTGGAGGTGGCCCACGTTTATAGGTCGAAGATGATTAAGGCAAGCAAATCAGAAGCAAAATTAAAGCCCTCAGAGCGCAATAATCTCTCCTTCCCCCAGTTCTTTGCTTTGCTTTGAATCCATAGTATAACTGTAGAACTATTCAATCAAATGAAGACACATGTTTTGCTATTTGAAAATTGGCAGCCAATCTTATTCATTTGTGAAAATGGACAATATTAATTTGTATTCTCATTGATTTTATGCGATCATACTGTAAATAACAGTAGTTGAAATACAGGCAATTACAGTTTTAACCGCGATTATCTTTGTAAATCAATGTGGATCCCACAGAAGTAAAAATCACATTTTTATGACCAATTTTGAAGAACTAAAAAGCATAAGCCAATCCACAAAGCATTACATGTTTGCATAATAAGGACATGTGAAGGAGTGATGTTTCACTAGCAAAGATAATACATGACAACTCTTTGCTGCCACAAAGAATAGAAGTAGAAGGTTTAGAAAGATCTGAAAGGCACAAACAAGAAGAGTTAAAATTGGGCCTTTTAAGTTTATGGTCAGAGAAGATGATTTACAGATCCTGGAATATGTCTAGTACTTACACAAATTTGTTTCAAAAACAAAAAAAGTAGTGTTTTCTTCCAAAGCAATTCATTGTGAGCAGTTTGTCATCACAAATAGCTTCTGGCGCTTGACCAATTCTTTTCAGAGACTTGCTTTAAAACAAATGGCCATTAAAATCTTACAATGTCACAATAGAAAATTCGTACTCTGATTCATTCTTAATGCAAAATTTGCTTAAATTACTGTATTCACAGGGAGATTACTCAACTTCATTTCATAAACAAAGTCATTTTCAGAAGCAGTAAATCATCATTTAGATTTTTCTTTAGTTTCATCAGATACATTTTCGGTGTCCCACGTATAAGATTGTCATTTTTCTAAGATTGTCATAATTTCTAAGAACAAAGACTTTCATTTGTAATGCTCATTTCTTGAAGGAATGATGGAAACGAAGTGGAGTTTACATTATTTGGTACATTAAAAACTTGGTTTAGCTTTTTAAAGCCAAGAAACACAAAATGTTAAAATTAGGGGTCATAAAAAGTGTTTGCTAAATCCCACTGTAATTGAAGTTAAGTGGGTACTGTTGAATAATCAGTATGTCCACATTCAATAGCACAGAGATAATGCTCCATAAATGCTGTTTCGATGATTGACTGATGGATGTGTAAATTACCATAGGTGAAATTAACAAGATTTTGAGGTGTTGGTCATATACAACAGAAAAGGCTCTAACACGTTAATAACTGAAAGATGGTTGGTTATTCACAATGCATTTAAATGAAAACTTTCTCTTAATCAGTGGAGACAACTTGAGTCTTCTTAACAAACCTTACTGAACAACCCCTATCTACTGTTCATTTGCTAGTCACTTTCCCACATTTACTGCCCCTAAGTCCAGACCATCTCCCCCTTCTCCTTTATGTAGTCATTTCTCCACAATGTATTTTTTTTTTGTTGAAATGGTATATAAGCCACCAGGTCCAACCAACTCTTTTGGGTTTTTACTTCTTTTCTGTGAAGCCCCCATTCAGGTAAAAACGTTTATAAAGTTCATATGACTTTTTTCCTATTAATCTTTTTTTTTTTTAAGATTTATTTGTTTATTTTAGAGAGAGAGAGAGTGCACACACACATGTGAGTAGGGGGAGAGGCAGAGGGAAAGAATCTTCAAGCAGACTCCTGTGTAAGAGCAGAGCCTGATGCAGGGCTTGATCTTAGGACACATAACCTCATGACCTGAGCCGAAACCAAGAGTCGGATGCTTAACAGACTGACTGAGCCACCCAGGCGCCCCTAATCTGTCTTTGTCATTTTAATTTGCAGGCCCCATAAAAAGAATCTAAGAAAGTAGAGGAAAAAAATCTTTCTTCCCCTACACTGCCTTGGGGTTGCGACTGTGTCTCAGAAGGGGGTTAATGACAGGGAACACTTTTAGAAAGTGTTTCACGTTTTAAACCTCTGCCAATTAGGAAAACAAAAAATGTTTGCTTCTGATGTACTGCAGCAATATTTACTATTTCCTATGAATTTTCCCCCGACATTGGAGTACGGTGTGGACTTCAGCTGAATATATGGACTTAGCTTTCAAGTACAGTGAGACCAGAGTTGAGAAATCAGCAAAAAGAGTAGGAGTTGAACAGAGCTCATTTAGTACAGAGGCTGCTTTCTTTCTGCTATTTTAGACTTCCTGCTAGCTAAGAGCATCCCTGGTCTAAAGGTATTGATTATAATCAGAAATAAATCAGAGACTTATGTACCTACTTATGTTAAGAGAAATCAGACTTCACACTCCTGACAGCTATGCCGGGGCTGAAGTCCATACCCAGCCAGCACAAATCATTTATAAACAGAAGTGAGAAGGCACTTTCCCAGCATGGCCACAGTCATTGAAAGCATTAAGCCCAAACAGTGGCTCAGTCTCAAAATTAGAAACATAAGCATGATCTGGCCACACCCATACCTACTGAATCAGAAACTCAGGGAAGTGGGGCTCACTACAAGCATATCTTAAAAATACTGTGAGTTCAGTCCCAGACCACCGCGATACAGCAAATACCACAATAAAGCAAGTCAAACGAATCTTTTGGTTTCCCAATGCATATGAAAGCTGTGTTCACAGTACACTGTAGTATATTTAGTGTAAAAAACAGTGGGGCATACCTTAATTTAAAAAAAACTTTGTTGCCAAAAACTGCTAACCTTTCAGAAGCTTTCAGTAGGTCATCATCTGTTTGCTGGTTTGGAGGTCTTGCCTCGATGTTGATGGCTGCTGGCTGATCGGGGTGGTAGTTGCTGAGCGCTGGGTGGCTTAAAATAGCAAAAATGTATCGCTATCTTAACACAACACTGAGGGTTGCAAAATCAGTAGGCTCTTCCTTTCATAAACGATTTCTCTGAAGCATGCAGTGTTGTTTGATAGCATTTTACCCACACTAGAACTTCTTCCCAAACTGGAGTCAGTCCTCTCAAACTCTGCCAGTGCTTTGTCAACTAAATTTATGTTCTAGTCCAAGTCCTTTGTTGTCATGTCAACGTCTTCGGAGCATCTTCGGAGATGATTCCATCTCAAGAAACCACTTTCTCTGCTCATCCGTAAGAAGCCACGCTTCATCAGTTCAAGTTCTATCATGAGATTATACCAATTTGGTCACAGTTTAGGCGCCACTTTGAATTCTGGTTCTCTTGTTATTTCTACTGCATCAGCAGTGACTTCCTCCACTGAACTCTAGAACCCCTCGAAGTCATCCATGAGGGCTGTAATCAACTTCTCTCAAATTTCTGCAAATGTTGCCATTTTGACCTCTTCCCACGAATCTATGACATTAATCTCATTGTCCATCTCCATCAGATCTCTTGGGTAACCAGGTGCACTGTCAATGAGCAGTAACATTTTTTTATTCCAGTATAATTAATGTACAGTGTTGTAAGAGTTTCAGGTGTACAACATAGTGATTCAATAATTCCATACATTCTGCTGTGCTCATCACGATAAGTGTACCCTTAATCCCCTTCACCTATTTCAACCATGCCCCACCTATCTCCCCAAAGGTAACCATCAGTTTGTTCTCTACATTTAAGAGCCGGGTTTTTTGTTTGTGTCTTTTTTCCTTTGTTCATTTATTTTGTTTCTTAACTTGCACATATGGGTAAAATCATATGGTATTCATCTTTCCCTTACTGACTTATTTCACTTAGCGTTATATCCTCTAGATCCATCCATGTTGTTGCAAGTGGCAAGATTTTGTTCTTTTTTAGGACTGAGTAATATTCCATTGTATGTATGTACTACCTCTTCTTTATCCATTCATTTATCAATGGATACTTGGGTTGCTTCCATCTTTCGCTAAATAATGTTGCAATAAACATGGGGGTGAATGTATCTTTTCAGATTAGTGTTTTCATATTCTTTGGGTAAATACTCAATAGTGTGATTACTAGATTATAGGCTAGTTCTATTTTTAATTTTTTTGTTCGTTTGTTTTAGAGAGGGAGAGGGAGAGAATCTTAAGCAGGCTCCACACCCATACTTTTGATTACTAGAGCTTTATAATATATCTTGAAATCTGGGGTTATGATACTTCTAGTTTTGTTCTTCTTTGTCATGATTGTTTGGCTATTCAAGATCGTTTGTGGTTCCATAAAAATTACAGAATAATTTGTTCTAGTTCTGCGGAAAATGCTGTTGGTATTTTAATACAGGTTGCATTAAATATGTAGATTGCTTTGGGTAGTATGGACATTTTATCAATATTTGTTCTCTCAATCCAAGAGCATGGAATATCTTTCCATTTGCGGCATCTTCAATTTTTTCACCATTGTCTTATAGTTTTTGGAGTACAGGTCTTTCACCTCCTTGGTTAAGTTTATTCCTAGGTATTTTGTTATTTTTGGTATAATTGTGAATGGGCTATTTTCTTAATTTCTCTTTCCACTACTTCATTATTAATGCATAGAAATACAACAGATCTCTGAACAGTGATTTGGCATACTGTGACCTGATTGAATTCATTTATCACTTCTAGTAGTTTTTCGGTCTTTAGAGTTTTTTATATATAGTATCATGCCATCTGCGAAAAGTGAAAATTTTACTTCTTCCTTATTAATTTGGATGACTTTATTCCTTTTTCTTGCCTGATTGCTGTGGCTAAGACTTCCAGTACTGTGTTGAATAAAAGTGATGAGAGCAGACATCTTTGTCTCATTCCTGATCTTAGAGGAAAAGCTCTCAGTTTTTCACTGTTGAGCATGAAGTTAGCAGTGGGCTTTTCATATATGGCTTTTGTTATGTTGAGGTATATTCCCGCTAAACCTACTTTATTGAGAGTTTTTATCATGAGTGGATGTTATACTTTGTCAAATGCTTTTTCTGCATCTATTGAAATGATCATATTTTTTTTTTCCCTTTCTCTAATTGACATGACCAGTAACGTCAGATTTTGAAAGAAATCTTTTTTTTTTTTCCTCTGGGCATTTGTTCTCAACAGTGGGCTTAAAATATTCAGTAAACCATGCTGTAAAAATATGTGCTCACTAAATAAATCTTTAAGAAAAGGGTGGTGGGGACCTGGTGGCTCAGCTGGTTGAACGTCCACCTCTCAATTTCAGCTCAGGTCACAATCTCATGGGTTGTGAGATTGAGCCCCAGGTCAGGCTCTGTGCTCAGCAGGCAGTCTGCTTGAGATTCTCTCTCTCTCTCTCCCCCTCCCCCCACACTCTCTCAAATAAATAATCTTTTTTAAAAAGATATGCTGTCATCCAGGGTTTATTGTTTCATTTACAGAGCACAGGCAAAGTAGATTTTGCACAATGTTTAAGGGCCTTAGGATTTTCAGAATGGTAATTGAGCATTAACATGAATTTATAGTCACCAGCTGCATTAGCCCCTATCAAGAGAGGCTTCGAAAACAGGCATTGACTCTCTGAAGCTTTGAAGCCAGACATGGATTTCTCCTTTCCATCTAAGAAAGTCCTAGATGACATCTTCTTCCAATAGAAGGCTGCTTTTCTTTTTTTAAAGACTTTATTATTTGACAGAGTGAGAGCACAAGCAGGGGGAGCAGCAGGCAGAGGGAAAGGAAAAAGCAGGGTCCCTGCTGAGCAGGGAGCCCGACGTGGGGCTGGATCCAGGACCCTGAGATCATGACCTGAGCTGAAGGCAGATGCTTCACCGACTGAGCCACCCAGGTGCCCCAAAGCCTGTTTTGTCTACACTGACGATCTGTTGTTCAGTGTAGCCCCCGTCATGAATCATCTTAGCCGGATCTTCTGGAGAACTTGATGCAGCTTCTGCATCAGCATCTGCTTCACCTCGTGCTTTCATAGTATTGCGATCACTGCTTTCCTTAAACCTCATGAACCAGACTCGGCTAGCTGCAACTTTCCTCCTCCAGCCTATCACCTCTCTCGGCCTTCAGACATTGGGAGAGAGATGGGGCCTTAGTCAGGATTAGGCTTTGGCTTAGGGAATGTTGTGGCTGGTCTGATCTATCTAGACCACTAAACCTTTCTTTATATCAGCAATAAGGCTGTTTTGCTTTCTTATCATTCATGTGTTCACTGGAGTGGCACTTTTAACGTCCTTCAAGAATATTTCCTTTGCATTCACAATTAGTTAACTGTATGGCACAAGAAGCCAAGCTTTCAGCCTATCTTGGCTTCTGACATGCCCTCGTTACCAAGCTTAATCATGCCTAATTTTGTTTGAAGTGAGAGACACGTGACTCTTGCTTTCACTTGAACATTTCCAGGCCTCTGTAGAGTTAGTAATTGGCCTAATTTCAATACTGTGTTGTCCCAGGGAATGGGGAGGCCCAAGGAGAAGGAGAGAGATGGGGGAACGGCCAGTTTATGGAGCAGTCAGAACACACTCAACATTTATCCGTTAAGTTCATGGTCTTATATAGGTGTGATTCATGGTGCCCCAGGACACAATTACAACATCAACGTTCACTGATCACAGATCACCATAACAATACAATAATAATGAGAAAGTCTGATAGAGTTTGAGGATTACCAAACCAGTTACTGTGGCACAGAGCCATGAAGTGAGCAAATGCTATTGGAAAAATGATCCCGAAAGACTTAGTCAACGCATGGTTGCTAGAAGCCTTCAATTTCTAAAAAATGCAGTATGTGCAAAGTGCAGTAAAGCAAAGTGCAATAAAACAGGGTGTCCCAATGGTCAGAATCTTAACAGCCCTTCGTGGGATTCGAATGCAAGCTAATCACTGAGATAAAGGAACACTCTTTCCATGTGTGTCCAGTACTTCTTATGCACCTGACACATTTTTAAGTCTATTAATTCATTTAATCTCCACAAGAACACTATATGGTAGATATCTGGGGGGGGGTAAATATATATTTTTTAAAGTATAGTTGACACATAATATTATATTGGTTTCAGGTGTAGAACATAATGATTTGATATTTATATACATTATGAAACGGTCACCTCAGTTTAGTGTAGTTCTCATGCGTCACCACACAATGTTATTACAGTAATATTGACTCTATTCCCTGTACTGTGCTTACATCCCCATGACTCATGTGTTTTATAGCTGGGAGTTTGTCCCTCTAAATCCCCGTCCCCTATTTCACCTCCCCCCCGCCCCAGATCCCTCACCTCTGGCAACCAGCAGTTTGTTTTCTGTATTTATGAGCCTGTTTCTGGGTTTTGTGTCTGTTATTGTTTTCAGATTCCACATATAAGTCAAATGATAACAGTACTTGTCTTTCTCTGACTTATTTCACAGAGCATAATACCCTCTGAATCCTTCCATGCTGTTTCAAATGGGCAAAATTTCATTCTTTTATACGGCTAAGTAATATTCCACTGTGTGTACGTGCATGTGTGTGTGTGTGCATGTGCGTGTGTGTGCGTGTGTGTGTGTGTACATCTATATCTTAGCTATTGTAAATAATGCTACACTGAGCTTAGGGGTGCGTATATCTTTTCAAATTAGTGTTTTTGTTTTCTTTGGCTAAATACCCAGAAGTAGAATTGCTGGATCATATGATATTTCTATTTTTAATTTTTTGAGGAACCCCCATGCTGTTTTCCACAGTGGCTGCACCATTTATATTCCCACCAACAGTGCACGAGGGCTTCCTTTTCTCCACATTCTTGCCTGTGCTTGTTGTTCCTGTGTGATCCTAGACATTCTGAAAGGTATGAGGTATTATCGATTCCATTTATATTTCCCTGATGTTGAGTGATGTTTAGCATCTTTTCATGTGTCTGTTGGCCATCTGGATGTCTTTGGAAAAATGTCCATTTTTTGATCAAATTATTTGCTTTTTTGGTGTTGAATTGTTTGAGTTCTTTATATATTTTGAATACTAACCCCTTATCAGATCTGTCATTTGCAAATATCTTCCACCATAGGTTGCCTTTGTGTTTTGTTGATGGTCTCCTTTACTGTGGAAGCTTTTTAGTCTGATGTCATCACAATTGTTTATTTTTCCTTTGGTTGCCCTTGCCCAAAAGGACAGATCTACAAAACTCTTGCTAAGACTGATATGCAAGAGTTTACTGCCTGTGTTTTCTTTTAGGAATTTCATGGTTTCACATCCTATATTTAGGTCTTTAATTCATTTTATTTTTGTATATAGTGTAAGAAAGTAGTCTACTTTTATTATTTTGCCTTGGCTGTCCAGTTTTCCCAACACCATTCATTGAAGAGACTGACTTTTTTTCCATTGCATATGTTTGCCTCTTTTGTCATAGATTGATTGACCATATAATTGTGGGTTTATTTCTGGGCTCTGTGTTCTGTTCTGTTGATCTATGTGTTTATTTTTGTGCCAATACCATACCGTTTTGATTACTACAGCTTTGTACTATAGTGTGAAATCTGGAAGCTTGATACCTCCAGCTTAACTATTCTTTTTTTTTTTTTTTTAAAGATTTTATTTATTTATTCGACAGAGATAGAGACAGCCAGCTAGAGAGGGAACACAAGCAGGGGGAGTGGGAGAGGAAGAAGCAGGCTCATAGTGGAGGAGCCTGATGTGGGGCTCGATCCCATAACGCCAGGATCACGCCCTGAGCCGAAGGCAGACCCTTAACCGCTGTGCCACCCAGGCGCCCCTTAACTATTCTTTCTTAATGTTGCAATGTCTATTCATGGTCTTTTGTGGTTCCATACAAATTTTAAGATTATTTGTTCCAGTTCTGTGAAAAATGCTGTTGGTATTTTCGTAGGAATTGCATTGAATCTGTAGACTGTTTTGAGTAATTTGGACATTTTAACAATATTAATTCTTCCAACCCATGATCACAGTGTACCTTTCCATTTATTTGTATCATCTTCAATTTCTTTCATCATTGTCTTAGTTTTCAGATTGCATTCTTTCACCTCCTTGGCTAAATTTATTCCTAAGTATTTTATTCCTTTTGATGCAATTGTAAATGGGATTGTTATACACCTATATGGTGGATTTCATTTTTATCCCATTTTATGGATGTCAAAAGTGAGGCTCGGAACACTGTTTTATGCCTTTTAACAAAGCTGAAACCACTTGGGTGGCTGGCACTGTGCTGTATTGGGCACTTGGACACAATAAGGAGCAGAAACATTCCTGACTCTTCTTATGGGATCCACTGTCTACAGCGGCCACTAAGAACATAATCCAACACATGAGAAGCGTGGGGCAAGTTCTGTTCCAGACTAATGGTTGGACACCTCAGCTCTTCTTCCCATGGGCCTCTCCATAAGGCTGTTTGAGCATCTGTCTACCCAACATGGCGGACAATCCAAGACAAGGAGGAAGCCAAGATGCTCTTCACAGGTTACCAGATTTAGCAAATATAGGACACCCAGTTCAATTAAATTTCAGATAGGCAATACATAACTTTTTGGCGTGAATATGGCGCATGCAATATTTAGTATGTATTTATACTAAGAACTTTTTGGTTGATAATGTGAAATTCAAAATTAACTGGGCATACTGTATTTTATCTTTAATGAGCTAGGTTCAGAAATCAGGCACTATCAGTTGTATCACACTTTTTCCCACCACACAGAGCAGCTCTGATTCAGTGTAGGGGGAGGCTGCAGAAGGACGTGATACCACGAGGGCAAGAGCAGTGGGGGCTCTCTTTGAGCCTGCCTAAGACACCAGACCTGCGATCTGGTCAGCAAATGTCTTCTCCAAGGATCCACTCCATTTTCTCACATTCCCCCCGACCCCCAAAAGCGATCTTTTAGCATCTGTTATCACAATTATATAGTCCCAAAGCACAAAATAAGAATAGCAAGAGTAATTTCCCCTGAAGGAAGAGGAAGGTGAACAATATAAGCCTTTTTCTGAAGCCACTTCCTCAACAGTGAGGTCGGTGTTTGCCTATGTGTCTGACCTTCGTGTCTATTCAAAATTCTATCTGTCCACATGTAAAAGGTTTCCAAACAACAGTGATGCTTTTCTCAGGTTCCATTTATGGTTTTCAATGACCCCTGCGAGTATTTCTTCAGCGCTGCCGGCTTTGGAAAGCAACTGAGCTGAAGTGGAAATATCAACTCGCATTTTTTTTTAAGATTTTATTTATTTATTTGACAGAGATAGAGACAGCCAGCGACAGAGGGAACACAAGCAGGGGGAGTGGGAGAGGAAGAAGCAGGCTCCCAGCGGAGGAGCCTGATGTGGGGCTCGATCCCAGGGATCCGGGATCACATCCTGAGCCTAAGGCAGACGCTTAACGACTGAGACACCCAGGCGCACCTAAACTAGCATTTTTTGCACACCTACTAATGTTTAAGAACTTTTCGTAGCTTTCAAGTCTCACTGAAATACCTTGGTTTCCTTTTTTTCCCAGTGAGTTTTATTCCACTAAGATACCGGCTGACCACATCATTTTATTGAAGGTTTTCAGAGACCAGAATTTACATACCTGCTTCCTTCTGCCTGGCTGGGGGCCCGGAAGAAGAGCAGGACTGAGCCAGTCAGAGCGGAGGTGGAAAGTCATAACCTGGGTTTCCTGCTCAGGTTGGCGAGGGTCTGAAAATCAGGGTGTCGAGTACTGAAAAACTTCATAGCAACATCCGAAGGCAAGATACAGTTCGGTAATGGGCTAAAGGCAATTTCTCTTCTAAGGGGTCAAAATCAAATGCTGCCTCTTCTATCACATCTTTCTAAAACCTTCTAGTAGAATTTACACTTGCATCTCAACTCCTACAAGGTTTCTTTACCTATTTGTGCGTTTTGTTATGAATAATAAACCCTCATGCACTGAGCACACTGCCCATGCGAGGCATTGTCCTAAGTGCCTGTCCGCTCTCTCATACAGGGTGCTCGTATAACACGGATCTTAACATCTGCCCTGAAAAAGTGGTTTTCTTTCCCTCCTTTCATAAATGGGAAAATGGAGGTTCGTAGACACAAAGTAACCTGCCCAAATTTTCAAAAGCATTAAATGTCATGGTTGCAGCATGACTAATTGTTTTTGCTTTGTCTGGGGCAGAAAGGTTTCCTAGGGTATAGGATTTTTATTGCTAAAATCGGTACAATTCTAGAAGCACTGGGAAGGTGGGTCACCCTGCGTAGCTGGAATCAGACTCCGGATCCTTTTTGAATCCAAAGCACGTGTTCCTTTCACTACTCAGGATTTCTTTGTTGAGTTGTGTAGTGTCTATTTACCCCAATTACGACCATGCGTAGCACAGTGCTTTGTACATAACAGCACTAGGTAAATATTGAGTGAATGAAGGGATGGGTAGATAATTTCCGTAAGTGTAGTTGTATAATGATAATATCCACGCTGTGTGGAGTCACGGGGCTTCCATCTTTTTTGCTTTGTTGTGTTGTCCAATTATCTTCAACTAGAAAGCTGTTAAATGTGCCATTGAACACTTAACTCCTGAGGGCAGGAGAGGATGGGTGTTTGGGGGAGGGAGTGGGCAGGCAGCCCTGAGTTCTTTGCTGATTTCTAGCAGTGGGCAATTTCAGGCTACCAATGCGATGTCACTGAACATGGAGTAGCGTGTCATTATATTTCCATCATACAGATATGATCAAGGTAAATAACCTCAAAAGGATAAGTAGTAGGAAATGATTAGCAAGTGCTAAGTTGTGGTGTTGCCTTTGATTTTTTTTTTTTTTAAGATTGTATTTATTTATTTGACAGAGAGACAGAGAGAGTACAAGCAGGAGGAGTGGCAGGCAGAGAGAGAGAGAGGGAGAAGCAGCCTCCCCGCAGTGTAGGGAGAACCCCAGGGGGGATCCCAGGACCCCGGGATCATGACCTGAGCAGAAGGCAGACGCTTAACCAACAGAGCCACCCAGGCGCCCACCTTTGATTTTTTAATGTGTTTGTTTAATGTCCTTTTTAAGAATGAATGTGTTTAATAGCCAGCTCACCAAAATCCTGAAAACTGAACAGTCCTTTCTTAGAAACCATCCGTTCCACCAGTCGGAAAGCTCCTGGCCTCTGTGGTGGGTCTGCAGATTTGTCCCACTGGAGGAATTACTGCTGAATGAGCTGGTTCAGGCCAACCCCATCATCCTGCTTGTATTAAAAAAAAAAAAAAAAAAGAAGGAGAAAACTCAGAGCAGATATCTCTATAATATATAAACAGAGCAGGGCATACTTTCCAGAGATGAAGTACCAAAATCATCGAGGTAAGCCTTTGGAGGATTTTAGAAATTTGGTGGGTAGTTAACGTTTATGAAAGTATTTCTAAGGTTGGCTAAATTTCATAGAAAAAAGTAGTATTCCCACATAATTGTACATCTTCATTCTAATTGACTGGTGAAAACAAAATTCCGCCAATTTCCTGGAGAAATGCGATGCTACAGCTTAACCTACATGTATTTCTGTTTACCGGGCGAGGGTTTTGTCGTGATATCGTTACATCCACGTACTGAAATGTAACTAGCTAAAGCCATCCGCAGTGCTTGTGATATCCTGTTGCTTCTGTACGACTCTTTCCTCAAATGAATTTCATATAATACAATTCATCTAGGAAGGAGTCGCTATAAATACTTCTCAAGTCTAAAGGGTATATATATATATATATATATATATATATATATATATACCACATTGTCAAAACAATGACTTTAGGGATCGTAAGAGTTTCTTGTTTCTAGAGCTGAGCTTTATGTGAAAAATAATGAACTCCTAAATTATATCTCTGCAAGTAAAGCAAAATGAATCCTCAAAGTAATTATCCACCACTATCTAAGCAGAGGGAATAATGATTGAACAAATACGCTTTTCCAGGTAGATCAACTTTGCCCCTCCTTTTTTCTGCGCTAGGCTCAAGGTGTAAATGTTTTTGTGTTTGGTGAAAGTTATGTCCCAGTTCTTTACCACTAAGGAGACGAGCCCCTAGAGCATCTCCGTCACTGCTCTCTGAGTGAAAGAAGATCGAAAATGCCCAGAAGATTCAATCTAGATCACGCCCTGGAAAAAACCAATGCGTGGCCTGTGCCACCAATATCTGTGAGGATCTTTTTTTTTTTTTTTAAAGATTTTATTTATTTATTTGACAGAGAGAGAGACAGCCAGAGAGAGAGGGAACACAAGCAGGAGGAGTGGGAGAGGAAGAAGCAGGCTCATAGCGGAGGAGCCTGATGTGGGGCTCGATCCCATAACGCTGGGATCATGCCCCGAGCCGAAGGCAGATGCTTAACCGCTGTGCCACCCAGGCGCCCCTCTGTGAGGATCTTTTTGACCCTAAAAAGTAGCTATGCTTTTGAGAGCCTTTGTTATGAGAATGCCACAGAGCTAACAGGGTCACCCGGGGGTGTACCCTAGTGGGCCATTGGGGGTCTTCATGTTGTCCATCAACAGGTACAAATGTTCCCTAGCCATGTGCCTGATACTCCACTAGACACTGGGTTTCTATCCTGAAAAAGCCAGATGAGTCCCACTTTTCTGCATCCCCAGGGAGACAATCGGACCCTGCCTGGGCGTCACATTCTTGAAAGGAGTCAAGCATAAGCTTTTAGCAATATCTTCAAATAAGGTTCTACAGTCACAGGAGTATACTGCCAAGATGGTAACCTTTTCTTTGAGTCGGGTTTATTGAGATAAAATATTTATATTTTAAAAATCATTCTTTTTAAGTGTACATCTGATGAATTTTGACAAATGCATTCAGGTGTGTGTGACTCCTATCATCACACTACCTTCAGCTCACATCGTGTGACTGTGAATGAAAATATCTTTAATCTGGCAGTTATCTTATGAGTAGCAAAAATATGATCTGCATTTAATATTTTGCAGGTAGAAGCATTAAATTTGTTCAACGTCAGTCTCTAAACGTACTCTATTTTTTTAAGCCTGTGAGGCCATGCTTCATTATTTTAATTATACCCGGGCTTTCAACAAAGCAAGGTATTCATGGTGTCTTTCCTATGCTGAGAGGATTTGGCCTAATCATGTGAGAGGTTCTATGGACCTAAAATACTGAAAAATTGCTTTAAAAAATGGAAAAACCAAATCTTATGCACACAAGACCTTTTTTGCAGAAAGCTGAATTGGATTTATCTTGAGTGTTTCTCCTTTACCCCAGTTCCCTGGTCGGCACCACCGGTATAACGGTGGCAAGAAGTTAAGTTTCACAAAATAATATTAGAAAGCTAGAGCATCTGGGAATCTTACTATAGGAGACACAGGAAACGGCCTGTTAGTTTCTCCTCCCCTCTACTTGGCCCATTCCCTCTTCCCCTCCTTAAAAAGAAGTAAGGCCATGTTAGTGCATATTACTGAGATTTTCCAGCTCTCTCCCATGTCTACCTCATGGGCACACTCCACCTCAAAAAATCTGGTCCCAGCGTAAAGTGAAAAAAAACATCAGTCACTTGGGCAAATGACCAGGAAAAATTACGCAAAAACATTTGACAAAGAGTTGCCGGCACAGATAGTAATGGAAAGATACAACTTTCGGGCGAATCTTGCCGCAGTAACTAACCGTGACTCACTACGTGGATCGGTGGCGCCTACTTCCTTCATCTTTCCACACTTAGAGGTGCTCATCTGTAGGTTATAACCAATGCGCGTCTTACGTGGTTATCGGGAAAATTCAGTGAGGGTAACTTGTTTACTAAGCAGAACTCCTAGCACGAAGAACATGCCCCATCATTCCAGTTCCTTCCTCCTTAAAAATTAGTATCAAAACCCACTTGAAAGAGTCAAGACTATTTATAGACCCAAAACCCCACATTTAAATCAAATCCGCTTAGTAAGAAGACAGTCAAGAATGCTGACCCTTAGCAAAAGTATGAGACTTATTTTGAAAGTACAGATCCCCTCTGGGTGGATTTTGTGTCTCAGAGCTTCTTATTTCAAGTAAACAAGAGCCTTTTGTGGTAATCTCTCCCACGTGAGCAATGGGAACAGACTGTCTTCCATCTAAAGCAAACGAGAAGTTGCTTAAGTAAAGGTAGTGACTGTATGAATCGTAAACCACTTTCTCAGATAACAGCCACTAAGTAAGTCTGTGTACAAATTTGACAATTTTTATTTCACTGCCTTTTGACAGCCCTTTAGAAGGGTGGAGGAGAACAAGATCTGACTACAGCTTTCAAGAATTCATCACTGAATATTTGTTAACCTTGCTCTCTGTGATAGCTGCAGAACGAAGATAATGCCCTTCAAATGGAGATAAATTACAATCTTTCAAAAGATTATCAGGGTCTTAATCGAGTTTGCTCCAGCCGCTGAGCAGCCTGTGACCTTGTTAGTTACACAACAAACATATCTGCTACTTTATGTGTCTATAGGTAGTAGGGTAGAACCTTTAATCTCAATGTTTTCTGTATACAAAAGGTTGGATTTACTTCCGTTACTGATAAACAGAAGATCCCGCTTATTGGAAAAGAGGTATCAAGCTAGTTTGGGTATGGTTCAGATCTTTTTAAAAACATGTTTCATGTCAGTATGATTTCAGAGTCATGGAAAAGTTGAGAAGGTAATACAAAGGCTCTCCGGACACCGCTCACTCAGGCTGCCCGGAGGTTATCTTTTAGAGATGTGTAGTGTGATTTAAAGGAAAAGGAAGGTGTCTACATTCAGAAACAGGCATTGTCTGATACAATTCTGTGATGGTGTGCTGGTCTGCAGATGATAAACACGTAGGGATTTCACAATTAAAATATTCAGGGCAATGTGAGAGAATCCCCATTCGTAATTTCTTTGAAAGAAATCATCTGCCAACATTTATACATAAATGTAACTAACTGCAGGTATAGGAAGAGATTCCAACCTACGAAAATTACAGTGAGTACATCTTGGGCAATGAGAGCGCTTTCAGCCTGAATGTAATGTTACAAGAGCATGGAAGTCAGCGCATCAGCAGTTACGCCGAAGGACCAGTGTCCAGCAGAAAGGAGGGAGAGTCTGAATGGTAGTAATTATTAAATGGTAACATTTCATCCCAGATGCTTATTGTCCGTGCCAAGGGCAAACATCTGTGAGTGCTGAGAGCGGGCGGATTCGGAGCATCCATACCGACTCTGTTAGGTTTGGACAACGCCTCCCAGGGAACACGGTAATCTGAGAAGCTAAGCATTTATTCTCACAGTCACACTCTTAACCTCTCTGCAAATAGAGGACTCGGGTCCCGAGAAGGACTTCATGACTTACCCCAAGGGGTAGATAAGAAGAGGAAGGGAACTTCCTCTGCACGTCTGCCTTGTCGGGGCTGTTGGGAATGAGGACAGTGCTCATCACCCCAAAGGAGAGAACTCAGTATCACGGCATTGGCCGCTCCAGCGGTGGCCGCCATCCGCGTGACAGGATGTATCCCTTCTGTTCCCCTGCCTCCCCTTGCCTCTGCGTGTTAGCGTGCTTTTGTAAGTGTTCTTGACACTTTGTTTATCTTTCTTTTAAACATTCTGCCAAGATTATGTCTGAAAATGAGAAAAAAAAAGCCCTCCATTTTTCACTTGTTAAATCTGTTGCAAGGGAAACAATTCAGCACCGTTCTCAAAACAGGAAGAACGTTTCAAGACTCTCTCAGTCTCCAGCAAACTGCCGGGCTGTAATACAAAATGCAAAAGGGATGCAATAAATTCTCATACACTTTGCTGACTTCGATGAAGTCAGACTTGCACCCGATAGCCTGCTCTCTCCATCGCTGCAATGACATGGGCTTGAGGAAAAACACATTTTCCCTCTTAGCCTTGCAAGCAGACACATGCCCAAAGCCCTCATACTCTTCTCTTGGAAGAAGCACATTAATGCAAGACGAATGGTTTGATGTCTCTGGAGGACTTTTGGAGAAAGCGTCTCTACGGCTTTTAAATACAATCTGGGACTTCTTGGGACTTCCTGGGGTAGATTACCAGATTACCTAAAGAATCTACCTAAGGAAGACCGTTAACCTAATTCAATTGGTTGCAAACCTTTGACAAGGAATTGTTTTCTTTTTCTGATTTAGCGACACCACCACTCGTTGCTTTTGCTAGATTTCACTAACTTGCTTAGAAATGGGTGCCCCAAACGTAGGGCTTACCTAAGTGTGTAGTGACAGCCCTGTGGCTCTTCGGGCAGAAGGAACTTTAGAAGGAAGTCAAAGACAAACATGTTTCGCAAGGGAGTCTAAAGACTGCTTTTGAATTTTAGACTTAATTCACCATTGTAAATCTAATTTTCATGTTATCAGATTTCTTGTCCTTGCTTTTCATTAGCTAGATTGGTGGGATGCCCTCCCCTTTCCCCCACTCCTGACCTTTCCTTGATCCCTTCACCTCCTAAGATTTGAACCATGCCTTTTCTTCCTGAGATTTGGGGAACACTTGGAAAGAAGACTTTAGAAAACTTCCAACAGAATGGCTGGAATTTTCCACGAATATCTGTGTCATCTGGGTATAATATTGATCAGGTCATGACCGAAACTTTGACGAGTCTTGGAGACGTATCTCAACTAAGGAAGCATGGCCAAAAAAGTAATTTTCTAATTGTTCTTGATGTTCTGCTCCCTCTAAACATCGAAGAATGTAGTTTTCATTAATTCACTTAAAATCCCCTGCCCTTGTATGTATTTTCTAAGCCTGTAAACTCCTGGGAGCCTCTCTCTTCATTGTCTCATCATTAAGCTGTCATCACAGTATCTCGTCATTGTCGTCTCTGTCACTCATTCCATCTTCGTACCATTTGTCGTCCCATGTGACATGCTGTTAATGCGTTAACCCCTCCTCCCAGAGCTCCTCCCAGAGCTTCTGCCCTAGTCGTTCCACCAAAACCGCTCACGTGGCTCTTAGCATTTCCACACGACTGCACCTATTAGGCGGGTGCCCTCCGCCAGAGCCACGTGGTCCTCAAGTCTCGCCCTAGCTTTCCTTTCTACCTGCTCTTACAAGACTGAGGGCCCCATGCAAAGCCCACCACTGAACTCTGCGAAGCCCCGAGGCTTGTCTCTCAAGTTCTTATAAACAAGACTTACTATGAAAGAAGTGTAGTTTGTAGTTAGATCCTCAGCCCAGAGAGTCGTGTGGCCTTAAGCATACCATTTCTGGACCCGCGTCCCTCCGAAATCCATGTTCCTCCAGAACCTCGGGAGGCGGTCTTGTTTGGAAGTAGGGTTTTTGCAGATAGAGTTTGGGTGAGGATCCAGATGAGACGCTACTGGGTTAGGGGGGCTCCTAAATCCAGCGAGTGTCCTTACAGGGACACAGACACACAAGGAAGAAGACGGAGGGGAGATTGGAGAGATGGTGCCACAAGCCAGGGAACACCAGAAGCCACCAGAAGCTGGAAGAGGCAGAGAAGGATTCTCCCTCAGAGCCTTTGAAGGGAGCATGGCGCTGCCGACACCTTGAGTTTGGACTCCCAGCCTCCAGAAGAACTGTGACAGGACAGCACCCACCTCCCGAAAGTGTAGTAGGGGTCTGGTACCGACCAGGCTCAAGCCTCTACAGATCCACTGTTCGTGATCGTAGGGAACGTGACTCAAATTATCTGAGCCTCATTATAGTTTTGTTGTTATAAGTTTATAGTTAATATTGACATAACTCAACTAGAGCAGCATCCGTGTAGATGGAATCGGTAACAATCATATCAGCAGTTCTGTGCACTCAACCTGTCCCGATCTTCCCCCATCCATTCCCTCCATTTCCTTATACTGCTCTGACGTCACGATGAGGGATCATTCTGGAAAGGGAGCAGCCCGGTTCTGCTCAAGGTGATTCCTCAACCTCTAAGCTTGACCTGTCAGCGCTAGTAACATCTCTGGGCGCGGCGGCAGCTTTCACTAAGAGCTGGGACCGACTGCTTCATAGACTGCAGAAAACGTGCAGCTTAGAAGCAGGTAGTCGGTATTTGTGAATAGTTCGATAGACCGCAGCAATCCACAAGACCCGGTTGGTGGCTGTAGCCAGGCCATAATTCCCCATGTGGTGACCACAAGACAAGACCAGACCACGAAAGTATTATAGAGGAATCAAGTCAGGGAAATAATGTGACAGGAGCACAGCCTCATTGTCAGCCATTTATTCCGTGACCTTGAGTTTCCCACAGTCACCTGGGAGAGAAGCAGCAGCCTGGCGTCCCCCTGAGGGCCTGGGGAGGAACACAGCACATACCCAGAGACTGACCACCAAACATCCGGCCACCAGAAGGCTGCCCACGTGATGCCGACTACTTGCTCAGCAAAGAGACTGTCTGAGGGGATTGCAAAAGTCCCAAAACATTTCCAGGGGGATAGATAAAGGGATAAACATATTTAAGGTATAGGAAATATATAGCTTTGGAGTCATATAGCCCTTGGTGTGAATCTGGCTTTGACACACACTTTAAGTCGCCCTGAAAATTACTTCTCTAAGCCTCACTTGACCCAAATGTAAACTGGAGATAAAAATACCCTACCTTGCAGGCTTGTCGTAAGATGGGACTGAAGTTAAATATGAAAGCACCCTGGGACCTAAGATTAGTTAAAAAAAAAAAAAATCCTTCCTTCTTTCCCCTTCTTCCCTGACTTGAGTTCCAATAAAATCACTTTCCCAAGATAAAGAAGAAAGAACTTTCACATTCCATATAAAACAATCTCTTTCTTGGGCATCTGGGTGGCTCAGTCGGTTAAGCATCTGAGTCCTGCGATGGAGCTCCGCATCCAGCTCCCTGCTCAGCAGGGAGTCTCCTTCTCCTTCTACACCCCTCCCCCACTCATGATCTCTGTCTCTCTCTCTCTCTCTCAAATAAATAAATCTTTAAAAAAATTATTTTTCTTGTTCACTTAACATTAAGATCCAGATGGTCCTTTTCTTAGTAAAAGGTAGAGGGGACATTGGTAATATCTCTCACAGGCACCCCTAGATTTCTGAAGTTGGGGACCCTCTGAACATAAGCTCCCTCTGTCCTTGTCGGTGGGTAAAGCATCCCCTTACTGTCAACGAGAACGAGCCATATATATTCACAGGGCGGCCACAGCAGCAGTCCCAGCCCAGCCGTGGCTGTGTGCTTGGCCCCATTTAGTGCGAGAGGGAACCAGGCTTCTCCCCATTCACACACCTCCTGAAAATCTGTCTTCACTTTCTATTAACCGGATTGGGGTCACCTACTGATTTCTGAAGCGAGAAGGACTTATCCCTCCTCCCCTGGGCTATGTGGGGGGTCAACTTCCCTTGAAGAATTTGGGCTGTGTCAGGCGGCTCAGATACTTGACTCACCTGGACTTTATCGGGAAGAATTCTATTCTGCAGACGGTCGTGTAGTAAAATTTACAAATTTCTGAGAATCGGTTTTTCCTACTGGAGTTGGGGCTGGGGGAGAGGATCACAATGTCACATGAATTACTGGAAAAGTGAGATCTGGACACTTTTCTTAAGTCTCAGGCTGTACGTTTGCTTTCTGGTTGTATTGTTTCAACTATATTACACTGTCTCTTAAACACATAGTACAAACCCCCCTCCCCCTCACAAGTGCAAACAGTAAGGGACTTCCAGTTCTTCTACGTCCTCTATGTTCCATCCTTGAGCCCCTGCATCATGCAGTCTGGGGTCCTGGGAGTTGGTTCCCCTCGCCCAGGTCAGGGGTTCTTAACCTGACCGCGCAGTAGGATCCCTTGGGATCACGTGCCAGAGATACAGATTCAGCAGGTATGAGATGAGGACTGGACGTCTGCATGTTTTTTGATCCCAGATGGGAGGGAATTGGAGCCTGGGAAACGGAAGGCCGGGATGGGAGAGACCATTGTTTCACTGTCTGTTGTTCTACTTGGCTTCAGTTTTGTTTTGTTTTTTTTTTTTCGGGGGGGGGTGTGTGCATTATTCTCTTCCTTTCCCTATCCTTCTCTTACCTTTTTTTTTTTAATGTCTCCTGTGTTTCTAAAGTGTATTCAGAGCTGATAACTATTCATCTATATGGTCAAATAGCAAGCTTTGCATTGGATACTCTAGAGGCCAAAAGTATTTAGAACCTTCCTCCCCCCCGCCCCCCACCAGAAGTCACAGGGGAGCGTATTGCTTTGTTAAGTCAGTGCTCAGGCCTGACTCAAATTCTTGGACTCGTTTCTCTTCTGGTTTCTGTGTAGACCACAAAATGTCAAATACAGCCCATTTCTTGAAATGAAAAAATGTAGATGAGCAGAGGGCTTTGTTGGCAGGCACGGAAATGGGACGTTCCATGGAAGCCTGTCCAGCCTACTTTTGCAAGAGTAGGCAGAAGAGCCGCTTGTAGGGAGAGTCAGCTCTGTGCTGTTCCCACCACCCACGGACGCGTGTGTCCCAGTGACACACAGAGACCAGAGCAGGACGATCTCATTGTAGGTGTTCTTTCCAGAGTCTCTTCTAAGTTGATCGGAGGCACTGCTCCTCTTCGAGTGACAACCCGAGAAAGCAGGATCCCCAACTGGGTATTTTAAAGCCCTTCTCACTAGTGATGGAAAGAGATCAGAAGTTTGGTGGAGAGAGATGTATTTAGAAGTCATTAAGATAGTAGACACTGTTTTTGGAAAGGGACATACTTTGTTCCTCTTTTGTGGCTAGTTACGGTCTGATGGAAATCACCCACAGAGGAAATTCAGCATCGCCAAATGGTCATTTTCACAAGAATAGGCCAGACCACTAGTGGAAAAAGCAATCCTCTCTTTCACCGGGGCTGTATGCAGGATACTTTTTAACCTGCATGTAAATTGCCTGACAAATCTCTAGGCAGACCATCGACGGTGAAATGTGTGCAGGCGAGTGAGTGACTCAGTCTGGGGAAACGTTGGTTGGAGCCATCGGTGCTGAATTTCCACAGCTCCCTTAAAGCTAGCCTGCGCCTAGGGCCTGGGTGTTCACCCACGATGGACAGAAGATCCAGATTAGTTCCAGGAACTGATAAGAGAAGGTAGAAGAAAGGAGACCAACATTTTCCTCAGGCTACTTTCTCCCTGAGTGGTCGATAGGAAGGAAGCCAAATTTTCTGTTTCTCATTTTTTTCTGTTCTTACCCATCCACCTAGGCCTTGAATATCTAAATACGCCAAATACGATTATTCTTTTCTTTCCAAGATTTTATTTATTTATTTGTCAGAGAGAGAGAGAGCACAAGCAGGGGGAGCGGCAGGCAGAGGGAGAGAGAGAAGCAGGCTCCCCACTGAGCCAGGAGCCCGAGGCGGGGCTCGATCCCAGAACCCCCGGACCATGACCTGAGCGGAAGGCAGATGCACAACCAACTGAGCCCCCCAGGAGTCCCCAAATACAATTATTCTTAAGAACAAATCAGGTTCTGCAAAATACATATTTTTTCTTAAATGAAAGCTGGTATTCAGTATTCTGCACTACTAGGGAACTAGCGTGTTGAGTTTCGACTGTGATTCAGATTTCTGTTGGATTTTTATGTTCCTCTATTTAATCCTTGTAACTATCCTGCAAATTAGTTATATTGTATTATTTAATATCAATCCCAGATAGGATCTACTGTGTGTCTTCTCTTTTAGGGACGCTTGCAGGATACTGAGGGCATTGTGATCCCGCCAGGAATTCAGTCTGGTGGGAAAGACAACATATGAATGACTAATTACAATATAGACAGAAAGATGCCTTAATAGGTACATGAACAGAAGCTTGTGGAAGCACGCGTTTTAACATTTAATTCTCTTTAATGGGGGGCGCCTGGGTGGCTCCATCGGTTAAGTGCCCGACTCTTGATTTCAGCTCAAGTCATGATCTCATGGTCGTTAGACTGAGCCCCATGTTGGGCTCTGTGCTCAGCATGGACTGTGCTTGAGGTTCTCTCTCTCCTGCTTCCTCTGCCCCCCCGCCCCCTTTCACATGTGTGCTCACTCTCTCTCTCTCTCTGTCTCTCTCAAAAATAAGTAAATAAATAAGAATCTCTTTAACGTATGCACCAATCAAAATTGTAAACTTACCTTAAAGGCAAATTCTGAGGTAGCTGCAAAGGACTCCAACCAATATTTTGATATAATCGATTTACCAAAAACAGGTGGGTGATTAACTAGGAATATAAGCCACTCTTTCTTTTTTTCTTTTAAGGAACATTCAGAAAGTTCCTGAATCTCTGTGGTTTTTTCCTAATAAAGTAATGTCACCCCACGTTCTTTTTAAAGTAATTTAACATGGCTTACAAAGATACATTCCATTGCACCGGGTAAATAAAAATATTAAGTAGCAACATGACTATCTATCTGTGTCAGTTTCCTCTTAATATCTCTTTCCTGTTCCCCACAAATAACGGCTTCCTTTTTCCTGGTTTCAAATCTGTGTGAAGTCACTGGAGCTGTCCTGGCTGGCTTGGGCTTCCTCTGGAACCCGTGTGCTGCCTTGCACAGACCCCAGACTGCCTGACTTATCTGCACACGAGGACGGCGTCTCCTCTTCCACCAGAACAATTAAGTCTCCAAACTGCTTAGGCAGGAACTTGTGTCCCAAGCAGATCTGTTTATCAGAGAGCAATTGGGTTGGATATATAGGAGCCTCAACAAACAGGATATTCCATCTCAAATTTGTGGCCTCTTGGCACACACCAGAGAGCCTCCCAAGGAAGCGGGTGATTCTCAAGACGGCCCGGGCGCGTCATCCACCACAGTCGCTAGGCAATGGCGCTTCCTGGTTGAAATACAACAATTAGTGCCTTTTTCAAACGTGTGCAACTTTTGGATTAATTTCAGGATGGGAAATCATTAGCATTCTTAATTTAAAGAGGAAACCTTTGGACAAGAGTGTGCAGCTATAAATCAATAATAAAGATTTTCTCTGAATTATGATGTTTTTACTCGACTCTGAAATTGGATTTTTTTTTTTCTCTTTTCGTTTTTGAGCCTTTGAATTTGACTTAACATACTGACTCTGTCAGGTTCCTGTGTTGAATTGATAATGAAATTAGGAGAGACAGGGTCCATTGACTTGGAAGACCAATGCCATTAGTTAAGTCTTCTCTCTGTCTCTGCAACTGGCTTGACACCCGCTTAGTCACCTTGATTTTGGCACTCGCCTCTGACGCTGACACTCAAGAGAGCAGAGCTCAGCATGGAGATGAGGAGGGAGCATGGTAAATAGATGTTATCAAGAAAAAAAAAGTGAAAATCAATACTTCCATTAACATCTAGAAGCAGACTTTTCAAAGAACATTTATATGTTCAGCTGACACTAATGTACCAAGATGACTAGCTCCTTTTAGGGTCACAAATTTTGTGACTATCACTTTGGTGTTGCTTCGTTTTCTCTTCATTTCATGAAGAAATGTCACCAAGAGAATTTTAAACTAAAACAAAACAGAACCAAGCAAAGAGAAAACCCTGCCTGGCAAAAATATTGAAATGACGGTTACACGTTTCGAGAAAGAAGATTTGATAAAATTCTGCTGGCATACGTGAAAATTCTTAGTAATGTGCAACGGCATAGGTATTCTCTCGAAGTTGGTTGTGCTAGCCATTGATTTGTATGTATGTCCTTGTAAGGTCATTATTCTTGCAATGTGTATAACCGACATGCCCACGTTGCAATGAAGTGTAAATTTCTGGTTTGGTTTTGTTTCATTACCCTCTCATCGTCAACGTTCGGCGTCATTCCCGGCTTCTGCATTCCCTGGCTCTGTGACTTAGAGAAGTCAATTAACTCAGCTAATGCACAGTTGCCACGTGTTAACACGGCCTGGAGAGGAATCAGGGGTCGGCGTGTTGAAGGGCCTCCCACAGTGCCTGACGCATAAGAGCATCTCAGTGGAGTTTACTCCCCCTCACCCCCTCCGTGCTTCTCCATTTTCCATTTCTCCCACCTTAGTTCCCTTACCTCTTCCACATTACCGCCTCTGCTGTGCACCTGCAGAGGAACCCCTCTAGGCAAAGGGCGATGGCAGCCAATGACTTTGGCAAGCACTTGACCTGGTAGCCTTCCCTCCAGTAAAGGAGGCTGGGTACCTCTCCCAAGGCTACCACCACTCCTACTTCGCTGGCATTCTTAGTAGTGCCAGTGCACAGAGCCAAAGCGTGGTAGGACCATCCATCGTATTAGGCAGTTTGGAGTGTGGAGCCCCTCCCTCCTCCAGGAACAGAGGTGCTCAACCCAGCAGATAAAGAGACCTAGATTGTCAGCTCCGACGTGGGAGACACAGTGACTCTAAACTTGATTCTGATCTGCAAGAAAGGACAGGTTTAGAACAAAAAAGTGGTGGAGCACCTGGGTGGCTCCGTCGGTTAAGTGTCCAACTCTTGACCTCAGCTCGGGTCTTGATCTCGTGGTCGAGAGTTCAAGCCCTGCGTTGGACTCCATGCTGGGTGTGGAAACTACTTAAAAAAATAAAAAATAAAATAAAAAATAAGAACAAATAAAAAAGAGCCATGTGCTGAAAAACTTGGGAAGAAAGGAGATCTTCTTAGAATTCAAATGAGCAAAAAACAGGAATACCAATCAGTATCCGACATGCATCGTAGACCATGGAAAAGCAGATTTCAAGAAGTTTAAAAATATGTATAGGTTTGGTCTCGTGGCCAGAGGGTTTTCAAAAAGTATAGAAAGGTCCAGAAAGAACAGAAAATGAAATTCTATCTGTATAATAAAAATTAGCCGAATATGGGAGAGAAACTAAAGAAATCAATATGGTTGCTTAGAGAACTCTCCTTTGAGCTCCGATTTTAGAAAGCCTGCTTGAAAGATCAAAGAACTTGTAGCCAAGAACAAAAGCAATGCAACAGCACACACCTAGAAGAATGGAATCATAAAGAATAAAGTAAAAAATAAGCTCAATTTTGCTGGGAAATAAAAGGATGACCAAAAAAAAAATGACTTTGACCAGTGTGTAAGAAGCAAGAACAAGGAACTGTTAGTCACATTGTTGCGTTTCTGATGTAACATCAACAAGACAAAGAGCAAATAGAGTTATTCAGCTCTTACTCTGCTCTGTCTTCTCTACCAGAAGAATGACCACAGATGGCAAACGTAAAGATGCCTGGCACATGTGCCTGAGGAATGAGGACAGATGGGTAAATACGGGCAGCGAGCCCCGAATGACTTTCCATAATGGAATGCAGCAGTGTGCGCAGGACCATAGAGGTGGGCCAGCCAGGAGCTGGACTACTACTGCAGCAGTCCAGGCACTAGGTGACAAAGGGGAGGTGCAAGGGGCAAAGAACAGAGGTCGGGGGAGAGGCTGGGAAGATAGAATTGACAGAACAGCCTGTTGCAAAGGCTCTAGAAAAGATTTGGAGGTGCTGTTGAGGTGAGTGTTGAAAAGGACAGGATTTCACAGATCTTTGATGGAAGCAGAAAGCAGACAGAGCGTGGAGAATGTGAGCCGAGGGCAACCACATGAGCCTGGTCGTGGAGACAGAAGGCTGTGGTATGTGTAAGACCCAGTGAGAAGCGGGGTTGGCGAGAGTCACAGGTGATGTTCAGGAAAATAGCTAGATATGAAGGAGCCAATGAGGAAGGGATTAAAGTCTAGGTCCAGGGGCGCCCGGGTGGCACAGCGGTTAAGCGTCTGCCTTCGGCTCAGGGCGTGATCCCGGCGTTCTGGGATCGAGCCCCACATCAGGCTCCTCTGCTATATGAGCCTGCTTCTTCCTCTCCCACTCCCCCCTGCTTGTGTTCCCCCTCTCGCTGGCTGTCTCTATCTCTGTCGAATAAATAAATAAAATCTTTAAAAAAAAAAAAAATAAAGTCTAGGTCCAAAGGATTTATTACCTATCAGAGAGGTATGGGGGAAAGAAAACTAATAGAGCCATAGCTCTCCCTAAGGATACCAGGTAACTAGAATATACAGCGCAAACCTGAAGGAACCCGGAGTTGTGTGAATTTCTTCACACTTTGTGTGGGATTGTCTAATGAATGGTAAAACTGTTGAAATTGTCACCACCACTTCTCCTGTAAAAGGCAGGGTATCGGGTTACTTAATTGTTGAATTGCAGGGAGTTCATGCTAATAGAGAAAGCCTTGTAGTCCCACCAAAGCTTATCATAAGGCTTCCCAAGCTAGACCAGGGATCAAGGAAACTTCTCCGAGGACACGATATATGCGCTAACAGCTTGCAGATAAGTCAAACGTAGCCTCACGTACTGCGCACACTGTGAGTGTTGTCTTTATTGGGATCCCGGTGCCTCAGTTTCAGGAGAAATGTTGCCAGACGGAAGCTATTCCACGTGAGGAACCAGAGACAGCTAGCCAGGGGCACCGGCCGAGCAGGAGAGCTGCGTTGTCAATTCTGTGGACCCTTCTTCTCTTAGGTAGAATGTGACCTAATTCTGAGGCAGTCTTGCATCCAGATCAAGGTCAGGGGCGCCAGACCCGAATACCTGGATTTGAATCCAGGCTCTGCCATGAATTACATTACCTCATGTGTTGAACAAGTGCAACAACAATCATAATACATATTGAAAAGCACTGTTGGGAGCGTGAAGGGAATCAGTGGATGTCAAGGGTCTAAAACAGTGCCTGGAACATAGCAGTCATTCACTACATATTATTTCCTAGTGAATAAAAGTTGTAACAGGACTGATAAGTTTGTATCATTATATATAGAATGTTTTAGCAATCCAAGCTGTTGAGTAAAGTAATCAGAGTTATCTGGGAAAAGAAAAAAAAAGCCTGAACTGTTTAACCAGAGATTAGATGATCATTAGAAGAAACGAGGAGGGGCCTCGGTTGGGTGTATGAATCCGATGACACGTAGGCCTTCTGACTTCCTGAGTCCGTGGTTTCATGCGTAAGAATGGGTATTTCAAGAGTTCTTCATTTCAACCAATAGATGTGTTTCTGGTAGCAAACTATTAAATGTGCTGTGGAGCTTTCCTCATCAGGGAAAAAAATCTCTATTTTTCAGATTCAGAAGACCTCAGATCTTAAACTAGGACCTAGCTGTGTTATTTCAATTTGTGTTGAGTCAAATCCCAGGGGAAACTATGTATTCACTCCACAAGGTGAAAACGAAGACCACAGACTCTTAAAAGGGCCTTCATTACAAAATGGGAAACGAAGGTTTGTGAGCTTACTATCAGACTGCCACAAGCATTTTCTTTCTTTCTTTTTTTTTTTTTTAAGATTTTATTTATTTATTCGACAGAGATAGAGACAGCCAGCGAGAGAGGGAACACAAGCAGGGGAGTGGGAGAGGAAGAAGCAGGCTCATAGCAGAGGAGCCTGATGTGGGGCTCGATCCCATAACGCCGGGATCACGCCCTGAGCCGAAGGCAGACGCTGAACTTCTGTGCCACGCAGGCGCCGCATGCCACAAGCATTTTCTAAACACGGCTCGCTCATTAGGAAACTGGATGGTGTTATTCTACAATCAAGTCCTCAATGAGCGATTAAGGATCAGTTAGGAAGTACAGATTTTTTTTTTCAAGGGTTTTCCTCAAAATTCTTGATCTCCGTGCCAGCACGAATCATCTGTGGATTATCTGGGTTCTCGAAATGCAGAAAAGAAATCACAGGAGATTTAGAAGGAAAGAGCCCTAAATTTTACTGAGAATTCAGCCAGGTGGATTGGCTCAGTGGTTAGAGTAACAGCCGCTACACTAAGCACCGGAATGGTCAGTGCAATTAATGCAATTAACGTAATTAGTCCTGGCAGCTGTAAGGTCAAACAGAGGTAGCTTTGTCACAACAATCTGCCACTGCAAAATTACTGACATTTCCAACTAAATTATATTCTCTAAATTGTTGCCTTAATGCTAAATAAATAAAGTTATGCTAATGGCGGGACTGATTACAGATTGAAATTAGCACAATTGCTTGTTATACAGTCTGCTAGGGTTAACATTTTTTAAAAACATAATTAATGGCCTTTGCTTACTGTCTCCGGTTATAGATCCTGCGGCTCATTTGCATTCTTTTGCAATATGCTGACAGTGCTAAATGTCTCAGAAGAAAGATCTCATCTGCAGGCGGAAAATGCTTTTTTCACGTCATCAAGCTAAAACTTGTTATGGTTTCGGGCCGGTGTTAATAACAAAGATGACCAGAAAGGGAAGGGAGAAGAATGAGGCTAGAATCCGTTTTTCTTCTCAGTCTTGTGATCCAAGCCTTTTCTGGAGTCAATGTGAAATGTAATTGCTCTTTTGACCTCTATCTTCTCTCTCCCCAGGTCTGAGGAAGAGCTACACTGGTTGATTATTGCAGGAATGAAAGGCACTCTGACCTTGTCGACCAAACGCCTTGCAGCTTTCAATGCGGCCCATTATACCGAAGGCAGGCAACTCCTGGAGAGAGGCGGAATCTACAGGAGAGCGGCTCCCCGGGCAACCTGCCAGAAAAGGCTTCATCAGCCGTGGTTCAGACATGGCCAAACAGCTCAGGCAGCAAAGGAAACAGCTGGGGGCTGGGGGGTGGAAACGGAGTGCAGAAAGAGATCGTGAGCTCGCCGTCTAAAGAGCTCTGGGGCATCTCCGCTTTAGAGCGCCTTGGCCCGCCTTGCCCCGCGTCCTCCGCAGCTCAAGAGCCACCTGGGAAGTTTCGCCGAGGAAGGAAGCGGTCACCAATGTAAGTGCAGCCCCCCGTTTCCTAAAATAGGCTGTCGCCCCCTCACCGGGCTTGATGATGATACCCCTGTATAAATAGGAGCGGAACGCGATATTCTAGAAAAAAGTAGGTCGGGATATTGCGTTGCCACTATCGTTCGAGATTATGAATTATTCACGACGGAGCTGGTGGGATTATTCTAGAATTTACAGTTCGCGGATGGATTAGAGCGTGCCTCACGGTGAACACAACCGGGTGTCTTCGTCGAGTTCGACAGCTAAAGGAGCCTTTGTTCCAAATCGGGGACCTTCACGTATCTCTTAGCTCTACTAGAGTCAGTTCTATGGGGCGGAATTTTATTGAGTGTTTATTATGTCCCTAAGCCCTGCTGGAAAGTAAGCGGCACGACGAGGGTCGGTGTGAACGAACGGGACCGGTCGACCCATCAGACACGGCAGTAGCACCATCTGCTTTGTCGTTGGGTTTCACTCGTGGAGGGTGCGGCGCCGTGGAGTGGCGCGTCTGAGTGCCGACCGTCACTGAACTCTTACGGTAACGTCCAGGCTTGGGTTTTCATTCCCACTTAAGGAAGAGTAGATTTACTGTAGTAGTATCTGGAATTAGCCACACTGGGGTTCAAATTCCATTCTGTTACTACGTGAAATCTGTGCAATCTTGAAAAAAAGAGTCTCCACTGTTCCGGGCTTAGGTGGGCTCAGTTCCTGTCATGGAGGGGACTGGATGAAACCAAGACTTTCTCCAGCTGTGTCCTTCTATGGGAAATAGTGTCAAGCAGCCATACATCCCAGGTTTTCGGGGTCACCCCAACTCTAAATATTGAGGCCCATCATGCCCGTGAAAACACATATGCCCATCAAACGCTGAATTCAGAAATCCAAACCACCTTTCCCATAAATAGGAAGAAGCCTCAGAGGTAAGCAGAGAAGGAGGAGTAAACGCTGGGGAGAATGGGCTGCTTTTGTTTTTGTTTTTATTTTTTTAAGTAGGTTCCATGCACAGCATGGAGCCCAGTGGAGGTCTTGAACTCACGACCCTGAGATCAAGACCGGAGCCGAGACCAGGGATCGGCAGCTTCACCAACTGAGCCAGGCAGGTGCCCAGAGAATGGTTTTAAAACCTTTTCAAAGAAGGGTAAAATCATGACCCACCACAGATATATGAAAACGAATACATGGTTACAGATTTGATTCTGTTCATTAATCAAAGAGGGACCCAGCAGATGTTTTACCCAGTTGAAGAGAATCTGAAGAGACACGTTTACAGATCAGGAATACTGAAATAAGTATGCAAATGGGGCAAACCTGGGTTTTTCTCCGAGGGGAGTGGAGGGAGATCCATTGAACCTCTCCCAGACAGGAAGCATGTGCCTAGCAGTTACCTAAAACGTGGGAAGTTGTGAAACAGCTCCAAGACCCCGAGAGGCTGGAATCAGGTAACAGGAACGGTGTGCTGTGTGCAGACAACCTATAGCTGCCCATCGAAGCAGACTTTTTTCTAGTGGCCTTAGTCACGTGGAGTGTGGCATTTCATTGTGATTTCTGATGCTCCCGTGAGTGGGGGGGGCGGGGATCTCCGTGGGGACCTCGGTGTGAACAGGAATCACCTGAGAAACTTTCAAACCCAGAGTCCCCACCTCCAGCCTGCCCTGGGGAGTCTAATAAAGGCTCCGAACAATTAGAGGGCCTCTCCGGCTGTGTTTTGAGGTTGCAGTGATGATTAGAGGAATTCAGCTGTGGGCAGGGTTTATAGGTGCCGTGTTTCTTTCTGATCCTTTGAGGAGCCTTTTGTGACTTTTCTTGATGTGGTTTAAGAGTCATGACACTGTTCAGAGTTTAGTTCACCAAGGGCTAAGGACCAGTGTGCACGCTGAAGGCACAGGAAAGTAAAAAATTGAATAAATTAAACAAATGAATGAAAAGGGGGGAGACTAGTAGAAGAATGGAAATAGGGAATAAGAGGCATCAGCAGGTGCAGACGTGAGCCAGGGATGCCTCCCGAAAGAGCTATAGGGCGACGCTGTTCAGAACACCACCACTTCAAACGCATGCCCATAGTGAGTAGGAGTAGAAAGAAGCTTTATTTCGAAAGCTCTGCTGCTTTGCAGGTTTTCCACCTCCACTGGCAATGTGACATGATCGTGTGTTTGAAAAACTATCAGAGGGCGTGTATTCTAATTCCATTAAAAATACATGAAATGCGGGGCGCCTGGCTGGCTCAGTGGGTTAAGTGTCTGCCCTCAGCTCAGGTCATGATCCCCGGGGCGGGGGATCAAGTCCCACATCGGGCTCCCTGCTCAGCGGAGAGCCTGCTGCTCCCTCTGTCCCTCACCCCACTCATGCTTGCTCTCTCTTTCTCTCAAATAAATAAATAAAATCTTTAAAAAATAAATAAATAAAATGCATGAAATGCTCCCATACGTGCTCCCCCTGCCATTTTACACTTCGGGTTTTTTCCTCTCTCTCCCACACTTCTCTCCCAACACCAAAAATTGAAAGTTAAGAAAAATCGTCCATTGGAGGCCTCGATGAAGTTTTCCACTTTAATATATTTTTAAGAACACAATAACATAAAGAAGATAGAGTACTGAAAGAGAAATTGGTGAGGTTGCCACTTCAGGCTAAGCTCAGCAACTAAAGTGAACTGGGAGAAGGAAAGAAAAAATGAAACATGGAGAACTTAGTGGGAGTTCTAGAAGGAGGGGGAGAGCCCCTACTGCCTGGTAACTCGGGTGGAGGAAAGATGGCGGAGGGTCAGGGCATTCTAGCCCTTGTGTTCAGTAAAGCTTTAAACGCTTCCAGGAACAATTGGGAGCCATTCTTGAAGTAAAATTTGAGGAAACCCGTAACCCTCACAACTCGAACAGGTCAAGTCAGAAGGTGAGGCACTGTTATCTTGACCAAATCCTTCAGGAGCTGTGGCGAAGGCCCCGTGGTTTCTGTAAAGGATATAGTTCAGCTGGCTGGCCAACTCCCTGTGGGCAGTGCAGTCGCTGTGTTTGGACAAGTCAGAAGGGGTGAAGCCAGCCAACACCTCAAAACAACTGGAAGAATGCTACCTGGGCCTCTCTGAAGTCAAAGTTTCAAATAAATTGTTTGGACCAAAGGAATAGTTTCTTTTTCTTCATCGTTTTAACCTAAGGGATGAAGGAAAATAAATCAATGTCAGATTAAAAAAAAAGAAAAGAAAAAAGCTCTGGTAGCTCGACACAACGTATAAAAAATGAAAATAATCGTTTGCTTGTGGGAAGGAGAGAAAGCCAATAAAACTTACAGAAGCTTCCTTCTAATAGTACACATTGTTTAAAAAGGAACTTTAGAGCTATTATTCTTCTTTTGATCTTCCCCAAAAGCTATGAGGTGTACAAAATCTACCCAAATTGCTCTGCTTTCTAGCTGTCATGTTTTAAATAGTATCATACACATACCTTCCCAGTTTTGAAAAGCCCATTCAATGTTTTATATAAAGGGAAGTTACCAGAAATGGGCCAAGAGCATGCTACTAAATATAGCAACGTAATTACTGTCATGTAAATGATCTCCTCTCTGTAGCGTTAGAACAATGAGATAAAAGGTTTATCTTGACAAAGTTTGAATAAGTAGAGGTGGAATTAATTCAGAATGTCCATAACTTCTCCATCCACTGGCAGTGGGGGGGGGGGGAGAGCTCCTTTAATTTCAGTATCAGCACGTTTTTCCTGTTCATTTGCATTGGGGGAGTTTTTCCACAGTGTATTCATTGGCTGGTGAGATGATGTGTCCCTGCACGATCAGATAAGAAAGGGACAGAATTACTAATGATGAAAGGAGGCCGCACAAGGACAAGAAAGCAAAGCAGCCCTTCCTTTCTCACCGAATCTGGATGGATCTGAATTTCACCCGTCTCTCTCTCTCTCTCTCTCTCTCTTTTTTTCCTCATGGGGATGGTGGAGCCATTTTCCAAAGCTGGGTTAGGACGTTGACCATTGAGTTGCATAGATTCTTTTCTTAAAGGGCCTTCCAAAGGCTGATGTCATCGTGCTCACTGGCTGTCCTGTTCCAGCTATTTGTATGTACTTGTCCGTTAATAAATTGAAGGCAATTTAATTCAACCATCTGTCAATAAGCATCAGCTGTTTTTGAGGGGGTGTGGAAATAATCAACAAGGCAGAGGTCTTGTCCTTTAAAAAAAAAATTCCGAAGAGAGTTTAAAAGCTGGGATTCAGAGAAACGCTTCAGTTAATGATTAGAGTAATCGGGTGTCTGTTGCTGGTAGAGGAGCTGTCAGAAGAACATAGATGGAAATATCGGCCGAATTGAAGGAGTAGACGTCGTTGATGTCTTATCCTGTGCTGTCTTTAGTCTGTTAAGTAACAAAAATTCAGCTGGGTCAATTTTGAAGATCTAATTGGCTTGATTAATCAATTCATGACTTGGGCAGTATCCCAGCTACCGAGTGGAAGGGAGCTCCAAAGGGCTGCAGAAAAGGAAAGGTTTTCAGAGGTAGAGAGGGAGGGGGGAAAAGGAAATGAGCAAAGAATCCATTGTTTGAGGCGAGGTTGCCCTCCTAAGAGGAACGGAGGGGTCTATTAATAAATTTCCTAGCGCTGACCAGGAAACCCCCATGTTGACAGGCTAAAGGGCACATTCCTGGGGTTGAACCCACAGTTCGGTTAGGTATTAAGTCTCCGTGTACTGACTCGGGGTCTGAACCTGATGCCGTGTGGGGCCTGTGGTTTTCTTGTGAACACGGTCAACGTGGGGATCTCCGTCCATCCTAGGTTGCGTCAGAGGCAAGAAGCCAGCCCTGGGCCCTGGAGCCGAGAAACAGAATGGGGAGTTGTCAGGAGTTCGGGTATCTCTGCCTCGCAAACTAGCCAACGAGCCTGGCTTTTATTTCCCTTTACTGCAAGCTTCCAGAAAATTTCCAGAACAGGAAAGTGGTGTCCTTGTAGGCAAAACAACAGCAGGAGGATCAGCGCTTGGCTGATAGGGACAATCCAGAAACCAAGTACATACAATTTTATACAAATGGAAAGGGGGTAGTCATACACAATGAGAAGGGACTGTTTTGCTTTGGTTTTTCTAGGAAGTCTTTTTTTTTTTTTTTAAGATTTTATTGAGAGAGAGCGAGCAAGGGGAAGGGCAGAGGGAGAGGGAGGGAGAGAATCTGGAGCAGATGTCGTGCTGGGCGTGGAGCCTGATGCAAGGCTCGATGTCTTGAACCTGAGATCATGACCTGAGCCAAAGTCAAGAGTTGGTCGCTTAACCAACTGAACCTCCCAGAGCACCCCTCCTGGGAAATTTTTTAAAGGTGGCTTGGAGGCGTGAGGTACTCAGTTGGCTAAACTGACTAGGGAAGGCTTTGCATACTTTCATCTATTGCTTGCTGCCCTTTGGGTCAAGTACTTCCCTAGGATGAAGGAGAGCTCTAGAGTAAGCAACAGTGTCCCCAATTTGAAGCCAGTCTGCTCTAGGTCACCCAGAAACACCATCAATGAGTTGGCTACTAACAGACTCTTGCTTCCCTTCGCCAGCCCACTGTGATCAAGCTTGTTTGGTATCGAAATCCACGAAGCTGAATAATGACACCCTGGGGCTCGTCACCCCCAGAGAGCCAAGAAAACAATGACATAGTCACAGTCTCATAAAGAAAACAATGTTTCTTTAATGGAACATTGGTGTCCCCTGAACAACTGTTACAAAGGAAATGCGGTTCTTGTAAAGCGAGAGATTTTTCCAGGGCTTTTTGTCCAAAGGTGAGAGTGTAAGCAGTAATTCAAACACTGAGAACACAGTAATGAAGGAATCCCTTGTCACCCTCCAGTCCCACATTCTTTTTTCTTTTTCTTTGTTTTTTCAAGATTTTATTTTTAAGTAATCTCTATGCCCAATGAGGGGCTTGAACTCATGACCCCAAGACCAAGAGTTGCAAGTTCCACCAGCTGAGCAAGCCAGGCACCCCCAGCCCCACATTCTCAATGTGTTCATTTCCCAATACCCTCAAAACAGATCCTAAATGAAGATTAACACACGCAAAAAAGCAGCGCTGAACCACCACTTTCAGTGACTACCCTGGCCAGTTTTCAACCATAAATGCTCATTCCACTGAGCCCAAAATAGGGCAGCAACAGAGGAGACAGAGAGCCCGGGAAAGATGGATGGGCTGTGGGCACTGGGGGCAGTGATGGAAGAGAATGTATCAAAGAGAACAATCCCTAAATTTCTGAATGGAATGAAGGTGCTTTTATTGAGGTAGGGACTCAAGGCAGGCTAGTTCTGGAGGGCATGACACCATGAGAAGATTCAGAAAAGAGAACCCTCCGAAAAATAGAGAAGTGGGAACAATGAATAGAACCAGAGTGCCGAGGAGAGAAAATAAGGGAACCGACTCAGCATATAGGTGGAAGGGTTAACCTGAAAAAGAGGAAAGAGGGACACTCTTCCCCTGAACTAGAAAGTTCCTTACTTTAAACCAGGGAGCTGACGTTCACTGACGGCTTTGCCCAGATGTTGGGTGATGCTAAAAGACTTTCTCTGGTGTTCATTCGGATGCCGTGAAAAGAGAGCGGGATATCGTATGACAGCCCTTATTTTCTGTGTCTACAGGACAAGGACCCAGGCTAAGATTTAATTAATAAATAAATAAGAGATCAGACTAAAAAGATGGATACCTTTGGGGGTATGCATGGGGGAACATGAACAGAAAATGACTAAAGAGGGGCAGGCTGGGTGGCTCAGATGGTTAAGTGTCTGCCTTCAGCTCAGGTCATGATCTCAGGGTCCTGGAATCGAGTCCTGCATCGGGCTCCCTGCTCAGCAGGGAACCTGCTTCTCCCCCTGCCTTTCCCCCTGGCTTGTGCCCTCGCTCACTCTCTCTGTCTCAAATAAATAAATAAATAAATAAATAAATAAATAAATAAATAAATAATCTTTAAAAAAGAAAGAGAGAGAAAAGAAATGACTAAAGACTTTAAAAAGGGTGCAACATCGTACGTCAGAGCAGTGAGAGCTGGATACGCATGAGGCAATGTCTTCATATTTTTGGACAAACTAAATGCCGGGTTGACAGAATCCGGGGTCTAGGGCAATTACAACGGAAGCAAATTGCTTTCTTCCTTCTTAAAATGGTTATATTCTTTAAAAGCTAGGCTGGGGGGGGAAGCTAGGCTGAGAAGATAGAAGTAGCTGGCATATTCCAGAGCTCCAGCTTCAAAGTGTGAAGGATTCTTAAATCCATACCCTTCCCAGGTCAATAGGTTAAACACAGTCTGTGTTACACTGGTTCAGCTCCCCCGCCGCGTTCCCAAGGGTTTAATCCTGCAAATTAGCGACACTGGGCCCTAGCGTTCTTGCATAACTCTGTGAGCTGTCTTACCAGGGCTTTGGTGAATCTTGGAGGGGTACAGTGCAAATGAAGAAAAGAATGTGGTCCAATTTCCTGAAATTGCTATGTATTCTAGCAAAAATAGTTACAGTTAACAGTGAACTCCTGTGAGACCCAGCTGAGCATGCGGGCTTCCTCAGTGTAACAGACATTTCCTAGGCACCCCTGGGGGTGCACAGAGTTAGGCCCCGGGGAATAGTGTGATGGCGACCGTGGCGGCAGTAGGGCTTACACAGGGCTTACCACGCGCCAAATACTGTCCTAAGCTCCCTACACGTGCCCATGTCAGGAAGCGCTTTCAGGCAGTAGTAGGTCTAATCCCCACTGTACGAAGTGGGGCCTGGGGTACGCCGGCCACCCTGCTCCCCTGAGACTCAAAGCAGTAATGTCCAGCCTTGAGGAAGAAGACCTTCCTGTCTTTTCTTTGCTTTTCCCACCGTCCCTGGACGTGTTAGCAGGGAAGTGGAACTCAGAAGTTACCAGGGAAGTAAAGTGGACTTTTATGTAAAGTCCAAATGTTGAGAAAATAGGCCATTTCTTTATTACCATATCATATTAAATCATATCGTACTGTATTGGACTATCTTGATTAGTCATAAGGATATATTTAGCCGTATTAAAAATAGCCTGGGGAAAAAAATTGTCTTTTGATTGTTGATCCTGTTGGTTAATGGGTAACTACGGAGGCCAGCTGGAGGCAGCCATAGACACAAGACAATCGACCCCTTTTTTTTGAGCCTTAAAATGTCTGACAGCAGCGTGAATGCTTTTAAGGAGAACAGGGGAGTGAATGTGTAGAAACGCGTGTATGAAAACATTCTAATGTGATAGTTTATATTTTATTTTAGATTCTTCTAATAATTAAAAAAAAAAAAAAAAGGAAATTATGTCTACTCAGAAACATCCAGAAACATGATGCATTTATGTCCTAACCTGGTTTTAGGAACTAAGCTACCAAGACTTTTCAGTCATTTCCGTATTGAAAACATCCCTTCATTAAAAAGTCTGTCATACTGTTTAATTGCTGACATTGGCTTTCTTTTAACCCCACCGAAAACATGTCGGCCACCTCCTTGTGCAGCCTCAGAGTTCAAATGTGTTATGCCATCTTCAGAGAAAAGCTTGTAAATTTTTTAAGTGTTTATGCTTAGTTTATTAACATTATTTAAATAGTGACATAACCAGTGTTGATTTGCTGCCACTACCTTGGAAATATTTAAACATTATTATAACTTAGCTCCACATTCCAGTTTTATCTCTAAAATTAATGCTTTTAGGCTCAATTTATGCCTGTCAACAAGTAATGATCACAGATGTAAGCTGGCTCATAATCCAGAGGTACTAGGTTACAATGTGTTGCCATGGAAACAGTGTTTTATTGCATTTTCTCTTCTTGATTTAAGGCATTTGACAATCATAGCCAGTGTTTGCCAGTCTTCCCACATCATAAAAAATTCAAAAACACAAACAACCAATGGCGGGGGGGAAAGAAGCAGGGAAGTGGGGGGGGACCGTCTGCTGTTCTTGGACCTCACTAGAAACATAAAAAGGAAATGACAGCCTTTATTTAACATGGACCTTTTGTGAGCAGTTGATCTCCCAGAAAGTCCAAGAGTGTTGGAAAATTCGGTCAGTGGTTAGTCACCGAATGGACCTGCCTGCCTGTGGTTCATTTTGTTCAGTGCCTCGTATATCTTTTATGATCCCTGGGACTTTAGCCTGAAACAGCATTTTCTTTAACAAGAGCCATGTTTCCTTTAACGTTGTTTATTGCATCTGAAACATTACCCTTTGAAATCACGGTACATTTTCTATTGAGCAAAGGTCTGCAACTGAATCTTGCATGAATGTGTTTATTCAGGATCTAGAGTAAAAAAAAAAAAAAAAATCTCGTCCAGTTCATGTAACATTAATCACTTTGCCGGTGTTCAGCTGAGGTCAATGCCACATTCCTAGCGGTATTAAGGCAAGTCAAGATTAATCATGTACATTAAACCTTGGAAGGGGAGCATGGGAAAGGGATCCCAAATTAGACATTTCTTGAAAGACAGAGAAGGGACTGTAGCGAAATGGGCTTACTCTGCTATAAGTAAAGCTTGTCTTTACAACTTGCTTGTTTTTAGAGCATTTGGTAACCACAGCCACTAGGAACCCATAGGCTTCCTTTTTTCTATTTTGGGGAGTTTATAGGTCAAAGTTCAGTCTTGCCGGGGATTCAAAATGAAGACTCATTCGGTAAACATTTTTTTAGTCTAGGCTAACCACCAGGCACCGGCTAGGAACTGTCCGTGCAGAGATGAATGAGATCCATTCCTCCCTCCCCCGCCTCCTCCACGGAGCGTGTGATGCACCCAGGAAGACCGGGACCAGATGTGCACAATCTGAACAGAGGTTTGTGGGAGTACAGAGGAGGGAATGATTAATGGTGGTGGGAAGTCTGCAAAGACTTGACTTAAGTTAACTGTACAGGGGAAGAAAGGTGAGCAAAGGAGTCGAGGCAGAGGAATGGGCATAAAGACCTAGGGAGTGTTCTCAGACTGTTCAGGGATTGGACGCGCGGGGCAGAAGGCTCTTGTAACTGAAGGGAACAGCAGAAGGTGAGATGGTACTGTAAGTTGCGGCCGATTACAAAAGTCTCGGATCACATACTTGATTCTAAAAGCAAGGAGAAGGAGGAAAATGTGAATAATCAGAATGTATGAGAAGCTTATTACAATGTGGGGCGAGGGCAGGTTGGATGACGGGTTAGTTGTTAAGAAACTCGAAGGGTTGTCTTCAAAGTGGTGGAGAATACAGTCATCCAGAAAAGTGATTGCAGCTTCAGTCTGGCCATGGAATATATCACGGAACCAGATGTGAGTTCCTGAGGGGAGCCAGAGAGTAGATGATGGGGAAAAAGGAGTCCAAGGTGATGCCAAAGGATCTGGCTGGGGGGGGGTGTATGCAGATGATGGATGTCATTCGCCAAGGCACCCGAGATCCTAGGGACATTATAATGGTGATTTCTGTTGGACATAATATTATGGCACTGATGAGTGACGGTAGAACTGGATACACTGTTTTGGGGTCATTAACTTATATGTGGTTATTTTAGGCACAGAGGAAAATGTGAGTGTTTCCACGGGAGAGGGCAGAAATTGAAGGAAAGACAGACTAGGGAAGGAGTTGGGGGAGGCTCTCTCATTTGTGTGATACTTTTCACATACAGAAAGAAACATTTAGAGCCTTGAGGGGTTTTTATGTTTTCCTCTGTCGAAATAAAAAGTAACCTTGGCACGTAGAATAGTAATTTCTAAAGAGAGAGAACCTTTAAGAATAAATATTAGATTAAAAATACTTTACCCCTGGTTACTTATATTTATAAAATGCAATCTGTATTTAAGATGCTAGTGGGCTCATATTTAGAGAATAATGTTTCATGTGAGAGGCTAACATTATTTTGAACTATTGCTGCTTTAAATGTTCATAATATGCATATTTAAATATGTTCTTATATCGTATGTGACAGATTTACATACTTCCCATGTCACCATCATACACTTCCATTAAAGATTTATTTATTTTTAAAAATACGTTTTATATTCCCATAAAAAGGAGAAATTAAATCGTAAAAATACACACAAAGTTAGTGTTTATGGTCTACCTACCACTCTCACCGAAGAACCATCAGAGTTGGCGGCTTTCTTTCCCATGTTGAATATGGAGAGAAGGCTCAGGTAAGGGTTTAGGTCTTGCTGGTGGAGCTTTGCATTTCACAGCCTACCGTTTTCTGAACAACCTAGGTATGACAAATGTGAGATCCAAAAGTATCACCTTCCAATAGATCAGAACGTTGAAATTGGACTCATCGACGCTTGACCTCACCTTCCCTTAATAGTGAACATTTAAGAATTGGTTTTCGTCCAGTAGCTAGAAGGTACTGGAAAAGTCAGTAATATATGGAGTACTCAGTAACACGATTTTTGAGAGGTTTATGCGTTCCAGCTAGTTTTCTGTTCATTCACACAATAATTCATTCAGTAAGACCTTACTGACTAGCCATACTGTGTCAGATTCTGTGCGTGGATATAAGACGGTAGCACCATCCTTGCGTTCAAGGAATTAAAGATGAGATAAATGTGCACGTTGCTGTTATGATTGGCTGTGCCTGCGGGGCTCTGTACACTTCCAGAAAGAGTCATTGACATTTAGGCTACAGTGGAGCCCTGGAGCGGCCATAAACTGGACTTCAGCCACTTGGCATCCCCCGTCCCCGGTGACAGCGATTAGCGCAGGGATAGGCATGTGACCCAGTCAGAGCCAATGAGACATGAAGCGGTGTTTGCTGGACCTTCTGGGAGAAAGAAGTCCCTGTCTTCTGAGATCTACCCAAGGAGGCCTGTTCTCTTCTGGATGATGTGGTGTGAGGCCGTGAGGTCAGGCACCGCTGTAGATATTTTGCCAGGGGGGAGCTGAGAGCCTGGAGCTGTTGTGTTCCATCCTGCGGGGCCTGAGGACGAGGGCGGCAGTGAGGTGGACAGAACAGGGGGAGGGAGCCCCCAGATCCCTTGGTGACGTCATGGGAGCCGTGCATCCAGCCTCTACGAAGCCAGGACTCACTCCATTGCCTAAGCCCCTCAATTCCCTTTTCTTGCCGAAGGCGTGGTGAAGGGGTTTCTTGCCGCAATTGCAAGACTCCAGACATAGGCCCGGACGCTGCCCCTGCCCCGCCCGTAGCTTTCGCGCCTCTCCGGTGGGTGCTGGTGTTCTGCAGCTGTGTGCTGCGGGGCCGGGATCCGGCGGGGTCGGGATCTGGCGGGGTCGGAGGTTCAGCCTCTAGAGAGCTTGCCCGCGGAGCGCAGACCTGGAGCCAGCCGCGCTCCGATCCATCAGTGCTCGCCGGACCTGCCGTGGAGATGATGCCAAAGAGGACGGATATTAAAAAGAAGCCGTTAACCGTCAGAGCCAGCCTCCCCAGCTGACTTGACTCTGTCCTCCGAGATGGGGAGGCTTTTTGTCTTTGACAGCCTCAGTGACACATCGCAGAGGACTTAGCATTTATGCGACGCGGAATCCACATGCGCTTGAAATTTTCGTTACCGGTGTGTGGCAAAATATACGTACCATAAGTGGACCATGTGAACAATTGGAAGTGTACCGTTCCGTGGCCGTAAGTGCTTTCACAATGCGCTAACATTCCCGCTCTCCATCTCCAGGAATTTTTCATCCTCCCAGACGGAGACTCTGGGCCCAGTAATCGCCAGTTCCCCTTCCTTCGTGCAGCCCATTCTCCCCACCCCAGAAACGTCTCTTCTCCTTTCTGTCTCTATGCATTTGCCTATTCTAGGTGCCTCCCGGGAGTGGAATCACACAATATTTGTCTTTCTGTGTCTTATTTCACTTAGCGTGATGTTTTCATGGCTCATCCATGTTGTAGCCTAGACCTCTGCTTTTCCCTCCGAGTGTTTAATTTCTGCACTTCAAAAAATAACCTACAAATATTAAGTTGACTTTTTTTTTTAAATTGGAACATTCTCAGGACCTGACACATAGTTTGGACCCACAAGGGACCAGACAATGTACCAAGCCTTTTACAGACATTACATTATTGACCGCTCGCAGTCCTCATAGTCCTCACAGTCCTGTCACTTCCAGAGACTCAGAATTGCAAGATCACATGCTATTTTAACTAGGACACAATCCTAGTTCTCTTGGACTCCGAGCCCATGCCTTTCCCATTTCTCTGTGTTGTAATGTTCCCGATGCTAACCATGAGCCTGTCTCTAGTCTTTTTTAATAACTTTAAATTTTCGGGGATAATAGATTTATCCTTCTAATTAGGCTTTTTTTTTTGGTGCCGATACAAAAACTAGTTCACGCTAGCTGGGTTTACGTAAATCTTTGGCACAAGGCTACCCTCTAGAAACCTATGGAGGGATGATCTCACCTGGAGACTCAGGTTTTCTGCAGCCAAGCCAGAGCTCACTGCACACCCGACACACACATACACAGATTGCCGTTTGTCTGAGCACCTGTTGTGCTTTGCACACACTAAGCGCTCAGTACGCTTGCACTGAACACACGATGTCCTTGGATTGTCAGAAAGGATCTAGGCTCCCTCCGACTTGAACGCTGATAACTCCCATGACCTTCCGTCAACAACCTGTAGGGCCGGTGGAAATTTTAGCGGCATGATGGAGTTTGCATCTGCTTTTTCTGCCCTCCGAAATCCCTTCAAGTTCGGTTTTCTTATCCCTATTGAAGATAAGCAGATGCAAAAGGACCTCTGATTTTCAGAGTGCTTGTCATTACTACAGAGCTCCCCATTCTTCCTGGCCCTCTGTGCTACCATTTCAGCTACCCCCACAGGCAGGAAGCCTCCAGACAGTCCCATAGGATTTGAGGAGGAGAGTGGCCCTGGTCTCTCTGCTCTTGGAGCTCAAATCCTATGGGATTGGGCCACCTGGGTGGCTCAGTCAGTTAAGCGGCTGCCTTTGGCTCCGGTCATGATCCCAGGGTTCTGGGATCGAGTCCCAAATCAGGCTCCCTGCTCAGTGGGGAGCCTGCTTCTCTATCTGCCTGCCACCCCCCCCTGCTTGTGCTCTCTCTCTGACAAACAGATAAATAAATAAAATCTTTAAAAAAAATCCTATGGGATTGTCTGGAGGCTTCAGAAAAGGATGGGAAAAGACATCTGACAAAGGTATTTTGTTTTCTAGAAGCGTCAAAAAAGTGGGTCAGAGTTTTTTTTTTTTTTCCCCCCAAAATCTAGGACGAACCTATTTTTTTAGTTAAGGACTTTTTATGACCTTGCTTAATTTAACAAGCAAACTGCACTGCGTACATCCAGTTCTAAGAGAACTGTTTCCCTGAGTTTGGATCATTGCTAAGTGTGCAGTCATGCATTCTTCACTCACATATCGCTTAACCTCGTTGGTGGCTCTTGTAGGGCACTTCGGGAGAATTAGTGTCTATCCTGGCAAGTAAACAGTGCAGTGAGCAGAGCTGGGTTGAAATCCCACCTCCAATGACTTGCTGTGAGGTTGTGAGCAACTCTCTGAACCTCCTTTTAGCAATTATTTATTTATTTAAAGCAAAGATTTTATTTATTTATTTGCGGGAGAGAGAGTGCAGATGAATGGGGGCGGGGAGGGACAGAAGGCAAGGGAGAAGCTATCTCCCTGTTGAGCTGGGAGCCCGACAGAGCGGGGCTCCATCCCAGGACCCTGAGTTCATGACCTGAACCCAAGGCAGTTGCTTAACGGACTGAACCACCCAGGCGCCCCTAGCAATTATTGATTTTTTGCTGTGTAACAAAGCAGCCCCACATTTAGTAGGTGTGAGACTATTTTTTTTTATTACTATTACTGTGTGGGTCAACAGTGTGGACTAGGCTCTGTTGGGCAGTTCGTCCAGGCTGTTTTGGGGTAAGCCATGCAGATGAAGTCAAACAGTGCCTTAAATGGGACCTCCTGGTCTAAGACGGTCTATCCTGGGCACCTCCCTTGTCCCTATAACCATTCCAGTAGGCTGGCTTGGGTTTATTCAGACTAAGCTTGGGCTTAGCCACAGTTGCAACCATAAGCAAAAGAAAGCAAACCCACATGGAAACAATTTGAAATTCCTGCTTATATTTGTAATGGCCCATTGGCCAAAGTGAGTCTCGCGGCCAAGCCTAGATGCGTGGGGAGAGAAATAAACTACTTTTGATGACAGGAAAGTCAAAGTCATAATGCAAAAACCATGAGAATGGGAATAGGAAGATAGGTGCGGTCATCTTGCTATGAAATGGGGCCAGTAATACGTGGAATATAACATAATTGTAAAAACTGAACTGAGTCCTTTTTGTCGGCTAGGTCACTAGGGCATAGGAATGGAAAGACAGTAGGGTAAGGTAAATTCAGATCTCACCATGCAGGGTTCTGAATGCTCAGCTGAGACATGGGTTGGTATTTGTCTCAACCAGCAGTGGGGACTTCCGGACACATCGCGTACAAATTGAATGACGTGATCTGAATTTGTTTAGGGAATGATCCATATTTAAAATGATCTGCTTTATTTATTTAGTTTCAGGTTTTTGATCTGTTTTCATCTGTCCACTAGATTATAAGGACCATGAGACAGAATAAGGACGTCGTCCGGTTTTCTACTCTCTCTCCCTCACACAGACCTTTGTCTGGCTCAAGAAATACTTGCTCTGTGATTAAATGGAGTTCAAGTAACTTCAGACTTCCTCCCACAGTAGGACTTTTAGACTTCTCAGTGCATTCATATGTTGATGCATGATGTCCCCTCATCCTCCCAGTCCTCTGGTACTGTACCCAGTCCCCCTGGTAGATGATGACATTACAGAAGAGTAGAAGTTTCTCTTGATCTGGTTACTTCACTTTTAGTAATACAAGCTAAGATGGAGTTTCTTGGCTCTTTTGGAACAGTAGGTAACTAAAATTCCTAAGATCTCTCCTACAAACTACTGTCAATTTAAACCTTAGTCTTAACCCATCCCAAAATTGTCACTAGAAACAGTCTTTAAAATACCATAAATATATGTGTTGTTCTTGTTCACTTTTATCCTCAGTTTCTGGCTCATCGTTCTCATTTGCCAACATTTTTCTGAATCTCTATTATGTCATCAAATCCAGTACTTACCTCCCTAGTTTTATACCAAATTCAAATTTGATTAGCACCCTTCCTTTGTCTCCAGCCAAGCGGATGGTGAAATGTTGGGCGGGGAAGCCCTAATAGGGAGACTTGCCACTACTCCACCATTAGAAATCCCGCTCTGCGCTCCACAGCCACGTTCAGCTCTCCTAGTTCCCGATTTTCATGTCTCTCTTCTTTCTGAGCATGTCATTGGCGGTTTATCATATGTCTTCCGAAAATATGGGTATCAGACATGTATAACACTCCATGTTATACCTGCCTATTTGGCCAATCCCATTTTTTTTAAATAAGAAGAAATGGTGGGTCATGGCTTGTTTTCTTCTTCTTGTTAATTGATCTGCAGCCTTACCTCCAACTGGATTCATCTTCTTTACCTTACCTCTTAAAAAGAGGGTGTTTCCAGGGGAGAACATCCCTAATTCGACAGATGTCCCACCCTCTACCAGGACCTGTCTTTTTGCAGTCTTCAAGCATCCCCCCTCTTGGATAACATCAGTTTTCCTTCTTCATTAGGTTCTGGCCATCACCACTGCAGTATTGGGGCTCAAAACTGATTTTGTGTCAGAATCGCCGGAAGGGCTCAGTAAAGCAGAGATAGCTGTGTCTCACCCCCAGAACTTCTTTTTTTTTTTTTTCTTCAAGATTCTATTCATCTATCCGATAGAGAGAGGCAGCCAGCAAGAGAGGGAACACAAGCAGGGGGAGTGGGAGAGGAAGAAGCAGGCTCCCAGCGGAGGAGCCCGATGTGGGGCTCGATCCCAGAACACAGGGATCACGCCCTGAGCCAAAGGCAGATGCCCAATGACTGAGCCACCCAGGCGCCCCTCACCCCCAGAACTTCTCATCCAACCCGTCTGGCGTGGAAGCCAGTCATTTGCATGTCTAACCAGTTCCGAGCTGACGCTGATGCTACTGGTCTGGGGACCGCATTTTGAGAACCACCAGGCTAGTATATCTCATCTTATTTAAACAACAAGCAAACAAACAACTCCCCTTTGATTTTACAAACTCCTCCAAATATGGTGCTGCAGTTCCCTCTTGCCTTTCAGAGCCAGACTTCCTCAGAACATTATCTAATCTCATGATTTCCATTTTCTCACCTCATGTTCACTCTGACACCATGGAAACCTCTCTTGGCAAGTTCACCAATCGTTTTCTTATTGCCGGATTTCACTTCTTGAACTTCTCCTATCTCTCTACCACGTTAAGAATGTCTTCTTAAAATGCTTTTTTTCTGCTGCTAGTTTTCAAGGTACCATGCTCTTTTAATGCTTTGCCTCTGAATTTGCCGATTGCCCCTTATTCTCTTTTGCTGCCCCCTGCCCCCCAATTCTTGATTCCAGAGTGCTTTGGTGCTTGGTTTTAGATTTTCTCATTCTCTTTCTAGGTGTGCTTACCTGGTATCATGGTTTAACCTACCATGATTTCCGCATGTGTACCTATTAACCAAGACCTCTGTCCTGGACTTTAGACATAAATGCAGGTGGAGTTCCACTGTCCACATTGGGTATCTTTCAATCATCTCAGAGTTAAATCTCTATTTATCATCTTAAACCTATCCTCTCCTAGTTATCTCTGTGGTAGGAAGAAGTCTGGCCCTCTCAGAGATGTGCACATATGGGGTGCCTGGGTGGCTTAGTCGGTTAAGCGTCTACCTTTGGCTCAGGTCTTGATCTCAGGGTCCTGGGATCGAGCCCCACGTTGGGCTCCCTGCTCAGTGGGGAGTCTGCTTCTCTTTCTCTTTGTGGCCTGTGTTCTCTCTCTCTCGCTATCTTTGTCTATCTCTTGGGTAAATGAAATCTTAAAAAAAAAAAAAATGTGCACATACGAATGCCTAGAACCTGTGGCTATGTTCTCTTCTGTGGCAAGAGGAAATTTGCAGATGTGATTAAGATGAAGGACCTGGAGATGGATAGATGATCTGGGATTATCTGGAGAGCCCCAACGTGATCACAAGGGTCCTTAAAAGTAGAAGAAGGAGGTAGAAGAGAGGACCTGTGACAGTGGAAAAGAAAACTAGAGATAACAGCCGTGTGATTACCACACGGGCCCAATTTAATCCTTAAAACTCGAGAACTTTTCCCAGCTATGGACAGAGGGAGATGAAATGATAGAAGAAAGCTCAAAGAGAGGACATTCAGAAGAAATTGGATGAGATGAGCCAAGAAATGTGGGTGGTCTTTTAGAGGCTAAAAATGGCAAGGAAATATATTTTCCCCTAGAGTCTCTCAAAAGGGACACAGTGCTGCCAGCACTTGGTTTTAGCCCCTGAGACTCCGGTCGGATGTCTGACCTGTAGAACTATAAGATAATAAATCTGTGTTGTCGGAAGCTGCTATGTTTGTGATCGCTTGTGACAGCGGCATTAGAAACAGAACACGGTCCTCATCTCTGGAAGTGATGCCAGAATCCACCTAGTTGTCCAGGTCAAATAGGTGTCATCCTCGAGCTTCCCTACCCGCCTAATCCAGCACACGTACTGACAGTTCTGCCTTCAAGGTAGATCCCGCATCTGTCTGTCTCACTCCGTCTCCTCCGCCCACAGCCTGGTCCAGGCCACCAGGATCTCCTGCAGCCTGCTAGCGGCCCCCTTGTTTCTATCCCACCCCCGCCCATTGGTTCATTTGTCACGAATAATGATCTTTTGGAAAAATGCATGTCCCTTCTCTGCCCAACGCTCTTCAGCATCTCCCCAACATGTTTGGAGTAAAATCTAAGTTTCTGAACATGACCTACAAGATCCTTCATACACCGGTTCCTGCTTACGTATTTGATTTTACCTTGTAAATTTACCCTCATTCATTTTGGTTACCGGTGGGATTCATTTCTGTTCCTGGGAAATGACAAACTCAAGCCTTTGTATATGTTATTCTCTCCTCCAGTAATTTGCTTCCCCTGATACATGCTTGTTTTTCAACACGGAACTCAAATATGATCTGCTTAGAAAGGCCTTCATTCAGCCCCCCAGCTAACGCACCCATACCACCTACTTAGGCACTCCTGGTCAGGGAGCCCTGTTCGTAACAATTGTTTGCCTGCTTTGCTTTCTTTGGCCCTCAGCGAACACAAGCTCCCTGAGGCTTGCCTCGCTGATTCAACATGACGTCCCCAGGCCCTACTACATTGCCTGACACGTAATCGATGGTAAATAGATGTTCCTTGAAGTCATAAATGAATGAGCCAAGGGAGTGAGTAAATAATGCAATCACGTTTTTTTTTTCCACTGAGGTAAAGTGCACAAAACATAAAATTAACAGTTTTAAAGTGAATAATGCAGTGGCGTGTAGTACATTCACAGTGTTGCTTAGCTACCATCTCTAGCTAGTTCCAAAACATTTTCATCACTCCAAATTCAGTCCCCATACCCACTGAACGGTTACATCCCAGCCTCTCCTCCCCCAGCCCCTCACAACCACCTGTTTGCTTTCTGTGTCTATGCATTGACCTATCCTGTCTATTTCATGTAAATGGAGTCATAAAGTACGTGACCTTTCTTGTCTGGCTGCTTACCCTTAGCTCGTTCTTAAGATTTATTCACATTGTAACATGGATCAGTACTTTGTTCTTTTATGATTGAATAATATTCCTGTGTGTGTGTGTGTGTGTGTGTGTGTGTGTGTGTGTGTGTGTATCCAATTTGTTTATCCATTCATCTGTTGATGGATGTTTGGGTTGTTTCCACTTTTTAGCTAATGTGAATAATGCTGCTGTGAACATTCATAGACCTTTGTTTTTATTTGTTTTTAAAGATTTCATTTATTTATTTATTTGAGAGAGTGTGTGCAGGAACGGGAGGAGGGGCAGAGGGGAAAGGGAGAGGGACAAGCAGACTCCATGTGGAGCGCATAGCCCTATGTGGGGCTCGATCCCACGACCCCCTAAGATCATGACGTGAGCCACAACCAAGAGTGGGACGCTCAACCGACTGAGCCACCCAGGACATTTTGGAATTTAGGATATAGGCAATGATTTCTAAAGCCTAAGCCTCACTCAGTTCCTGCCTGTTCTGATTTTCTACATATTTCTCATGCTGCAGGATTTCTCAGAGTCGATGAGAGTAGCTTTACGATCATCTCTGCTTAATCACATTGTTTATTGTATGGATTAATACAGCAAGGTTCCAAGTTAACAGCACTGGGGTGGGTGGGAAGAGATTAAGGAGAAGAGGGGTAGGTGTACTTACAATGATGACTTTTTTAAAAGACGCACATTACAGGATAATCAATTTATTCATCCAGTAATGAACTCTGTTTCCCTCAGAAATGTTAGTAGCTGCCAATGTTTTCTGAATTAGGTACTTGGAATCCCTTGGTGGTACGTTCAATGCCATCTCCAGTGTTTGAAAGTTTTAATCTGCAATTAGATATATATTAAGCCATTAAAATATCATTGCATTTTAATGATTTGAATCTATGAAAATATGTAAATTAGTAATGGCTTATTAAACTTTACAGTTTCGGGTTATTGCACGAGAAAGATCTGTATGTATGAAATGTTGGGGAGCCTTTTGTGTATTTTATGACATCATTCTTCAGTGCGGATGACAACAATGAAAATGTTCATGCAATTAATAATTTTCAAAAAGAAATACACCCGCTCTTGCAAATGGAAACTCTTTCCATGCAAGCTGAGTACAAACAGTTGTTTGGGTCTAAGCACTTTATCCTGGTCCCTGGCACTCTGTTTTGTGCTTTGGAAAGCTCTACTCAATTCAAAACATAAATTTGGAAAAGACTTCCTCCCTGGAATCCTCTGAAAGCCTGTAGTTATGGCGGTGACTTAAATATTATTTCCATAGCTACACTGGCTTCTAGCCACATCTGAAATGCATATCAACAAGCCTGGTGTGAAAATGGGAAGGGGGGGAGGGGAAACGGAGGACACTAATTTTCCTTCTTCGGAGTAGGAGGTATAATGTCTTTATAAAGTAATAATTAAAAGAAAAACAATTACTGGAACCTTATCTGGACCATGCAGCTGTACTTCCTCCGTTTGCATTAGCAGTGTTTCTAAGGTTATGACAAACCATGAAAATTGCATTTTTAGAGGACTTTTATTCCTTTTCCTATGATTTGATTGAAACAGACAGCTACATTTTGTGTATATATAATTAGGCAGTAAAATAGGCTTTGAAGGCAGGTTTCCATTTAGTATGTGAGTCACACGCACGGGAGCCTTTCATTCACCAGCTAGAGACTGATCTTTTTAATGCTTCCACTGGCTCCACATGTCTTCCGAATGCAACATCTTGCACCGACCGAGGGGGGAGAAAAAGGGATGGGGGGGGGGAGAATCAGCTTTTAGCCCATATTTCTTTCTTTTTTCATCTCCCTTCCGAAAGAAAAAAACAATCTGAAAACCCAATCTTAGGAAGTCTTTGGTGATTTAACCTCACGACAACCTGATTTTTATCGTCCTTTTTCCAGATTGTCGTCGGGACGCCAGGGAATGCCGCACCAGTTCGCGGCCGTATCTAATCCCGCTCATAAAAGGCCATTGTGGCCATAAAACTGAGACCAATAGCTTTTCCATTCTCCACCTCTCAGCTCTCCAAAGTAATGGCACTGGGTCTCCTCATCTTGTTTTTCTTTTCAAATGCATAGTTTCTCCCTTTAACAAGGTTTTAAAAAAGGGGGGAAGGAGGGAGGGTGAGGTAGGGGGAGGAGGGCGGGTGAGGTAGGGGGGAGAGAAGGAATCCAATCCCATTTTCTCAGTGCGGTCCCCTTATGGGGCGCTAAGTGATTTTTCCCCCCCTGAACTTAAATGAGGAAGAAGATTTGAGATACAGCCTGTTTTTATGAAAGAGATTTTTCTCTGCATTTCAAGTACAATGAGAACAACCCCGGGTGTATTTTTTTTTTTTTCTCGTAACAGAAAATCAGGCCTATCAACTGTACATCATCAGGCCTTATCTGATTATAAAGCAGCCAGTCCCCTATTAATCTCTGTCCTTTCATCTCAGTGTACGCCATTTGCTATCTCCTGTGCCATTCTGGCAAACCCTATGACGGAGAGAAATAATATCAAGCTACTTGGCTGATTTATGCAAGTGATAGTTTGTGTTTGTAAAATGCCTTTCATCTGAGGACCTCAAAGGGCTTTAGGAACATTATCACATTGACGGGGCCCAGCTCCAACATAAAGGGCACAGAATGGCCATAGTCATGTAAATCTCCGTTTTTAGAGTGATTAGTACCCTGGTAACCAAGAGAGATGAACTAGGTTCTCATTTTTGATGTGAAATGCGATGTCCATGCAGGAATTTCCATTTCCAATGCAGGCCGCATCACAAGATAAACCACTCAGTATTCAATTTACCTCCTGGGATGTCCCCCTGGGGAGTCTGCTCCCCAAGATGAAGGGCTTTACAGGACAGGCAGGTGTATATATTTCTTCAATTGGCCTAATCTAATAAAGCTGGACATGATTTATATGTGCAAAATGTTGCCATGTTAAATAATTCAGAATGAAACTGCCTTTTCTCCTTGTGCTACAAATAGATGTCAGTGTGCTTTTGATGGGGCCTGGGTCCCCCAGGGGCTTTGGACCGACGGAAAGAAAATCCATTCCTTGGGCCACTTCTGAAGAAACACACCAGGGACGGTTCTCCCGCCTGAGCCTCTGTGGCCTGGGTCCAAACTCCCTGAGATCTTTCTGTTATTGTGAGAGGAGCGGCTTTCCGCGAAGGCTGGGGTCGATCTGATACAGGGACTTCGCTTGTTGTGAGAAACACAGGTGCACGAGGTCAAGGCCCCAAGTTGGAAGAATCCGGATTCTTCCCCTTCCCCTCCCTCTTGCTGCTGTACTTCTCCTCTTCACATGCCCCCCCATCTCATCCCGTCTTTCCCCATCCCAATCCTATTGCCCCACACTGTGGATTTTTTAAAGGGTATTTTTTTCCATGGAAACAGTATCTTGAACCCAAATTTTTATTGCAACTTATTTCACATCAAGTCACCAACCATCATTTTGCCTTCGTCGTTTCCATATCGACCACAAGGATGAAGGGGGAGGGGGGCTGGCTTCGTGAAAACAAGGTCTCCATGTTTCGTAGCGTTATTCCTCTGAACAGGAGTGATGGTTTGCATTCACATGACCCAGCCTACCAGGCATTATTTCCCCCACTGGGGCCTCATTGCTGATGGGAAGGAAGTGACAACTTTGGGAAGATGACCCAGCCAGTGTGGAGGGTTTCTTGCTGACTTCAGAATGCCAGCTTGTTCTTAACAGCGTAGCCTCATTTTATCTGGTGGGGACGATAAGACAAAGGAAATGTATGTCGTCCGCGCTCATTGGGAGCTAACCTGTCCACAGCGTCAGGTATCTCCTCTCTCTTTCACCGCTGACCGGAATTCCAACGTTGTGTCACCCCGAAGAGGCTAAGTCACGGAGGGGAAATGCTTAGGGAGCCCGACTCCTCCGCCTCCCTGGTCACGCAGAACCAAGACCTGGTTTTCCTGGGGCTGGTTCCCCTTCAAATGGACGGTGCAAGCGTATTCTTGGTGCCGATTTTAAACTCAATTCATCGTCTATGTTTAGGAAAGGAGATCTTTGTTGATTTTTAAGGAAGGGGTGGGGGGGGCATCACGTTCCCTCCTATCGTTTGCTTCTTAACATTGCTTACTCTCTGAAGGGCGCCTGGCTGGCTCAGTCCGTAGAACATGCGACTCTCGATCTGGGGGTTGTAGGTTCGAGCCCCACAGTGAGTGTAGAGATTACTTCAGAATGAAATCTTAAAAAAAAAGTTCTTATTATCTGAAATTATCATCTATATTTACCTGTTTACTTTCTTATTATTTCTCAGCTTCACTAGAATACACATTCTGTGACAGCAGATGTATGTATGGGAAAGTTCTGTCTGCTGCCGATAACAGAGCTTGGTCCCCCATAGGTAAGAATTTGTTGAAAGAATGAAGGAATGAGTAAACCGGGTTGATATGATAGGTGCCCAGAAATAGCTTCTCCTAAAAAGATATATCAACAATTGATACATTTCTGGTTCTGTAATCCTATAAATATTTAACTAGTGTAGAAACGATCTGATGATTTTGATTGTTGTTTGGCGTCAACCTCAATCCACTAGGATTAATTGCGAGCCGACGTCTCCCGACACTTCACATCCGCTTTATCCTGTCTACGCTAAAATGAAAAACCACAGACATACGAATAACACCGCGTCCATGCAGGATGCTGATGTGAAATTAGGATTTCGAGACAAAGTTTTGGTGTAGGTTCTGGGGAGTTCATCGTAGTCGGATTCATTGATATTTCCTGGTAGTCGCGCACTGCAGCCCCACCAGCTAATTTAGAGTCCAGGACTGGTATTGCTGAACCCAGCATGTGTTCTGTCACTGTCCTTCTGTGTTTGGAGGTCAGGGGCCACCGTGGGTGAGCATGTGGATTTTGGCCTTATGCAAGCCAGGCTCCAGCCCTCCCACTCTGCCTCCATTTCCCCCTCCCCAAAATGGAACAATGTTTTCTTTCTCAATTTTGTGTATACGTGTGAGATTTTAAGAAGAGAATTATGTTTAAAAAAACAACACAACTTAAGGGTGCCTGGGTGGCTCAGTCAGTAAGCATCTGCCTTCCGCTCAAGTCATGATCCCAGGGTCCTGGAATGGAGCCCTGCATCGGGCTTCCTACCCAGTGGAGAGCCTGCTTCTCCCTCTCTCTCTGCCCCTCCACCCCCACCTGTGCACTGGCTCCCCCCCCCCTCTCTCTCTCTTTTGCTCTGCTCTTTCTCTCAAATAAATAAATCTTTTTTAAAAAGGCATAAAAGTTAGCTGTAAGTAGCAGTAGTACTGTAGTAATAGGGTAGTGACAACAGTGTTATCATGACTCTCTCATTGCCGGTATTCCCAAATGCATTTTGGGTAGCCAGTCTTAACTTGTGGAATCTAGTCCTCGTGTCTACATCATCTCCAGCACAGGGTCTCTCTTCGGATATCCTGTTTTGCCTCTGGAATTTGTTTGACCCACTTCCGCTTCTGTACTAGAATGAATCGTTCAACAAACCTGCCTCTACTCCTGGCTGTCCATGCGCTTTATGTCGTCTCTTCGACCAGTCACACCGGCAATATCCGTCTTACCATTTCTGAAATCCCAGATTCTTAATCTGCTCCTCCTTTGAGCCAGCCTCTCACTCTGGACTTGGAAAATGGTTGTAGAGAGAGCTCTGAGTAACCGGAACGTTAGAATAATCTTGCCACTATCTCAGCTGTGTGGTCTTGGACCCAACACACGCAAGCTGAGTTTCCATGTTTCAGCTGTGAAACTAAGGGAGTTGGATTAGAATATTCTCTAAGGTCTTTTCCAACTAAAAATAGTCGATTCTAATTATGTAGTATTTACTTTCATACATGTTCACGTTACATTTTCACATCCTTTCTACTCTGGCAAAACTCGCCACCTCACTCTTGCTTTATCGAGTGTTAAACTAGCCGATCTAGATGGCCTGTTTGTTGTTGCGTCTTTTTCTCAGCGTCTCCTCTAGCCGTCAGTCGCTAGCATACTTGTTTCTAACGTACTCTTAAGCTTGTATGTATAAAACTTCGTGTCAGTTCATGCTGAAAAGGAGCTTAATACTGCAAATATAGTAGATGTATTTTCCCTGTTTGTGTGACCCATGACCGTCATGATGGAGCATTACCCACCCACAGGTAGTCAACGTGGAAAGTGCAAATGCGTGGCATTGACAGAGGGCTTTATCTTTAAAAAGTGCGTTCATGCACATTAACTCCTGTGACCCTCACCACAAACTAACGGGGTAAGTGGAGCACGCCTTGTTGTCCCAATTTAAACAAGCCGAACTAGGGCACTGCAGAAGCCTGACGTGCTTGCCCTAGGCTCCACCGTTGATTAGTGACATCTAGGACGAGAACTCAGGATCCTAACTCTGAATCCAGGATTCTAACTCTTTCCATGGTGGCTGGCCCCGTTCTCAGCCAGCTTACCCACTCCACTAATAAAAAATCCCCAATCCTCTTCTGCTGTAAGAGATCTCTCCTACTCACGAACCACGTTGCTTTTGGGGGTAGAATTCGTCGAGGAATTATTGCCAAAAAATAGAAAAGTACATGGCTACACTTACATACATGTGAAAAGCTGGTGTAGGTAGTTCTGGTTTTCAATTTTAGATGTGATAGGCTCCTTGAGATGGAAATGCTGGCTATGCTTGGCTGTCTTGCCTTATTGCCTCTTCTGGTATGGACCCTGGGGTAGAAATCATTGAATAATCAACTAAAAATAACAGGCACACGCTAGGATTGTAGTAAAGAAGGAACAGCATTGCTGGTTGGGGGAAGCAGTGAGGAAGGCTTACCACTTGAACTGTGAGGTGGTTTCTGTTCACGACCCTGGACGAACTGTTAGGTCGGATGTTGCCTCTTGCTGACTTGCACTCACCTTCCCAACTTCATCGCTGTAACGTCAGGGGCCTTGGTTTGAGTCTCTTTCAACTTCACAAAGCCTCAATATGTTTATTTTTTATTTATGTTTTTTTAAGTTGTATTTATTTTCGAGAGAGTGCTTGCACGAGTTGGGGGAGGGGCAGAGGGAGCGCTCCCGCTGAGCGTGGAGCCTGACACAGGGCTCCCAGGGCCCTGAGATCATGACCTGAGCTGAAACCGAGTCGTTTAACTAACTGAGCCACCCAGGCGCCCCAGATGTCAATCTGTTCAAATGTTGCCCCTTGCCAGCTTCTAACATTCTCCTCCCCACCCCCGCCCCGTGAGGTATCCCAGTTGTCCTTCCATTTCTTTTGACTTGCAAATTTCATAAAATCAGGTTTCATGTGTGTATTGCTCAGTCTACCCCATGTCTAGTCACAGCGTAAGCCCTGTAAAAGAAACATGAAAGAAGTAGAGAGTACTGTCGGTCCACGTGAAGTCTGGAAAGACGAGGTACATTTAAGAAGGCACTAGAGAAAAAAATGGATGACAACCTTTGGAAAACGAGAGCACGTAGCACATAGCGCAAAGAAATAACGAAATCAGAGAAGGAAACAATTAGTTACAATTCAGCATACCTCTGTGAGCAGAAACCGTGGTGGGTTTTAATTTACTTTAAAAAAAAATTTTTTTTTTTTTAAGATTTCATTTTTAAGTAATTGCTACAACCAACATGGGGCCCACACTCACAATCCCGAGATCAAGAGTTGCACGCTGTACTGACCGAGCCAGTCAGATGCCCCTTGGTTTACTTTTTTAACCTTGGAAGAATTACAGGATTTGGCTTGTGGAAACCAGTGAAAGAAACAGTGAATTAGGGGGCGCCTGGGTGGCACAGCGGTTAAGCGCCTGCCTTCGGCTCAGGGCGTGATCCCAGCGTTGTGGGATCGAGCCCCACATCAGGCTCTTCCGCTATGAGCCTGCTTCTTCCTCTCCCACTCCCCCTGCTTGTGTTCCCTCTCTCGCTGGCTGTCTCTATCTCTGTCAAATAAATAAATAAAATCTTTAAAAAAAAAAAAAAGAAAGAAACAGTGAATTAGGGGCGCCTGTGTGGCTCAGTCAGTTAAGTGTCTGTCTTTGGCTTGGGTCATGATCCCAGGGTTCTGGGATTGAGCCCCGTGTCGGGCTCCCTGCTCAGTGGGAGGCCTATTTCTCCTTCTTCCTCAGCCTGCTATTCCCCCAGTTTGTGCTCTCTCTGTCTCTCACTCTCAAAAGAAATAAATAAAATCTAAAAAGAGAGAGAGAGAGAGAGAAAGAAAGAAAGGAAGGGAGGAAGGAAGGAAGAAAGAAACAGTGAATCATAGGTATAGTCTCATGTTGTTAGTTGTGGAGTCATTTTAAAAAGGGTGGGGAGGGGGGCTTTGGCCTCGTGTAGACTTTGATTCAAATTCAAACTTGGTATCTTTCTACGATAGTAGTTATCATTTAAATGCCCCGTTTTTGTGCCAAATATCATGTTACATGCATGATTTCATTTAATCCTCCAAACACCCTTGCTACTCAGTGCCTGAGAGCCTTCCTGGCGCACAGGAAGAACTTGATAAATGTTTGTTAATTATGTAATGCTGCAGCATATTCCTTGGTTTCTTTACCAGGATACCAAGGCTCAAAGAAGTTATATTATTGGCACAGAGCCACACAGCTAACAAAGAAAAAAACTGGTATTTGAACAGAATCTGTCCAATTTAAAAATGGGGGTAATAATTTTCTGGGTGCTGTGGGTTCAGTGAAATCCTCTGGCGAAAGGTTTTAGTAGAATGCCTGGCACCCAGAGAACACTTAAATAAATATTAGGACAAAACATCTCACAGAAGTAAACTGATCTGGGATGAATAGGAACGATGAGGAGAACAGTAGCCCAACGATTTTTGGATTCCAGCAGTTTAAGGCAATGTGTTCAGAGTTGATAGAACTTCAAATGACCCGTGTAAAGCAAATATTTGATGAGATGTTTGCTTTCATGCTCAGCCACGGCCACTGTAACTTAGTATATTCTGTCTCATAATTTTAATCCCAAGCACAAGAGAGACAACTAAATGGCTTTTGCTGGAAGGGTGTCCATTTTCCATGTTTAATAGTGGTTTAAGAATATTTTCTATAGTGATAGAAAATGTTATTCGACACTCTTGTTTCATATAATGCCTTGCTAACTCTTGGAGGGGTTGAAATCAAACCATAAGCACTTTGGAAACGATCTATCTGTTCTTACTTTGTTCAGGCTGCTACCACAAAGTTTCATAGACTGAGTGGCTTTAACACAAGAGAAATTATTTCCCACAGTTCTGGAGGCCAGGTCCAAGATAAAGGCACCACTTGAGTCCGTATCTGGTGAGAGCCCACGTCTTCACTGAAGTCATCAATAGCTGTCTTCTCACTGCGTCCTCGCAGGGAGGAAGGGACAAGCTAGCACTCTGGGGTTTGTCTTCCAAGGACGTCAGTCCCATTCATGAGGGCTCCCCCCTCCTGACCTAAGTACCTTCCAAAAGTCTCATCTCCAAATACCATCACATTAGACATTAGGATTTCGACATAGGAGTTTTTGAAGGGACATAAATATTCAGTCCATGGCATCCATCAGTTGGAGCGTTGACATAATAAATGACAGTATTTTCATGCTAAAGGCGTTTTGCAGCCATAAAAAGAATGAGGTTTTTTATACCTACTGGCCTGGGCAAATGTTTATCATTTATTTTTAAGTGAAAAAGTCATTGGGGTGTCCCGCCAGCTCAGTAGGAAGAACGAGCAACTCTAGATCTCAGGGTCATGAGTTTGAGCCCCATGGTCGGTGTAGAAATTACTTAAATAAATAAAACCTAAAAAAAAAAAAAAGTGGAAGAGTCATTGTAGAAAGATTGTAACAGTGCAGTTCCAGTGTTAGCAAGAAAAAAAACCCTCTGCAGATCATGGGTATGTTTATAAGTGCGTGGAGAAAAGGTATGCAGACGTGTACATAGTAAAGTATCGAAAGGAGTTTCTGCTGGAGAAGGGAATGTGGTCAGGTGGACATTGATAGGAAGCATATGCCTTTTTGCTTTACATACATAGGTGTTTTATCCTTTTAAAAAAAAACCTTTAAGATGAGCATGATTATTTTTATTTCTTCCATTTAAAACTGAACAGGGATTATATCAAGACAGTGGCCTAACCCTACCTCTTTCACTCCCCTTTTACCCAAAACTCCCCTAAAATGACAGAAAATCACCTTTAAGAATGCCGCAAAACAGCAAGAGTTACCAGGAGAGAGCCACAGATTTCGAGAAGTTTCTGGAAAATAGAAACCAGGAGAGAAAAACATGGATAGAAGAAAGCCAGTAAAACTGTCCGATCGTTGGGGGCGTAGCATCGATCCCGACAGTGACCTAACATGCACAAGGGTCCACGGGGCTCCCTGCATGATCCTCAGGGCACCCGAAGAACCACATTTGAAAAAGCTGCACAAGTAGGGTCCAATTCCTTGCTCCTTTGCCCCATGAACTCGACAGTAGGAAACAATGGCTTTCTACTTCGAGATTATTACCCTAAATGCTTTTGAAACAGAGTCAGAAGAGGTTTGTGAAGGTTTCTGGCAAGGAGTTCAAGCTGGAGAGGAGCCCTGTGTAACACAAGGTCTACTGAGGCGGAAACACATGCTGCGTTCATTCGCCTTCCTTTCATTTTCGGTAGCTTTGCTTTTAGGAGAAAACCTTGAGCGGGGGTCCCTGAAGTGGGAGTTCTGGTAGGTGAGCGTTGGAGGCAGCTTCCCGGGGAACTTATGGATGCCAAGAGGGGGTCCCCACCCAGAAGATAAGCTAGGAGTACACTCAGATGGCGAGATACACCAAACACACGAAGAAAAATACCGAAAAAGAGGCTCCGAATTCAGGAAGCAGAGCTCAGTCCTGAGGGAAACTCTCAAAGAATAGAATCATGTCTTTAAACTAGGAAAAAAAAAACAGGGGCGCCTGGGTGGCGCAGTCGTTAAGCATCTGCCTTCGGCTCAGGGCGTGATCCCGGCGGTCTGGGATCGAGCCCCACATCAGGCTCCTCTGCTGGGAGCCTGCTTCTTCCTCTCCCACTCCCCCTGCTTGTGTTCCCTCTCTCACTGGCTGTCTCTCTCTGTTAAATAAATAAAATATTAAAAAAAAAAACACAAAAAACTATTGTGCAAGATTCAAGAGAATGTTGTATCCGTGGAAGAATAGGAAGATCCAAAGAAGAAACATTAGGATTTTTGGAAATAAGAATGATATTTATTGAAATTAAAACCCTCAGCAGGAGAGATAGCGGAATGGATGTGCTATGATCCAATTAGTAAGCAGGAAAATTGAGCCCAAGGTTTCCATCAGAACACAGAGCAAAACGGGTGTGTTAGGGCCTGATCTGTGTCCCCCCCAAAATTCATGTTTACCTCTAACCCCCCCCCAGTACCTCAGAATGTGACTCTCTTTGGAGGAAGGGCCTCTAACGAGGTAATTAAGGTTAAATAGGTCATGGAAGGGGGCCCTAATGAAAACTGATTGGTGTCTTCCTAACAAGAGGAGATTGGGACACACAAACAGAAAACCAGGGATACATTCCCACAGAAGCAAAAGCCATCTGGGGACACAGCGAGAAGGCAGCCATCTGCAGGCCAAGGAGAGAGGCCTTGATCTTGGACTTCCAGTCTCTAGAACTGTGAGAAAATACATTTCTTTTGTTAAGCCACCCAGTCTGTGGTATTTGCTCACAGCAGCCCTAGCTGACTAATCCGGACAGAAGCATGGAAAGTACAAGAGAAAGTAGTTACGAAACACAGAAGATATACCCAGAACTTTTAACGTTTATTCAAGAAGCCCGCCAGATGGGTAGAACAGAGATAATGGCTGGCTGGCTCAGGGGATGCAGGTGAGGCTTGATCTTGGGGTTAGGAGTTTGAGCCCCATGTTGGATGTAGAGATTACTTAAAGAAGACTTTAAAAAGGGGGGGAGGGGGCACCTGAGTGGCTTGGTTGGTAGAGCATGTGACTCTTAAAGTCAGAGATGTGAGTTCGAACCCCATGTTGGGTGTGGAAATTATTTAAAAATAAAATTAAAAAATAAATAAGAAAGAAAAGGAAGGAAGGAAAGAAAGGAAGGAAGGAAGGGAAGGGAAGGAGAGGGAAAGGAAGGGAAGGAAAAAGGAAAAGAAGAAAGAAAGGAGGAAAATAGTCAAGAAAAATTCTCAGAAATGAAGAAAATAAAAGTCTGCTAATTAAAAGAGTTTCGAGTTTGCTAAGCAAGTTTCATTAAAAAATGACCCACAGCTACACAGACTGAAATTTAATAAATGAATCAGAAGAAAAGGTGATGCGAGGTTCTCTTTGAATACAGTCGACTGTATGTAGCCCAGATGGAACGAGAGTGAGTTCGGTGCACCCCAGGCAGAGTTCTCCAGGCCTTTTCTGTTTCCCATTCATGGAATCAAAGTTTAAAGATGGATCAAAGTTTAGAAGCTGCCTTCTACAAATCTCTTATGTCTTTGAAATAAGGAAGTTGAGTCAGAGGGATTCACTGGCTGGGTATTTTTTAAATTTTTTATTTTTATTTTTTGGAGAGGGGGAGAGAGGGTGTGGTGGAGGGGCAGAGGCAGAGGGAGAGGGAGAGAGAGAATCTTAAGCAGGCTCCTTGCCCAGCCTAGAGCCCGATCTCACGACCCCAAGATCATGACCTGAGCCGAAATCAGCAGTTGCACACTTAACCGACTGAGCCACCCAGGCGCCCCTGGCTGGGTGTTTTTAAAAACATAGTTTCAAATTCTTTGANCATAGACCTCCTCAGGGGTCTGTGTCCCCTCCCCTGAAATCTGGCTGGTCCTGTGACCCCTTGACTAATACAGTACGGTGCTAGGGTGACCAAATGGTCTGGGTTTCCTAGGACTTGGTTTCAGCACCACAAATGTCCCAAGAAAGTCCTCACAAGCAGACAAACCAGGATGGTCGTCACCAGACAAGTGACCTATGTACCTTTCACGGTTGGATCATAAAACCCCAGGCAGCCATCACTTCTTTGACTAGAACAGTTACTCTTGGAGCTTTAAGGTGCCAAGTAAGGGACATAACTATCCTGACATGAGCAGGCTGGAATGGCCATACGTAGGCACTAAAGTTGACGGTCCCAGCTGAGCTCAGCCCTCCAGACTCCTTCTCAGGGTGCAAGAAATGCGAGGGGAGCTGTCATGGACCTCTAGAGCAGCCCCCGCTTAGCTGAGTGCCACCCATGAACCTTGTCCACGCCACGCGGAGCGCAAGAGTTGTCATCCAGTCCTGCCCTTACTGCTAATCCTCAGAATGAGGAAATACGTAGAACTGGTTGTTATTTTAAGCCACTGGGTTTGGCTATCGCTTGCTACACTTCAGACAATTAGAACAGCGGCTGAAGTTACCAAGATTCTCGGGTCTTCTCAGTTCTGGTCCAGTGTTTGGTCGGCTCTAACTCAGCATTGTGATTTGTTTTGTTTTGTGTTTTTTTTTTTTCCTTTGGAAATTAGTGTAGGTTCTTTCTTGAGCCATCGCTTTCCAACGATGAGTCATACTTACTGGTCCATAGTAAGTGGATGTTAAGTTCTCTGTTGATATGGGAATAAAGGTTCTTTTAAAGAGCAGGTATTTCTGGCTCATGCTGTACTTTTTATCAGTTTGCATCTAATCAGAGAGAGAAACCAAAGAGTCATTTGAACAGGGAAAGTTTAATATAAGTGATCATTAAGTGTAACAGGAGATTGTAGTAAGTATAACTTATTAAGTAATAAGGGACTGGCTGTTAGGAAGTTAGGAGAATTCTAAAGAATATAAGAATAACAACATCGTATCACATCAGAAGTAATACAACAGAGAGAGTATAGCCACATCCTCAGTGCACTGAGAGAGACAAAGCACTCAAAGAAGAGTTCTCTCTCCCCACACACCTGGAGCGTGAGATCCAGTCCTTTTTGGAGACAGCGTGGTCTTGGGTCATTAGGTGGCAAAGAAGTCATGGTGAAGCCAGGCCAGCAGACCTTTCAGGAAATGCACCCCCTAGGAGGTTGGAGAAAGCTCTACACAGGAAGTTGTCTCTTAAGAGCCATGTAGCTACCAGACTGGGCGTGGGGGGGCCGTGGAAGCTGCTGGTCATTGTACACCACAGAAGCAGGGCGTTACTCTGCGGGATCCTGGTGCTGGAGAAGCCACTCCTGCCATGGGAGCCTGCCAAGTGGATATCCTAGAACCGGCGGAGTCTGTCTAGTGCCTTCTACTAACAAGACTGAACAGTGTGCAATTGGCAAGCAAAAATATTTCAAGGGCTCAGATCCACTTCCACAAAGTGGGCAGAAGGGAGGAATTCAGAGCTGAGTGGCCTTAAAAAAAAAAGGTAACTGTCATAATTATTAGGAGCTCTACATCAAGGTTTTACTTTATCGTACCTTGAACTTCTCCTATCAAGTTCTGGAAAGGGTTATCCAGATGTTTCCAGAAGGTGAATATTTTAGATGGTAATGGTCATAGGTTTTCATAGCAAACTCATTATCCAATCAACTTTTATGTGAATACCATTCTGTAGAGTACCAAATCATTAAATGTGGTTTCTGAAATTGTTACGAAAAACCCCATTAGTGGGGTGCCTGGGTGGCTCAGTTGGTTAAGCATCTGCCTTCAGCTCAGGTCATGATTACAGTGTCTTGGGATCGAGTCCCCCATTGGGCTCCCTGCTCGGTGGAGAGGCTGCTTCTCCCTCTCCCTCTGCCCTTCCCCCTGCTCCTCCTCTCCTTCAAATAAATAAATAAATGAGTAAATCTTAAAAAACAAAAACAGAACCCATCAGTGACTATAAATAGGGCATAAGTTTTCTCTTTAGGGTGATGGGAATATTCCAAAATTAGATGTGATGGTTGCAAAATTCTGTAAATATAGTAAAATTCATTGAATTATATGCTTAAAATGGTAAATCTTATGGCACATAAATCATGTCTAAATAAAGTTGTTTTTAAAAAATAATCAGACACTACTTATATGCCAAATTTTTTGAATGAAAAAATAGAAGTGAGATGTATTTAAAGATACGAAAAACCCTAGGTAACCTGTTTTTCCATGGCTAATTCATTTAATGGTTTTAGTACTATTATCAGATATTACATGCATATCCAGTTCATATATTTTTTTCCTTTGTATCATATTTTTCCAGAATGATAATATTTCATGACTTCCATAAATCTTTTCTGATTCCTCTAGAGAACGATATACCATTTCCGATTATTTTTTTCCATTAGCGTGTATTTGAATGTATGGGGAAAGATTTTTAGAATATTTGTGTAATCATCTTTAATTATATACATTGATTCTATTGGCTTCAAAATGGTATTTATCATTCTAGGAACTTTGCTCTTTCAGAACTATTCTCTGAATTTATTTATTTACCCATTTATTTTTTAAAGATTTTATTTATTGATTTGACAGAGAGAGAGCACAAGGGGGGTAGTGACAGAGGGAGAGGGAGAAGCAGACTGCCTTCTGAGCAGGGAGCCTGTTGTGGGGCTGGATCCCAGGACCCCGAGATCATGACCTGAGCCGAAGGCAGACACTTACCCAACTGAGCGACCTAGGCACCTCTTGAATTTATATATTTTTAAAGCTTTATTTCTTTGAGAGAGAGTGTGTACACGTGGGGGAAGGGGCAGAGGGAGAGAATCCTCAAGGAGACTCCCTGCTGAGCACAGAGCCCAACATGGGCTCATCTCAAGACCCTGAGATCATGACCTGAGCTGAAATCAAGAGTTGGCCACCCAACCGACTGAGCCAGCCAGGTGCTCCTATTCTACTGAATTTGAGGTGCCGGCTGAGATTACAGGTGGTTTGGTTTTGTTTTCTTCTTGAAACAGCCTCGTGTTCTGTTTTGTATTGTTTGTGTTTGTGACCGGGTCTTACTTGAAGTTTTGACAGGCTCAGTTCTAAAACTACACATCCTGTGCCCTGTTTTCTGATACTGACTTCTGCTTCCACAAAGGAATGCAAGGAGCCCACTCATTCATTTCTTGTTTCTGGAGTGCAAAGCCTCAGGACTTTGTAGAGTTATGTTCACCCGTAAAAGACCATCCAACTTAGAACATACGTATTTGAAAATAAAATATTTAAAAAATGGGTCCTTTTCAAGAATTCACCTGTAAAGTATTTTGTTTTGTTTTTTTGTATCAAGTCTAGCACAGCGTATGGAATATAGTTGGTGCTTAATAAATGATATTTAAGTAGATGAATGAGAGAACAGTATGAAATAAACTGGTGAGACTGTAACGTGGGCAGCTGCACTCTGCTTCGAGGCGAGTCCCTGAAATGTGCCTCAATGACAGACCTCACTTGTGATTTTCCCGTAGCTGTCCAGGTGAGTACAGGGCCCTTCCCTTTAGACGGTAGGATATAAAGTTGGAGTGTAAAGTAAAGCCCTAAAGTTCCTTCTTATTTTTGTCAGCGAAACCCTGTTAAAAATGGAGAGACTAATTTAGGACGATACATGTTAAATTTTTTATACTTTGACAAGACAAATCTGTTATAATATCCCAAGTGAAGTTTCTTTTCCCCTTAACTCATCAGCTTCCCAGAAAGTTACTGGATATACTGAATTATTAAGAGCTTTAGGTGGCCAAATAAAAAAAAATTCTAATTATCTCAGAGTCTATTCATATTAGCTCTTTCACTTCTGCTGCCTGCTGAGACTGTTCTGGGCTCCACTGATGTCCTTACACTACTGTGTGCATGAGGGCCAGCCACCTGGTTGAAGGAGCTCCCAGCGTCTCCACTTTGTCCCCCCATTTCCGGTTTCCTGGGCTAGAAATCCTTGCTCGCTTGGGCATGGCTGAATTGTCTCTCCGTAGATAAAACTGAGTCGTCTCCTTCCCTTCCTCTCCGTCCTCAGCTAGGGTCATCAGCGCACGTCTAAAACTTCAGTTATTCTCCCTACTGACTCTTCTCTCCTAAGATGGATGTTGAAGGCTGTTTCATCCTAGGAAAGTACAGAACAACAACGAAGTCTCCCCCCCAGACTCTTTCTGCAAACGCTCCTTCTCTATTCCCTTTCAACAGCAGGCTCCTGAAAAGAGTGGCTTCATTTGATCTTTCCATTTGTCCCCTCAGTTTCTGTCGTGAAGCCATTGGTTTTTGCTACCGATTTACTTACATGGTGGCTTCTAAGATCACGAAGTCCTTCCCCCAAAGAAAAGGCAGTGGAGGCTTTACATCTTAACCTTACCTGATTTCCCTGATGCCTTTGGAATTATGGGTCATGCTCTTCTCAGAGGTATCCCTTACCTAGCTGGATTTGTGTGTGTGTGTGTGGGGGGGTGTTTTAATCTCTCTGCTCCCTCACACTCATTCATCATCCAAGCAGTTATATTTTCTTCTCCAAATTTAGATGTCGGTATTCTCCAGAGATCCCATTTTTGACCTTATGTTCTTCTTGTTGACGTAACTTGGGCTTCAGTCGACATGTTTTCATTCATAAAGACCTATCTTTCAACACTTTTTCATTCATACAGAACCCTCCCTGCTCGGGTTGGTTTATTTAATGTGACTGTAGAGTATTCTTATAGAATTTGTAGTTTCTAAGCTGTCCGTTTCTAAACTCAGAGCTGGCTTATTACATATTTATCATTCTTGTTTGTCCACTGAATATACTTGTTGACTGAAATATTATCTGACTAGACCTTGGGCGGCTTGTTCACCTTTATCGTCCCCTCCATTGCTGGGGAATCTTTTCTCCTATTCTTGCATATAGAAGTTCATTCTAAGTTCATTAGTTTAAAAAAAAAAAACAAAACATTTTTGAACATTGCACTTTCCAAGACCTTAGCCAGGCCTGAGTGATGTAATTCATTCACTACCTCCTGGACCTTTTCTGACTACTAATCCTTTATATTTGTATGACTCTCAGTTAATTTATAAGAGATTCATGGGTTTTCCATAGTCCTGCTAGAGTTAGGCCATCCATTGCCTTGTGATAAACTCACTCTTCTTCATAGAGGATGCAAGCACTCTTCCAACCCGGTCTGGCCGTGAGCACCTTTTTATACATTATAAGAGGCTGCCCTTTCTTAAGTTGGCGCAGCACAGAGCCAGGGTCTACAGTGGGGTGAGCAGAGCACGAGTTAGATGTCAGCTTCCATTGTTCCCTCACCAAAACACCTCTTCAACCTATAGCCTAACCACCATTGCTTCCCTTCAGGATCCCTACGATCTGGACCAACACGGCTCTGCTACCCTTTTTCGCCTCCACCCCTCTGCTCATCGTGTTCCTCCGTCTCCATCACCACCCTAATGTGGCATAAGGATTTGGCCGACTTCTTCCCAAGCACCTATTCTGGTTCCTTAGGTCAATTAGCTCTTCTTCTTGCCCAAAGTGATACATTTTGTACTTTTTATCAGAAATCCTCTTTGGAGTTTGGCAAGTGTCTTATCTCAGCTATGAAATTTGAAGCATCGTAAGAGCAGAGATGATGTCTTATTCCTTTTTGTATCTTCTGTGAGCCTGTGTAACACAATAGAGGTTTGTTTGAATGACTATCTCAAACTTCATCACAGGAAATGAGTTTATATTTGTAACACGCATAGCATAGTGCCTTTCGCAGAGTGAAGTAGAGGTGCCGTACAGGTGTTTGTTAAATAAAATGAAAGGTTGATAGGACACATGTTTGGATTTGAGAGGATGATTGTTATTATAATTAATGATAATTGTGTCCATAATTTATTAATAGACCCAGAAATACTTTCGTTATCACTAGGCTTTTAGTAATGTGGAACCATGGATAGAAACATTGCCTTCTTTTTATATTCTATTCCTTTTTCTAATTACGTATCATTTCTCTCGCAGTGATGGTTAAATCTCATTATATGTAATGATTTATCCATTTTCTTCTGTAATAGTTTTATCAGCGACTCCTTGTGTTATAATCTCATTATTTCACAGAATTATATCCTATTTGTTAAGAATAGGAACTGTTACGATGATTTCATCTTCTTCAGTGCTCTCTTTAATCTCAATGTCATAGTCTTCTCTGTGAAAAGATTAAACAGTTTTTCTCTTCATTTAGTCTAATTCTGTTCAATGTTGCTTGTATTATTTACTTTCTTTCACTGTATGTTGCCGTTTTATTTAAAGAGTTAAATTCTACGACTGAACTGTTGGTTTCATTTTTACAATTCTATTTCAGTAAGATGGGAAGCATTGTAGAAATTGAAATTACCAATTTTCCTTTCTTCCAATGTGTAATATGCCTGTAGCGAAATATTCAATCTCCACTCCTTAATTTCTGTTGAATATGTTTCTATATGGGATTGATTTTTTCCCTTCTTGATTGAACTACTGTTTAAGAAAGTTATAAAGTGTGAACTGAGTCTCGTCTCCGGAGTGCATGTATAAATAGAACATTACAGGTCTTCTCCATAGATGGCCCAGCAAGTGAATTGGACCTAAGAGAAGCAAACAAATAAACAAGAACCTGAGGAAGCAAATGGTAGGAAGCGAGTATAATCTGCTGTTCGTTTGTGTACTCAGCAATGTCATTTGAGACAGTTTTACCCTACTGGATTAATGCCAAGAATGTTCCAGAGCCAAGGGATAGACTGTTTCCGAATAGCTTCTTCCTTCTCCCAGATATAGCTTATTTTCCTCTTGACTTTTAACACAGAAATGTCCAGATATATATGTAGATTACGTGAAGAATAATATTATGATCTCAACGTATGTACCACCAATTTCAGTAATGACCAGTCTTATGTCATTTTTTAACCTCACTCTGCCACCCATTATGGTAATGTTTTTTTATGTTTAAAATTCTTCAGTTAAGTAAAAACAAGAAACTTATTTTTTTAAAATGCTGAGTCCTAGGTGCCATGTCTGCTACTTGGCGTAATATTGATCCCTAGTAGAAAAATGACCACAGTGGCTTTTCTTTGACTGAAAAGCAGTTAAATTTATTATTCTTCTAGGAAGAGAAGTTGTTGGCTGGCTGCCTGCTAATATTTCCATGCTCAAGAAAATAGATGGAAGCCATGTTTTGGTGGGAGTCTAGAATAGTCACGAAGTATCCAGATTCAGGGTAGACTTTCTACATTTAATCATAGCTCCGCCAGGATTTGGCTGTGATACGTGAAAAACACTACTTATCTTTTCTGCCTACCATCTCATCTGATGATAATACTACTTACCTCATGGCACTGCTGTGAACATAGATTAAGTGAATTAATATGTATGAAAAATTAAGTTTCTGGACCATGGTAAGTCACACACATGTTTCCCATTATTATTCATTTTTTAAAATTACAAATCTCTTTCAAGTTTGAAAGCATTGTGCATCCTTAGGACATTTGTGGGTCTTTGGGTATAGCAATGAAAAATTTTAGAACACTTTAAAGTTACAGATAATGCCTTAGTTATTAAGAAAAATACATTGTCTCCTTTGCTCCTAAAAATGGTCTGACATGACTACTTTTCAGTATTCAGTTAACAGTGTTTTAATTTAATGTTTCAAATTTTACAGATGTCAGAGAAAATTCTAGTTAGGACAGGTAATGATAAGAATATACAAATGAAAGAATAGGCTAGAACCATGTGTTTTTTTTTTTTTTTTTTTTTTTTTTGTGGGGTTCCTCCACAATCCAAGGAAACACCATAAGAACCTAAAGAAACAGAAAACATTAAAATATGATTAGAATGAATGTTCTCGTACCTTTAATTCTATTCCTAGCAGGTCCTCAATGTGATCGTTACATTTTAAAGGTGTTTAAAAAAAAAAAAAAAGTGATTCCCTGGATGATGTGAAGAATCTTTAAAAAAGAAGACAGAAGGAGAGAAAAGAAAGGAAAAGGGCAGAAAAAAAAGAAAAGCTGGTAAAAGAGAAAGTGATTAAAATATTCTTGAAGAAGAGGGTCCACAGAGCAGGCTGGCATGCAGTGTACGTTGAGCTATAGAAACCCGAACATCCTGGCCCCGGAGTCAGCCAATCAGGAGGCTGAGAAACACATTTCCATAATGATGATTGGCTGGTGGACTGGAGGCTCGGCTGAGCTGTGAGGATGGGTGGGAAATGCTCTGCTGAAGGAAATAGCAAAACAACTTTCTGGCTTGCTGTTGTTTATTGCCTCGTCTCCAAACGATTGTAGTGATTCATCCTTTAGGAAAGCTTGTTTTGAAAACAAAAGAGGCACAGTTGTGCACAACAAAAGTGATACTCGGCAGCCAAAGGAGCCGAATATAATGGTACTCTTTGATTTTTCTTTAAAATCAACTTTAGTCTCCTGATTTTTCGAACCCAATATATTAAAGACTTCTTAGGAGATGCATAAGGGTTTGGTTTAAATTAAAATCAGACAGGGGTTACTAGTTCTGAGAAGCGTCTTTGCTTTATTCATCTGTCAGCTCTGTGAAATATGCACAAATGGAACGTAGTCTGTAAAGTGTGGAGAAATCTTTAAATTCTAGCGCCAAAAGTACATGAAATACGTTCACAATTAAGGGGATTCTGTTACTGTTTCCAAGAAGAAGCTGTATTGGGAAAATTTTTTCTTGCAGTCATGTATGTGTGAAATGTAGCGAGACGTTTGCCAACGTATTCTGTATTACTCTCACAAAATGTTACACATATATTAAAAACCCACTGTCATTAAGTCCTAGAGATTTTTAGAAATGGCAGGAGGGGAGCTGAGAAAGTGAAGCAAGGAAAAAAGATGGAGTGGAATAAAATGGCCATATCTCCCTCCCTTTTGGCCCTTTCCTGCTTGGTGGTATTGTCTTTTGTTGGAATTGTTTTCGATTCAAATAGAGCAGTGACACAACATTTCAACTACAAGGTTTTACATTTAGCTTAACCATCATTCTTTCCACAGACCATCTTTCTGGAAATGAGAATAATTCTATAATGCAGATTAAGCAGAAGTATTTTTCAGTCTCTCCCAGTGACCATTCCTTGGCTAGCTAACAGACCGGCCATTCAGAAGCAATTTTCTTCAGGCTGAAATTATGTGCTGACCGTAGCAGAACACTTCCCATAATAACCCTTCCCCCACCCAACGCTAAATACAATCTGTCTCCTACTCACTGTAATAACGTGCAAATGACTGTAATTTTGCAGACAAGAAACAGCCCAAAGTGAAACGTGTCTAAACAGAGGTCGATCTGAAAAATCAGGGCTATTACCTAAATCTGTAAAATACATATTGTAATAAAACCAGCAACAGCAATCTCCAATAAGTAGTTTTAAAAAACTGTAGCTTGTGTTTTGATCTTCTTTATGTACCCGGTCTCCACTGGCATAAAAGAAAAATCCTTTTCCAGAAATGGTTTCATTACATGCGATGTAAATTGCCTTCCTTTGCTAACTGATCCGCAGACCTTGCTTGGGCACGGGTTCCGACGTAGTAGCGCGGCCCACGCCGCCAGGGCCTGCGCCAAGTGGAGGTAAGATTTCAGACACTTAACACTGACCTACATTGCCGTTCTCTCAATGTGAGCAGTATACAAATGTTTTCCTTTAGAAGAATGCACTGTTTTTGCAATGTTTGCTAGTTTCTCTAGCACTGCAGGGCATAAAAGGGACAAGATTTGCTGTTTTTTTCTTTTTTCTTTTGAGGATTGGGAGAAGAAGGAACAGATATATATATATCTATATATATATATAGATATATATATATCTATATATAGATATATATATATCTATATATAGATATATGAATCTTCTTTACCTTTCTATTTCTTTACTATTAAATTTCATCGTAGTCTTAGAGCATGGAAGTTTTGCTTTATATCATTTCAGTTTGTTTAAGCAAAACTGTTAGAAAGATTTGTGAATTCAACCATTCATCCCTTGCCCTTCAACATAGGGTCTCTTTGTTATATTCTCAGGACCTTAAATGGAAGGTGAGCTCGTCGTGTATGGAAGTGTATGGAACCTGCAAAGTTAAGACAGCTGTGTTACACAATATGTGTAAATGTCCATATTCACCAAATATGTATCAGAACGTCACCAAGTCTTCCGGAGCGGGGTGCACACCATCACTGTCTTTCCTATGTAAATCCCACCCCACTCCACCCTGCCCCTTGCCCCCAGGGAAGGACCTGCAATGTTTCTGTGTACAGATCACCTCTCTCCACTAGGCATCTGCTTCTTGTCACTTTCTTTTGGTCTGGCAGTATTTCAGGATATTGCAAAAAAATTTTTAACCAAGAATACTGCTCATCTCTTTTTGGTGACAATTGTCTAGAGGTGGATATTATTAAAAATACTCCAGAGGAAGTTGAGTTGGATTTAGTAAGCATTTATAAAAAGGCAGAGAAAGGGCTTTCTCTAAAAGACCTTTTTCCAAGTGGGAAGCTAGGATGTTACCCAGAGGTAAAAAGAGTGAAGACCTTCTAGTGTTTGTGTGGGTGTTTAAATCATCAACTCTGCATTCCCTAGAAACCAGCGCAGGTCACCTGCCCAGTGCCTTGAGGCAGGTCTGTTCATAAACAACCTCAAACAGGTAAGAATCTTTGTCTACAATCTTCTTGGGCAGCCACAGAGTTTCTCATTATGTCTAAATTAATTCCCTTTCCCATAAATTAAGCCCATTTCCAGGTAGGTTTTATTTTTTTTATAACTTTGCTTTCCTCTTTTTCCACTTGGTCCTGAGTCCATCTCAAGTGTCCATGTTGGCGGAGACTTAGAAAAGCTAGGACCAAGTATGTACTCCTTTCCAAATAAACAACAGCTCAAGAATTTTTTTCTGATCCCCTAATCATATCCTGCCATTCAGAGGAAAGAGGTGCCAAAGACAGACTACTTTGTTGTTCTGTGTTACTGCTTGAAGCTCGGCCTCCTCAGCCTTGGGCTCTTTTGCCCTTAAAAAGGAGGGAAAGTTCTGTGCCAGGACCTTCTGATCGCCTAGGCATCAGTGCAGAATGGCCTGGGTAGGGCTGTTGATGGTGGTGGTTGGAGGATAACACTCTCTAACAGCCCCTTTTGCACTATCCTCTCGCTTGCTTCCACACCCTCCATTCCTTCTAGACTCCTTTCCAGCGGTCTCCTCCCCTCTACCACATCTCTGAAGAGGCAGGCACTAAAATGTGAAAGTATGAAGTGCGCATACTATACGATAGTGCCCCAGTATTACCGAGTTTGTGCATGTGGACGTTAGTATAGAGACTAGTGTGTTTCTGTTATCCCAGAAGAGAAAAAGATTTTCTTCTCCCAAATGGAGAACTTCCCAATTTTGTGAGGGGAGTAGCTCTGATTTTCTAAAGCTGGTAGTTAATTATCTTAGTTTCACTCATCAATTAGCTGATAGCCCTCTGATGTCTCTTGATTGCCCCCTTTGTCAAACAAAACAAAACACACGCAAAGCCAGCATAACAACTCCGGCTTATTCAAATCTTCAGGAAGAATGTGGAGGGCAGGCGATGGGGGTGGGGTGCAAAGGGAGTGCGGTGCTGTTGGAATGGGAGGAAAATGGTTTGGGTTAAATATGTTGACTGAGTTTGGCATAAGCCTCTATCTTTGGCCAGTGGGCCTAACTTAACAAAAAAGTTGAAGATTTAGGGTTAGGTGTGAATGTTAGGGTTAGATCAGATTATTTGAGTACTACGAAGCCTGAGCTTTGGTTTTAGTTATACTCAAATCTATTCTGCAGGCCATATGATGTGCTTTTTACCGAGGGAGTGTGTTGGACGGGTGCTTGTATCCTTTCCAACTTCAGATCTTTTTTTCTGAGCTTTTTGAAGTCTAGTTGTTGTAAGAGCTGGCGATCGATTTTTCCAAGGTGATATAATATAGGGGGTAGCTATGGTCTTCCAAACCCTGAAATGGAGTAGATACCCCGGGGACCCTGGGAGTGCCCAAGAGCGATCTGGAGGTTTGAGGAACCAGTCTTCCAAAAGAAAAGTTAAAAAAAAAAAAAAATCACCATATGGTGCTGCGTTATTATCAATGGGACATAAAAAAACCTGTAAAATCTGTATATGTAAAAATACGAAATAACTATCAAAGCGAAAATGGAGGGTAAGTGGCTATCAGGTGGCTACTTTGCCCGGTTTCATTTGTTGACATACAGTGTTGATTTTCATACAGATCTATTTAGGGAGATCTAAGGACTATTCTAGATTGCGTTCCTCTAGTTATAGACCTCAGGAAAGGGTGGAAACTGCTGTTTCTTACTGTTTGCAGCATTAAATTGAGTTAATCTTGGGTAGTGAAATAACTAATTGGAGTTGTTTTTTTTTTAAGAACTGAATATATTGAAAGCTCAAACATGAGTCAATAGACATTACTTAAAATATGTGACATAAATATTTTTTATTGACCCACCAAGTCATCACTGAATATTTACACCATAAGCTGTCTTTTGCTAGCACTAATACATTTTATATGTCCATTTGACTCAGTGAAGACACATTCCCACATTGCAGTTGTCACGTGGAAATTACAGTAGTGCTGGATCTTTAATGCTTGGGATCATGATACTTTCAATGAAACTCAGATCACACTTTGACTTTAAAATCTCCACATTGTAACTTCTAAAAGTAATGGCAAATAACAGTGAAAAATTAAAAATAAAAGTGCTTTAAAGGCTATATATATATATACACACACACATTAAGTATATTAGCTGTTACAATACTGAACTTGTTATTTTATATAACCTCTCTTATCCTGTGACCTCAGAGTCCCATTAACTTGGTTGCTGGCATTCGTCCTATAATAAACTCTCAAATATTTCTGTATTCCTGGGGGATTGAACCGAGTAGCAGTCAGAGGACACTGGCACCCCCCTTTCCCCAAGATGGGGTTAAAGATTTGGGGGAAGGGGAACTCTGACAATCTTTCTGTTTAAAAACGCACACTGGAACTGCTTAACGGGTTAATCTTTCTAGTATATTTATCTCCCACGAATCGATTATGTAAAAAATGAGGCTGGCCCGAGGTGTTAAATATGGTTGGCTGGGACCTTCTTTTATTTTTTAATTTTTTTGGAGCAGCCTAGCACCAGGTGGAAAAGATTTGTTACAAATTCCGGGGAAGAACTGTTCACGTAGTGGTGGTTAAATGGTTGCCAGCGTTCACACTGAAGTGCTTGTAGACCAGAAGACTGGAAACAAAAGGGTTACTTGTTTCCCCACCACCGCCTTTACCCCCAGATCGATTTTTCTTATTTAATCAGCGAGTAAAAAGAGAGACAACGGGGGAAAAATTGGAAGAAGGGCAAAGTGGTGGGGGAGGGTTGAAAGCCAGAAGCTGCAGTACGGAAAATCAGTCTTGGGAGTTTGCGCTGCCGAGTCCTTGCCACAAGGAAGGGAAGCCAGCAAAATCGCTCTCAGTCATTTCCACACAGCCAGCCTCCCCTTTTCTCCTTGCTGCGCGCTAGCGGCTCATTTGGCTTCCCTCTGCCACCGAGCGATCACATACATTATTTCCCCCAAGATAACACAATCAAACTTGTATTTACCGACATCCTTTCCTCGCAGCCTGTTTGAGATTTGTTTTAATAAATAAGTGTTTTATGTGAATGATGTAGTCATTGAAACGGGCGCACCATTTTTTCCCCCTTCGTTACTGCAGGAGGTTCCTCAACCCCAATCTGGTTGGAAAATAAAACGCTTTGTCTCCACAACCACCCCCCACTGCACCCCCACCCGCTCTCTGTGTGTTTTATACGTGTGTATATCTCAACCCCCTACAGTAGCCAAGAGAAAGCAGCTAGCCAATGAGAGAGCCCAGTTTCATAAAAGCTGCTCTCTGATTGGCCCGATGCGAAAGGGCAATGGGAACAAAGAAAAGTCCCTTTCAGGTATAGAGGCTGAGAGCTCCTTTTGCTCCACTCCCCCTGTGTGTGTGTTGTGTTTCAGTCCTGATTTCAGTGTTGCAGAACAAGCTTGTGGTGTGTGTGCACCAGGGGGATTTTTCTTTTCTTTTTTTTTTTTAATTTTAATTTTTGCTTTTATAAAAAAATACACAGGACGGTCTGTGACATTTGATGGTCCATCTTCTTTAATAATAAATTTGTTGAAGAGATTATAATTTCCAAAATAAAGCGGCTGCAACCAAACACATTCAATGCAGTTAGAAGGAAAAGGTCAACTCGATCCAATACAGACCGTAAGTACGGTTGCGTGGTGTGTCTCTATATAGCACTTAGCGGGGACTTCATGCAGGGGAATGTGCGAGTTTTATGCATTGAAATGAGGAACTAGTTACAGGGTTTGGCTTTTGCATTGAGAACAACAACCCAAGAAGGGTGAATTTTATTCAGTGGAGGGTGAAGCATTTGTAACTTCTTCACACAAAATAAGCTTGACTGGGCACTCGGGGTAACTTAGAGTAAATTACCTTTTGGGCTGTAACCCAAGGAGAATAAAAGTGACACAGTTACATATCCTGATCTGCAGTGTCCATTCCCTAGCTGCCTCGCCCCCTCCCTCTCCTGTCCTAGCTGGGCAAGACCCTCTTCCAAACCGAGCCAGGAAAATGGGGGCAAGGGCAGAACAAACCGATTTCTGTCTCTTGCCACATCCTAGTGCCCAATAATTTAATATTAAACAAGGGAATAGTCACCCATTACATGTAATGGTTATAATTACCATTTTCCACCTCCTTAAAAAAGCAAGCAGCAAAAACACCGTTAAGGGGGGAAAAAACCCCACCCAACCCAAACAAACCCACAAATAGAGTAACAATGGTGTGTTTATTACAGGACCTGGCTTGGGAGCTAGCAAAATGTTTTTCTTTGTTTAAGACATGAGGGGGTCCCTAAAACCCAAGTAGCTTGGAGGTGCCCTCCCCCCTCTTCTGGGCGTCCCCATCCCTGGCCCCTCGGGAAAGCCGACAAATTGGAGATAAGTTGAGGAAAGGTTTATAAGGTGTTTCTTTAAAACATCTGCTTTGCTCTTGTGCTCATTACATTTCACTCCTTCGAACTTCCGAGAGCCTAGATCTGCGAGAAATGTTTCACATTCATAACTTGTAACTGCGCCCACTGCAGGGGGGTGGGGGCGCGGGGTGGCGGCGGGGGGGGGGGAGTGTGCGCAGGGGGAGGGGAGAGACCTTCAGCTTTTTTTTAAAGACCAGATCAGTATTTTCTTGATACGCTTGTCACCATTTTTGTTCTCACGACAACCAATTGAGCCCTTGATCCTCACGTGATGTGAAAGGCTTGCACTGTAACAAAATCGCTCCTTTTAGATGGTTGGTTGTTGCTAACTCGCCCATCCCCCTCTCCCAGCCCCGACATTTCCAGCAAAGCGACTCTCCACTTCCAATCCATCAACAATTCATTACTGCTTTTAGCTTCCAAACGCCAGCTAATTAAAAATACTAAGCCAAGCTCCGGGGCCATCTGACTAAACACAGGAGGGGGTGGGCGAGAGAGGAGGAGAGAAAAATAAATAGAAGGGAGACGCACCGTTTGCTGCGACTATCAATGGGAAAAACTGTCCTGAAAAAGGTCGTCTTTAAAAAAAAAATCTTTTTTTTTTTTTTACTCTAATTATCGAATTACCACATGACTGATTGGCTTGAGCGACAGCGGATTTCCCCCCCCCCCGGGGACTATACTAGGAACTAGGTTCCTTTTTCTTAAAACAACATAAAACAGGAAAACATCACATCCTTTGGGTTTCGAAGACTGAACCAATTTTAAACGCCGTTATTTTCCTCACCCCACCTCCCACCGCCCCCCGCCCCGAGCGAATGCTGTTGTAACTGGTTTATCAGCTCACTGAATCATCTGCTCCCCTCCCCCTCCACACCTTTCTTTTTCTCCTCTTGCTGGGCTTCTCATCCTACCCTTTCTTCCTCCCCCTCCCCCTCCTCTCTACTCCTCCCCCTCCCCCTCGTCTTCCCCCTCCTTTCCTCTTAAGTTAGTTCAAGAAATCAAATCTGTCAGGACGGGCGGAAAAATGCCACTTCCCGACTAACAGGCGGAATCCAGCCCAGATTTTCAGTCGTTTCTTCTTATTCTTTCTTCCCTTTCACTAATTTATCCCGATGTTAGCACATTCTGTCTTGTTACTAGCGGACGCCTGTAGGTTTGCTACATGGGATCATTACTTACTGATCACGGTGACTCTGAAGTCTGGAACTGAAGGCGGAATGAGAAGTTGGGAAAACTTTTTTCTCTAAGCTCTTTCTCTCTCTTCTCTCTCTCTCTCTCTTTTTAACTATTATTCTCGATGCTTGTTAAGAGGAAAAAACCCCTTTGGTACTTCTGTTGTGAATGTGAAACATTATCTTCCAGCCGTACAGTGACACATTTTTTAAGGAGAAAAGGACTCCTGATCCGTTTGCCAAAAGGGGGGTGGGGAGGTGGAATAATGTTATCGAGTGATTATTCTGGCTGAGATGTGTTATTTGGTTTCTTCCTTCTTGATCATTTGGTGTTTAAGTAAAATGAGGCACAGGCTTGTTTGCCGAGTGGAGTGGGAAAGGCATTTTGATTTGCTGGCCTAATTAAAAAATGATAAAGGATTAAAGGTAAGCAGTGTGTGTGTGTGTGTGTGTGTGTATGTATATTTATTTATTTTTCTCGACAATCAACTGTTAAAAGGGGCTGATCCCTTTAAAAACCATTTTAACTGATCTTTGTCAAACACACACTCATTTGTGGTCATTGAGGCCACCTTGGGCAGACTACTTAAAGTGCATGTCTTAATCAGTTTCCCCCGTACAGTCAGTGGCACCATATTTAACAGATTGAGCAAGTCTGTGACCTAGGAATACGGTAGAATTGTTTATATGTATTTTTTTTTCCTCAAAAGGCAGGTATTCAGCCTTTTATTTAGGACTGTTTTCTATAGAGAAATGCTCTTAAAGACGTGTGTGTGTATTTCAAAAATAAAATTGTATAAACTGTTGGGGAAGAGAGGGTATGTGTTTGTGGGGGGTGGGTAGTTACTTGTTTTTCCTGTTCCTTACTGGGAACAAAAAACAGATTGTCCAGATGATTTGTAAAAAGAAGTAATAAAATTAGAAATAAGGAAAATTTAGAAACATCATTCTGAAACTAGCCTCAGAGAACTTCCAGGGTCTGGTCTTTGAAATCGCAAGATCTAGGACATGTTTGGGGATGTTTAAAGCTGTGTTCCTCCCTCTTGTCTGAGTGTTTAGGCTGTGTTTCTGGGGTTGAAATATCACATGTATGAAAAAAAAAATCCTAAACTTTTTTTTTAAACCTTCCTGGACTTGACACAGATCTCTAAGATATCTTAATGCCTTTTAAAAAGTGCTTATCCTTGTGTTGTTGATAAAGGGATTTTTTTTTTTTTAAAGCTACTGTTAAGATGCTTACTGTCGTAAGTTTTTTGGGTTTGGTTATTTTCCTTTAGACCTGACTGTGGAGACAATATATGAGCCATCTTCCTGTCCATCCTTCCCTGTACCCCTTACTGACTCCCCAGTATTAATCGTTTTTTATTCTGGTAACACCCAGACAAGAAATATTCGACTTTTCCCCCCTTCACAGGAAAAGGTGGACCTGGACTGAAGGGTGTAAAATCTGTGGACACATTCCTGGGGCAGGAAAAAGAAGAGGAAGATTAGAAGATTTTTTTTTTTTTTTAAGAGAAAGCCCAGCGGAGCTAAACGAATGTCCCCTCATCTCCAAAGGAAAGTTCATCGGATTTTTATTCTAGAGAGCCCATCTTCAGGATGTCAGTGAACATTTCTACTGCAGGCAAAGGTGTGGATCCAAATACGGTTGATACTTATGACAGTGGTGATGATTGGGAAATCGGGGTTGGAAATTTAATAATTGATTTGGACGCTGATTTGGAGAAGGACAGACAGAAATTTGAGATGAATAATTCCACCAACGCCACTAGCAGCAGCAACTCGAAGGATTGTGGAGGTCTGGCCTCCAGTGGGGCCGGTGCTACCGCAGCCTTAGCTGATGGCCTAAAATTTGCTTCTGTTCAGCCCTCCGCTCCCCAGGGGAATTCACACAAAGAGACCAGCAAATCAAAAGTGAAAAGGAGTAAAACTTCTAAGGATGCTAATAAATCTCTGCCTTCTGCTGCCTTGTATGGGATTCCCGAGATCAGCGGCACTGGCAAGAGGCAGGAAGTCCAAGGGCGCCCTGGAGAGGCAACTGGCATGAATTCAGCGCTGGGTCAAAGTGTGAGCGGCGGCGGCGGCGGCGGCAACCCCAACGGCAGTAGTACCGGCACCGGCCCCTCCACTGCCACCGCGGGGGCGGCCTCCTGTGGGAAAAGCAAAGAGGAGAAGCCAGGTAAAAGCCAGAGCAGCCGAGGCGCCAAGCGGGATAAGGATGCGGGGAAATCCAGGAAGGACAAGCACGACCTGCTTCAGGGCCACCAGAATGGCAGTGGCAGCCAGGCCCCTTCCGGGGGGCACCTCTATGGCTTTGGGGCCAAGAGCAATGGAGGTGGCGCGAGCCCCTTCCACTGCGGGGGCTCTGGGAGTGGCAGCGTCGCGGCTGCTGGGGAAGTTAGCAAAAGTGCCCCGGATTCAGGGCTCATGGGAAACTCTATGTTGGTAAAGAAGGAAGAGGAGGAGGAGGAGAGCCACAGGCGAATCAAGAAACTGAAAACGGAGAAGGTAGGATCAAGTCGCCTTCCTAGATTTCCCACTTTCCTCTTTGTGTGCATTTGTGTGGGTGTGTGTTGGGGGGGGTGTGTGCCTCTGTGTGCCTCACGCTTACTTCTTCGTGCTTCCTGGTTCTTTGTGAGGTTTCTGTTGGGTGCCTCCCTTCCGTGGAAATTCGGAATGGGGGAGCTGACTCGGGTGCACCCTTCAGCTCTGGTTTCTGCTGCTGCCGCCGCCGCGGGCGGGTGCAAAGTGTCCGGGGCCCCAGCTGGGAGGGCCTAGGTGTTCCAGGTGCCTTCAGCCCTGAACCGGGGCTCCTGGCCAGCCAGCCGGTGGTGGTGTGCTTTTATTAGCAAACCTGCTCCTGGACCCGCTTGACTCGTGTCCTGGTTCCTCCCCTAAGGAGAGCTGTCTTAGTTTTAATCTGCCCGCCCTAGTATTTCTGGTAACGTGTCCTTAGATGCAGGGTTCACGTTCCCTCCCTGGAAGAGGTTATGTTGAGGATTCTCATTTACGCTCTTCCCTCAACCTGTCTCTCTTTTCGTGACTTTCTCCAAAATAGTTCTGCCAAAGGGTATCCTCCTTGGATGGGTTCCTGTTACAGGTCCTGAATTAAAAACCCCAGGCTTGGCGTCCTGGGGTCATTGGTTTCTTAACTGTGTAGAAAGACTGGAATGGTTTTGGTGGTTTCTAGGACTCTACCCTGGTTCCCTTGCCCCGTTCTTAGCTGGAGAGTTCAGTGTGTTAGCCCTTGGATTTCTGGCTTGCCTAGGGAGTGGAAAGGTTGGTAAGAAAAGTGTAACAGACTGGGCGGATTGGTGTCCCTGAGGTGGGGCAACGGCCAGAGGGGATGAGAATTTTGTGTGGCATTTGAGTCACGGGGGATCCTTGATTTAAGCAACGTGGAACCTTCCTGCCATCGCTGTCATTGTCTTAAAGTCTCATTAGAGACTGCCTTTGAAAAACTGCCCCCGGGGGCTGTGCCGTTTGGTCCTGGAGGCCTGTGACTTACTGGTCTGGTGATGGTCATGCGTTGAATAGCGTCCCAGGACGGAAGGGGCTCTGTCCACCGGGCAGTTTGGGACTGAGCTGGGGGTGTGAGTAATGCTTTTTTTTTTTTTTTTTTAAATAAAATCAACCTTTAGAGTAATCCTGCAGGTTGTGCTTTGCAGAAGCAAAACTCATATCCTGTGGTTTATGGCATGGTTGTTTGGAAATCTGCTTATGAAATAACTCAATTTCTTTTTGATGTCTAACTTGATCAGAACTGTCAGATGTCTTTGGGTGGTTATTTCCGTGGCCAGTTACTCATTGCTCTGTCTTCACACTTTTCTTGTGGTCATGGGTTCAGGATTGAAGTGGGAGGGCAGGAAGAAAGTTCTGATTTTATGGTTTTAGAAGTCGTAGAAGGTACATTAAAGGGCGGACGACGCCCAAATCCCCCAGAGCCTCCAGATGCTTCTTTTATTCACATACCTTGGGTCACACAGCTTTGTACACTGATGAACCGAAATGCAGTTTTAAAAATCCCAGGTTTCGAGTCTTACATTTCCTCGTGTAGTTGCACATAATTTCTGCTAAAAGGCGTTCTGAAATCTTCTTATTACTTAGTACAGTAGGGCATTTACTTCTGTTGCCAGTAGTCTTCAAATTGCACTTCTAATCTGCTCTAACTATCTTGATGAATTGCCCTAATCCAGCGCTCACAATGGCTGTGGTTAAGGAGTCAGAGGCATTTCATTGGATTCACTGCTGCCTGGAATGTGGGAGGTACTGCCCTTTTGCATTCCCCTTAGCCTTTTAATCTTCCAGCCAAATGTTCACATTCAACAATTTTGTTTAGCTGGCAATCGGAACATTTCAGTATCTCAAAGGCTGCTGTCATGGCAACTGAGATTAGAGCATGGTGTCGGTTCTCCAGTTTTTGTGTTCTTTTCACTTTCCAGTCACAGAGGAAACTGGATAAAGAATGGAAGAATTAAATTATTCATATACATGCAACTCATCTTCAGTCAGAGCGGTATAAATGCGATAATGCGAATTACAGAAATGAAGAGCAAACAAGTCGTGATGGGGCCGGGCCGGGGTGGAGGAGGGGAGGCAGGGAGACAGCGCAGCGCATTCAGATGCAAGCCCACCGCCCTCCGCCAGCCGTGGGCCAGCCGCGGGTGTTGGCACAGGGGCCCCTCAGGGCTGGCTCCCAGGGGCTTGAATCCTGCCGCGTTGGCCATTCTCCGTCAACCGGGGGGGGGGGGGGG
>NW_024426663.1:66611245-66624769 GCF_017311325.1 Ursus maritimus
GGGGGGGGGGGGGGTGTTGGCTCGGGAACGCTGTTCCTTAGGCTCTCCTTCCCGCCCTTCCCCGGCCCTCCCCCACCTCTACCCCACCCCTCCCCCACCCTCACCCCACCCCCACCCCCACCCCAGAACGACTTCTCCGAAGGCTTGCTTGCCTCCTTGCCACACGGAGATGGCACTCCCTTGCACACGTGCCACCCCGGGAAAGTCACTCGGGTTCCACTAACTCGTGGATGGGAAGGCGAGACCTCAGTTTAGGGACCGCTTCCTAGCGAGAGGGGCTGCCTTTTTAGGAGGTCCAGGCAGGACGCGCTTCACCTGACGAAGTGTTTCTGCCCTGAGGCATCTTTTGAGAAAGGTTTTTTGACGTTTGTATAACATGTTAATTTCCGCCTTGCTTGATATTCTGGGTCGGTGGAGAGTAAGTGTCTCCAAAGTGAAGATGATTAATTTTCAGCGATCAGACGTGGCTCAGGAGGGGCCGAACGTGAAAACCCAAGGAAGTGGGGGGTGGATGTGCGAGCGCTTTGCTTTTCTTCGGGGTTCTCCCCCCCCCTCCCCCGTTGAAAGGTTTCACAGGAGATTCATAAGACTTGCTGTCACCGGTTAATTTTCACAGCATGCTTAAATGTCTATTTTTGGTCTGTTTATTCGGTTTCTACACTACACAAAGTCATGTAAAACATGATAAATTGGACCTTATGAAACCTAATTAAATCAATGAGTGTTCTACTCCTTTATGTGGAAACCACAAGTATGTTGTAAAAGTCGCCACTCCCTTAATACGTGAACAAAATCAAAACATGCCATAATTCTAAGATGTTTGAGCTATATTTCTATAGCCCATTTTGTGGTTAAGCCACCAGTGACATGTCTGAATAAGTAGATTTGACGGGTTGGCTTTGGGTTGTTAAAACCTGCTTCTCCACCTTCCCCCTCCTTTCTTTTCTAGCATAAAAGCTTGTGTGGAGGCTCTCCTTAGCGTCTTACAGGTTTGACTTATCAGACACAGGCACTTGGCCGGGCTAAATAGGGTACGTGGTTTTATTTGATCGCCAGAAAATTCTCAACTACATTGGAGAATTCTTAAAAACACCTAATACTTAAATAGACATGAAAGGCGCAGGAGAGCTTACAGTCGTGTCTGAGGGTTCTGACTACTCAGTACATACTTGGGAAAGAGAATTCCTTCTCTGATAGCATATTGCTTTCATTAAGCCGGTCCTTAACAGCCTAAAGGTGGTGTCTACAAATGGACCTGTCTATAAGGGATATCATTCATTTTCTTTTATTCTCTTGGAGAAGGCTTTTACACTTCACTAGGGAATTCTGGCACATTTTCTGAGTGAGTGTGAGCAGTTTAAGAACATATTTTGATTAATGAGTTTTGTGGACAATATGCCTGCCTCTCCCCTCTCCGCCCCCCTCCCCCCAAATCTGGCGTCCCCACTTAGAGAGTGCAGTTTATCTACTGTGAAATAAAAGGGCAGAAAGGTCACTTGCTATAATTAAAGAACAAAGTCCATTGTTGTTGGACAGCAAACTGTTTTGAAAGCTACATAAGGGATTCAGCGGTTAAAAACGTTGGAAACTAAGGCTGGCTCCCCATCAGCGTTGATCCGCTCCTTACTTTTCAAGAAAACTGCCTCAGAGGGTGACAGGGCTTTTTGAGGTGGATGCAGAGGCCCTCCTTTCCCTCCAGCAAGTTTTCCATGAGAACCCCAGGAACTTGGGAGGATTTGGGTGGCCAAGCCTATCAGTAGTATTTGAAACGTAGCGGGTGTGCTGGAGAGAGGAGAAAAGAAAAAATACACACAACAGATCAAGATTCCGTTAAAAGGAGATAAGTGATGTTTAGCGACTTTTAATAACTTTGCACATAGTCTGGAAAAAAAAAAAAAGGGAGTGGGGCGCGGAGTCATTGTCCAAATGTCAGCAGGTTAAGAATGCTCTTCCAGTGAAATTGCTTGGCCCTGCAAGATGGTTTTAATTAGAGTGTTATAAAGACTTATTTTTCCTAAGCAGCATTTTATAGTTAGTAAATGAAATGTATGCCGAAAGTGCTAAGCAGAAATCTCCCTAACCGCAGAGGTGTTCAATAACCAGATTCAAACAACGTGGAAACTACCATCTGTTCTTCGTTTTCAGCTTGAAAAACAAGGATTGAATGGCTGAGATTTGCTCCAATTTTGACTGTGTCTGTGCGTGTGTGTGTGTTTTTTTAATTTAAAAAAGTTCACCTGGTACTTCATAGAAACTTGAAATTGCAGTAATATGAGCAACACTGTGAAAACACATGTTCCTACATTTATTTTAACCAGTTCCACTTTTCTTTAAAAGATTTCCAGAAGCCCAGCCATTGAGCACTTTCTAATGGTTATTCAGTTCCTGCAGGCAATCACAATGAGGGGTCAGTTCTTCAAAGATCGCGCTATTTAGCCGGTACCTGAATTATTCTGTCAGTTTTCCCCCTGGAGGCAGGAGGGGCAAAGGCTCTCCCAGGCTCACTCTGGTCAGCGTTTATCGGGTAATCTAATTGCATGTGATAGCACTTTGGACTGGTGTTGACTCTGCAGAGCCCTTCCTCTCCTTCCGAGCTGTATCTAGGATGGTTGATAATGAGGAAAATATTCTTTTCACAATGATAACTTTTGAGTCCTTGACTTTTTAGACACTAAGCTTGGTTTCTGGGCTTACCGAGAGCCCTGGGTGAAACGGTATCCGGCCTTTGTTTGAGGTCTTTTATAGAAGCTAATGACTGGGCTTGTGCCTCCCTGAGATAAATGACATTATCTCTGAGTGGGCTGACAGGAAGCAGACATGTTAATGGTGAAGCTGCGGGGAAGATCTGTTCGGGTTCTGACAAAAGAGTCAAGAAGGGACCCCTGGTTGTGGTCATTAACACATAATGCATTCTTGTTCTTCCTAAGAGGCCCCTGATAATTGGAAAGCTATTTTAGCCACAAGCACTTAAATCATAAATCTACTACTCCTAGTTCCTTTGCATTTTTAAAAGTCGCAAAGTAATGTGTTTTTAGTTAACAAGTGTGTGATCTGGTTTTTTAAAATGGTGGCAGTTCGAGGCTGGGCGTCCCAGGACGTCTGGAAGAGCCGCCCTTGGAACTGGCTTTATCAGATGGGATCTCTCTTTGTCTTTCATCCTGGCTCCGGCCTTCCCTCTGTTTTAATAAAGCAAAAAAAAAAAAAAAAAAAAAGTGGGGCCAGGGGGAAAAAAAAAAAAAAAAAAAAAAAAAAAAAAAAAAAGTGGGTCCAGGAGCTAAAAAGAAATCGTTTTTATACATGAAGGGGTCTCGTGGGAGAGGGATAAAAATCTATGTTTTATAAGTTGGGGAAAAGATTTTGTTCAGCGATTTGAATGTGATGAAACCTGCCTTTTGAAGTGTATGTTTAAAAAGTCATGGGTATAATTGAGTTTCAGTGCGTTTTAAACTCTGCTTCTTGAACGGAGATAATTGCCATGTTGAACACACTCTAAGGTGTAGAAGAGGTGGAAGGATCATGTTATTCTATTCTTTAATATGAAGCGCTGAAAGTTTTTCATAGTAATTACTGTAGCACAACCTAGTTTTGATTGCCAGCGCTCTGAACTTGCCAGTGATCTGAACATCAAGGGTTCTGCTTGAATACTAAACAGTTTATTCCTAAGTTACTCGTGTAACAGTCTTGTAGAACATAGAAGCCAGAAACTGCGGAAATACTGGGCAATCCCTAGCAATACCACGGTGGAAATAACCCTTCTTCCCCAGGATTCTTGACCAGTAAATAATACTCTCTTAATCTGTACAGTTAAGGTTAGAGCGAGGGGAAGAGAACAGGCGAAATCTTGGCCTCAGAAATGACGTAGGTCGGCATTAGAGGCTAATATTACGGATCACGTTGGTGCCCTGTAACGCGGGTTTCATAGGTGTGGGGATCATTGTTAAGCAGTGAAATTCAGCTGAGTAAATTAATAGATCAAATTGGCTTTAATCAAGGATTCGTGAATGGAGCAGTATCTCATCTAGCAAGTAGAAAGGAGCTCTGAAGAGCTGTAGGAAAGAGGAAAGGTTTTGAAAGGTGGAAAGGGGGGGCGGGAGAAGGAAGTTTATTAGCAGAGCACCTTCCTAAGGGGGCCGGAAGGGACCTGTTGGTTTTCTTACTAGAGCTGATCAGGTAAATGACGGGTTAAAGGCTGCATTCCTGGGAGAGGCTGAAACCGCCATTAGATTTAAGTCTTGCCTTGCTGATGTGGGGCTGAGCACAAGTGACTCCATTTTGGGCCTGTTATTATTCTTATTATTTTTGTAACAGTTGCCCCCCTTTGGTCAGACCTAGCTGAACTGAGAGATGTGATCAGACTTTAAGGCATGAGCACCACTCCCCGCGAACCGTCTGAAGTTCTCCCAGTTCTTGATCCTTCGGGTGGGATTCACAGGTCGCGACCTCAGGCTCACCAGTTTTTAGTGGGTCATTTTCTTCCTTCCTTTTCTGGCATTCCAGTCTTAGGGAGCTCATTTGCTTGGTGGTTAGCGGTTGCGAACATGCCTGGAAAGCTTCTGAGAGAATACATGCAGCGTGCCAGGGGGATGACTGTGATTATAAGAAGAAGGATAATTCCCAGTGCCTGGAGTGCACTTTGAAGCCATGCTCCCCAACACCCAAACCAAAGTCAGGTAATTCAGAGAAAGACTCTGCTAAAGGGGTCACTCTGTAAGCTAAGGAACTTGCTCAGTGATCTTCAGTCATTGAGTTTCAGCTTCCTGGGACACGTTAATCCAGGCACAGCAGGTGGTGTTTGCTACAACGTAGACACCTCCTTGTTCAGCTAAAAGATAAGCAAGGGCTGTCCTCTTACCAAGAATAACTTTGGCCGGAGAGTCTAGGATGTTTTGGGGACAGGTTTTGCATTAGCAGTGGATTCTGTAATATTTCCTAGAGTTAAGGATGCGCTCCTGATCATAGCCTCATATTTATTCCTGACCCGGGAAATCGAGACCTGCCAAAGGGAGCTCATTTTAATCGTGAAAGTGTCCTGGTACAGCCATGGAGGCCAATAACATTTCAGGGTTTCTTGATTATACAGATGGTTTTATTCCGGTGACTCTTGACTTGTATTCCTTTCTTTGCACCCAAAGAAGTGTAGAGTTCCCAGGGTTTTGGGGTATTAACCAGAGATGTGGAAACAGACCCTTATGGTTAGGGAGTCAGGTCAAATAGGGGAGGGAAACTGAGGCAGGAACATAGTGGCAGTTCCAACAGTTGTTTGGAGGTGGATGCCCTCCTTCACAGTGGCCTGGGAGATACGGATGATGGTCTTATCTTTTCAGGCCAGTGCCAGAATAAAGGAAGGAGAGAGAAGAAGGAACTTTGAGGTTTAAAGTGTGAAGTCTTGGTCCAGCATCTTGGAGAGAAGCAGTGAACCTCAATGTTGGCTACTTGTTTTCCTAGTCAATTTGATTTTGAGGTTTCCAGCTGGAGTTCAGGACCTGTCAGGTGGAGACTTCTTCAGCTATGAGCTAGGTTGTGTAACCGAGGTTCAAATCTCTGAGGTTTGGCTGCCATCCGGGTAGTGAGGGAAACCTGGTACATCCTTCCAAGGATACTTACGGGCAGTCTTTGTTCTTAGTGATTCCGAATCAGTAGGGTTAGGAGAAAATTGGAAACACTAGTTGGAGTTGTAGCCAGATATTGTAAGAAACCGGAGGAATTCAGGGCCCAGTTCAGTTACAGGTAAATAACAAAATCTCCGAGGCAATTAATGGGATTAGAATCTAATATAGAGGTAAATCTAATGTAGAGATAAAGGCAAACATTTTGTCTCTGCGGTTATTTCCATTTTGTACCCAAAACAGTCACAGTAAAAGTCATTTGTTTGCTTTAAACTTGGCCTGGTTATTTGCATAAGTGCAGCAAGATTAGTGATTGACCAAAAATGGTCTTTTTCAGCCTGCTTTGCTGGAACCTTGTAAATAAGGTACCATGCCAGCTTTTCCCAAGGGCTTTATTGGCTCCTTAAAGTCAACCTCAGTTTTTAAAAACACTCTAGTCCTGAGCCTATGCACATGTCTCTCAAATACAAAGTTACAGTAAAAGTCTTGATAATATAACCGGTGTTTCCAATCGTGTCCTGTTACAAAGAGAATGGATTCTCATTGAACTTATGTAAATAACTATTTTGCCATAAAAACAATACTCAAGTTTCCAAATGCTGAAGAAATCGGAGGATGAAAGTAAATGTTTAATCTTTGTTCACGAAGGTATACTCTACCAAATTATTGTAAGTCATACATAGCTTAAGGGAAAAAGTTTCCTCAAATCTGGAAAAATAACATTAAAGAACTAGCAGTATTTCACGTAAGAAGTCATAAAAATTATAATCATCCTCCTCAGTTCATTCAGTCCCATGTTATTAATTTTTGTTCTGCTTGAATCCACATTTTCCATTAGTTCTGGAAATTCTTAACCAGTTCATTTTTATGATCTTAAAGTTACCAGAAACCCGTGTTTGCCACAGTCCTTATTTTGAAGCCTTGAAGATGATGTGCCTTTGCAGGAACACATTTGTGAAAACATCTGGGTGAAACTATCTGAAAGTGAAAAGACTTAAGGAAAATGTCCATTGTTAAAGAACAGATGAGAGTTCATTGTAAGGGGATTGACAAGGAAATTTGGTTATTTCTGTCACACACGTTTTAAGATGATACCTGGAATTATGATGACAATATTGTTATACCAGGATATACTGGACTTTAGGAATTTTATACACAGTTTCTGGAACACTTATATACCTATACAAATAACATAAAGAAGTCTTGGTTTGGGGGAGGGGGAAAAGAAGTCTTAGGTTTTTTTTTTTTTTTTTTTGAAAATGCTTCCCATGTAATTCAGGATAGCAAATAAACCTACTTGGTTTCACATCTCCCTTTTTACAAGGAGAGAAAACAAATCTTTTCAGATGTTTTAGGGACCCTCTAAAAAATCTCAAAGTTAGTTCTTAGACTTCATTTAGGATTTAATTTGGGGAAGTTTGTCAAAAATATCAAAGGTTTTGGGGCGCCTGGGTGGCACAGCGGTTAAGCGCCTGCCTTCGGCTCAGGGCGTGATCCCGGCGTTCCGGGATCGAGCCCCACATCAGGCTCCTCCACTATGAGCCTGCTTCTTCCTCTCCCACTCCGCCTGCTTGTGTTCCCTCTCTCGCTGGCTGTCTCTATCTCTGTCAAATAAATAAATAAAATCTTAAAAAAAAAAAAAATATCAAAGGTTTTAAAATACTTGGTCAAGTAAGATTTTATGTCGCTGTGAAACAGTGTGGTTAAACATCTCTGGAACCATAGGGGCAGATGAAGAAGAGTTCACAGGCAGGGGCACCTGGCTAGCTCAGTAGAGCATGGGACTCTTTATCTCAGGCTCATGAGTTCAAGCCTCACGTTGTGCATAGAGCTCACTTAAAAAAATAAGTAAAATAAAGACTTCACAGGCAAATACAGAACGTTAATTAGTTGTACAATGTCTTATAGTCCAGTAATCTAAGAAAACTCAGCAGGTGAAAGAATACTAAGGTTTAGTTCTATATAAATACACATCTTACATTAAAGCTTATTTGTAAAAGCCTCGTTAACAAATTTCAATCTTATTCAGCTTGATCATGCATAAAATTCTTTTCCCCCAATTTTTTATCTCGCAGACTTTCTTTTTTCCATTCAGATACTGTCATCTGTTTTTCCTTTTTCATCCAGAAATAGCCACCCTTGCTTTAGGACAAAAGTACTTTTCTTTTCTCTCAACAAAATGCATCTCCATTCCTCATAGCTTTTTTTTTTTTTTTTTAAACCACATCCTACTTTCTTTGCATACAGAGACGTTTCCCTTATTGTTTCTAGTAGCTTCAATTACATACATTAGAATTTTTAGCCCTCTAAAACTTTACCTTCTCGTGAAGATTAAGAAGTAAATAATCGTGCACTGTTTTTTCAGTAGCATTCTGTGGCTTGGCAAGTTTATAAATACCAGAATTTCTAGAAATAAATGTTTCCTCATCGTAAATTCATTGTGGCACAAAACATGTTTACTATTGGACCCAAATATCTTTAGTTCCTCTATAAAAGAAGCCCAAAGTGGATAAACCTAGTTTGAGTAATGTTCCGTGTTTTGTTTTGTTTGGAGAGGATCTAGATATTTATTCAGTGGCCCTGACCTAATTTATCATTTAACTTCGCAGAAGTTTGTTTCAAGTAGCCAAAAAATTTTGGAGACAGGTTGCTGAAAAGCTGACAGAGAAACTTTATCTCCTTTGCATCTATTTAAATTATTTGTTCTTAACAATTATGTTTAATTGCCTATGAAAATTTCATTAGATAGTAGACCCAGTCAGTCATCACCCCGGGTCATTTTTCTGGTTGACAGATGTAGCAGAGATAACATGAACTTACTTGATTAGGAGGAAAAGTTGCACGTCTGCATTATATTCGTTGTTGAGAACTCTGAAGACACACCTGTGTTCATTAAACCAACAACCTCAATCTAGTTGTAGAAAAGATTATTTTAGATCACATGACCTTGAACAAAAGAGTTGGGGTTTCTATATTTTTTGAGAGTTTTAGGAATCTTTCCACAAAGACTTTAGAAGTCTGTTCTTCCCCTCTGGGTATGGTTTTATTTTAGTTTAAGGGGGAGGGCCGAAAAACATCCTATCATGCTCTGAATAATAGTGTCCAGTTTGGCCATCTACTGAAAAAAAAAATCCTATGAAATATTTTGTCACTTTCACCTGGGACAAACAGCAAATATTTCTGGTAGTCTTAAACAACCCCTTGGACACAAGAGGTGTCCCCAAAGAGGGTGCAAAATATATTTTATTCTCTACTGGGTGCTACAGAGATTTGGGGGAGCTGACTCTGGGAAGAATTTTCATCCTTAGCTGGCTTTTGTTAGTTTTCCCAGGATCCCGTCTGTAGGATTCTAGTTGGGTTTAAAGTGTGCGCCAGAATTTGGCACGGCTTTTCATTCATTTTAACTTTGGTTTCCCCTTGGCTTTTAAAAGGAGTAACACAGCAGTCTACCAGATAATTCTCCTCAGCTCTGGGAAGGGCCTATACCGGGTCTTCCAAGAGTAAAGGGTTGTCTGTAAGACCTCTCATTTGGTAGATTTTGTTTGTTGTCATGTTCTGTAGTCTTTTCGAAGTGTTCACCTATTGTCATGACCTCATTCCATCTTCTCCCTTTTTATTAATTCATTAATCTTACAAGATAATCTGTCCACAGAAACATTTGAGGCTGTCCCCTTGGGTTTAGGACATTTTGAAACTATGGCCCTTAGTTTGGCCCTTGGCCAAGGAGTGAAAGATACCTGAAGAGGGTCACCTGGAGCCTTGGGTGGTCTTAATTTAAAACTGTTTACTAGTCTTTTCAGAGTGAAAAGTGGATTTAGATAAAGGGTCAAGGGTGGAGGAGAGCAGTAGGAGTTACCTCGGGCTTCAGGTTTTTTGTTCGAGGTACCTTTTGTAACAAACTTTTAAGTTTTCATTGACCCTTTGCAATGAATCTTTCAGTGTAGCTATTTTGGAATTTTGAAGACTTCAGAGGCTTAAAACGGATAACCCATTCCATTTGCTGGATTTGGAAACCCTTGCTTTTAAGCCTACTTTTTCCATGATCAACTCTAATTTGAGCATTCCAATAATGGCCATTCTGAGTTCCCCGTAGGACCCTGGCCACAAATGGAGCTTAACCCACATTTGTCTCTGGCCATAGTTTGGAGCCCCCAAACCTTACAGTTACCTAGCCAAGCTCTTAGGACAGAAAACAAGCTCAGTAAGGTTTTTGCCATTTTTCATTGATCTATAGCTTCTGGTACCCTAGTTCCTAGACCCCAAATAAGTAGGTATGCCAGAAGGTGGTACACTTAACTCTTTGGGTTTTAGGGATCTCTCTCTCTCTCTCTTTTTTTCTTTTTTGATAAGTCTGACTATCTTAGAGCCAACTAATACCTAAGAGGGATGTGTCACTGGGTTGGGGATCGTGTGTTGTTGTGCCTTGTACCTTGTTGCATGGAAATTTTCTTGAGGTTGGCAGGTGACCTAGTGTCAATCTTACCCTCTTCCATCAACTTACCCTAACATGGAAGTCTCTGAGTTAGGTGGTGAGCGCTGTAACAGCTTTTAAGTGCTTGACCCGTGCTATCGGTTTTATGGCTTTTTGTGTTTCTGTTGTGTTTTGTTTTTGTTTTTGATTTTTTGGTCTTCCCATGAACAGTATAGCCTTGACTTAAAACAAAATTTTATTCACCCAAGGCCTCACACTATCAGGCACAGTCCTGCTTAAATCAGACCCAGTCCAGTCCTGGGCCCACTCTGGTTTTTTAAGTTGGACTCAGCCACTGCCACCGAATCTCTGAAACAGCAAAATGCAACTGAGTAACTTTAGAAATCAAATTGGCTGAATTGAAGGATTCGTGAATTGGGCAGCATCCTGTCTAGAAAACGGAAAGGAGCTCTGGAGAGCCATAGAAAAGGAAAGGTTTTTATTTTTAATTTTAATTTTTTAAAGATTTTATTTATTTATTTGACAGAGAGAGACAGCGAGAGAGGGAACACAAGGAGAGTGAGAGGGAGAAACAGGCTTCCCGCGGAGCAGGGAGCCCGATGCGGGGCTCCATCCCAGGGCGACCTGAGCTGAAGGCAGACGCTTAACGGCTGAGCCACCCAGGCACCCCAAGGAAAGGTTTTTAAAGGTAGGGAAAGGTTGCAGGAAAAGGAAGTTTATTAGCACAGGGTTTTGTTTCGGGCAGGGTTGCCTTCCTAAGGGGGACGGAAGGGGTCTCTTAGACAGATTTTCTCACTTGTGCTGACCAGGTAATCCCAGGTCACCTAGTTAAAGATTACATTCCTGGAAGAGGTTAAAACTTCAGTTAGATAATGTATTAAGGGTTGTTTTGCTGACGTGGGGCTTGACATAAGTGACTCCATTTTGAGTCTGTTGTTTCTTTTTTAGCAATATGTTATAATTGCATAAATAGATGTTGGGTTGGGAGTAGACAGGAAATATCTAGTTGGTATGGGCTTTATTTCTTTTAAAATAAGTGTCATGGTGGATTTTTTTGTTCCACTAGGCAGCAGGGTAAATGGGGTCCCCAGGGCCCTGGCCCCTCCCCCGCTCAATTCTCTGTCCCCACTGAGGTTTCACTAAATGCCTTCTTGCTGTCTGTTGCAAGTTCTTTTTCATTTAAACTAAAGGTTTTTGGCAAGGGGAACAAAGCTTTTGCAACTGAATGGAAGGTTGTTAAACTGTTCATCGTCTGTTGACCAGCAGTTGGGCTGTTTGTAATGTTTTTTTTGAGAACTCAAAGGATCTTCAAGAGGGTGGGATTGGCTCGTTGCTGTTCTTGCTGAATTCTGCTTATGTGCTAAGTTTTGGTTAGAGACACCTTTGGTCGCGAATTAAAAGAGATGATGGGTTTCGCCTAAAGAGCTGACATGGTCACAAAGCAAATATGTTTTGATAGGTCAGTGGGCCTTGAAGTACCTGGATCGCATTTGGTATTCAGAAGGCTTTTCCCCACAATGAAGCTAGATAAAGATTTAAAAATGCGTATTATAGCTGTAAGCGAGAACTCCAAGGGAATGATGTTTCGGTTGGAACCATTGAGTTTGAAGTGATGAATAAATACCACTGCTGATTTCTCAGAGCTGTTCCTTTTTATCCCCCTCCTCCTCAGTCTGATGCTTCTTCACTGTGACTATTGTAGCTCAGCCAGTGAGCTTCTTTGCTCCTGGGAATCCTCATTGTCACTAGTACCATAAGAAAAATGTGCCTCCAGGGACATGTAGGCCTCTTCCAATAACGCCATACGAATGCAGCTTTTACAGTTTCCAAATGTATTGATTATATTTTGTGTTGTATATAATGATTTTTAGAAAGCAGATATTTAGGTTGTGGAACTGGCTCATTATGTTAACCAGAGAGCAGATGGCGTGGTGCCACAGACGTATAATTTTACTTAAAGGGACTTTTAAGGTTTTGATGTGTTTTCTTTTCCTCTTATTTCCCTGATGGCTTCTTTTTATTGAAGGGTAACTTAAGGAGACCTGGTAGCAATTTTACTGCCTTCCCCTGACAGTTTGAAATAATAGCGTGGTCTTTGGTTGCTCTCCTCTTCCCCCACTCAACTTGATTCTGGTTTTTGTCGTGTGGCAGTGAATTAAGGAAAAAAAAAAAAAAAGTGTTTGTAGTATGTTTTAAGAAATGGACTCTTTTATATGCTTCAATTAGCAACAGACGACAAAGTTCCAATTGGTCACACTTTCATAAACTTCTAGAAGTCACAGTTCGTCCTTTTGATTAAAGAACACTGGTTTGGTTTCTTAGGAAAAGCACATCTGGCTCTCTGGTTCTTTTAGGTACACCTTTTTGGCTTTCTTGCGCCTTTAGTCACCGAAGGGTCAAAGGTCGTGTCTGAGTCATTCCTAGTTAGGTTAGCAAGCTTTCCCTTCTTTGGGTTGCTCCACCCCCCACCACACACCCCCCCAGTTGGAATTCACTTGGCCTAAAAATACCATTGATTTCTCTGCCTGGATTTTACAGTTTGACCCATTCTTCTCCTGGGACATCATCAGGGTGAGTTGGAGAGCATCTCCTCACTTTTGTTTTGCAAGAGTGTCGGAAGCCAGACCGGATGACTTTTGGATTTCCTGTCACCTCCTTGGCTGATGTTTAGGGATGGCTCATGTTAAAAGCAACAATAATGTTTGAATTGGAAGGCTTGAAGCCTTGGGTTTTCATTCTTCATGGAGAACTGTTTATTTGTGTGTGGTTCACCGCAGTACATGGATAATACTATCAAATCTATGCTTTATTATAGGCTTATGACTAGCACAGCACTTCAGCTCTGTTTTCTGTGTTTTCGTTCCTCGCCAATTCTTTTGTGATGGAAATGAAATTAGAACTGAATCTTTGCAACCAAGGGGAAAATAGGCACAACAAATAGAAGTTGTCCCGTGAGCCAGTTTAGAAGTAAGCAGTGGTGATGGAAGAAAATATACCTATATATACATATATATATGTATATATATACTTAAGTAAGCGAAATGTATAGAAAAGTCCTTCAGTTTCGCTTTTCCGTGAAGATCTCTGGCCACTGAGCCCAGCAATTTGACAGATGGAGGGCTTTCCCCCCTCTGTGCTGTTTCCCATCTTCAGTAACTGATTGAAAAGCGATTCACATTCCCAAACCTTCACACTGCTTTGAAGGTGGAATCCGAGTTAAGTAATATGGTTTGCTTCTGCTCCCCAAAGGGAACAACATGATTTAAAAACAGCAATCGAGCTTTTCCGCATCAAACTCCATTTGGCCACTTGTCTCCATTTACATTCCTTGCCCAAATCCTTCACCAGCCTTTCCGTGATGCCGCAGCAGATGCCAGACACTGAAGTAGAAAGCGAGCAGCTGTTTCCATTACTCCATTGCTGGATTATCCTCCGCAATCTGCTTGCTTTCTCTCTCCCCTCCCGCCCCCCCAAGTCTCTAATTAT
>NW_024426663.1:66624779-66636615 GCF_017311325.1 Ursus maritimus
CCCCCCCCCCCCCCCCCCCCCCCCCCCGCTACTTTTAAAAGAAAGGAACCTTCTCTCCCGCCGACTTTTGCATGCTCCGGTTTATCAGGCTGCAGGTTTTCTATCTTATCGGGGCCCCTGCTTTGCTCGGAAGGAAGGCCGGTTTATTGTTCAAGACTGCGGCAGATGGGAGCGCCGGGGCCCGGGGGCGTGGCTGCTCGCGCCGCTGCCCGCACGCGCGCGCTCCCGGTGGGGGTGTGTGTGGCGGGGACGCGCGCAGCCGGGGGCGCGCCCTCCTTCCCGCCCAGCCCCCGTTTATAGCTCTGAGCGCTGTAAATCTGTCAGCTCTTCGCGACGCCCTCACCTCTTTCTTCATTTGCTCCGGCTTCTAGTTTGACAACGTTCCCCCGAGGCGGAATTCTAATCTGCTTCCAATTAGTTGCAAAATGTGACTGAAATTTCCACATTATGACTGCTGTTTTACTTGCACGCACACATCTAGAAACAAATTAATGCTCTTGAATATTTATTTTTTGAGCCCTTGGATTTACTTTAAGAGGAAGAGTTTCCAACTGTTTGGAATGTCTTCCAGGATTTGCATCTTTTTCCCCTTCCAAGCCTCCTGTATTGGGTTTATTAAAAAAAAAAGAAAAGAAAGAAAGAAAGCACAACAACTGTGGTGGGGTCTCCCCACCTCTTAATAAGCCTTTTCCATCTTGTCAAGATTTCTCCAAATGTATTACATATGTTTGTTATGCAAATAAATTGTGTAGCATTTCTAAAATAAACAAAACAAGGTTGTTGGCCTAAGTTTAATGGAGGGGTCCCGGTGTCACGTTTTATTGTTTCAATACAACACAGATACACACAAATTCACTTCTAAATTTAGCTTAAGTCTATTTGGCCCAAACACTAAAGACTTGTTACACTCTTTAAATTGCTTTTCATTTGATATTCAAAAGCTATAAGCCCCAGGTAAACGAATTGGGTGATTGATTAATTAATTGGCTTAGCAAATACAGGGCCAGCATTAAAGATGCCACTGTGGGCGGGAATGTTATCCCGCAAGTTTGTGCCCAAATCCCGAGCCTATCCTGGAAGCCCATGGATCTTGGGGGCTGCGGTAGGCATAGTAAGTCTTGTGGGTTTAGTACCCCTTCTCCCTGTACATAATCCACTGTGAGACCGCACGCTGGACTCGGGGCTCTGGGATGGTTCTCCTTTGAGGGAGATCGTTACTCCCAACCCCATTTACTCCTTTTCAGTGATCTTTTTTTTAAGTGAAAATATAGACTCATCTGATTATATGTAAATATTAGAGGTATTTAGATCTTGGTTGCTGAGAGGTCAAGTTTACCTTTATTTCTCACTTGCCTTACACACTACTTTCTCGTATGCGGGTGATCAGTACCAAGGCAGTGGATCGCTGGCTTTGTATTTACAGGAAGATGGTATTCTTAAGCAATGTAATCTGGTGTATTTTATAGTTCTCAGCATCCTGGCAGATTGATGTCAACAATAATAATGATTTTTGAAGTGTGGAGAGTTTTACTGATGCTAGAGTGGTTATGTTGATCACATTACTTTGTGTTAGTTTTAAATAACACCTTCACATGCAAAAAATCAGTTGTCCCCCCCCATCATCACATATAATCATAAAAGCCCTACATTGATTTATCAACTCTTTTTGGTACATACCCGTTTCAGTCCCTGTAATCAGGTGATGGGGGCATATATTTCACTTTGTCTAAAACAAAGTTCATTTTAATATTTGCTATATATGGAGTATATGTAAGTTATTTTATTTAAAAACTTTGTAGCTGTGGCAGAATTGCGCAAAAGAAGTAGGACCGCTCTTTGTACTGCTTCTTTTCTTCCTACTCCCTGACTGGTTGTAGAAAACACAGCCAGATTGAAATCCTTAAAAATTTAAAATGTGGGCCTTTCAGACTGTAGAGACCTCCTGGGTTAAAAAAAAAAGGAAAGAAAAGAAATTAGTGGCCCCATAGTGAAATGCTCACAATAGGCACGATTGTGCTAGGCCCTCAAGTCCCGGGGTTCACTAATTACCCATTAATGAGGTCAGTCTGCCCCGGCTTTTTCCCTACCTTGGGAGGAAAAGCACACAAGACAGTTGGAGTTCAAGTGGATCTTGCTGTATTTGCAACTTAGCATAAATGCTTTGAAGGCCCCCAGGGCGCTTAATTGGGGCTGGGCATTTTTGTTTTGGGGGAGACTGCACACAGCTCCCCATTGTGCACGTAGAACCCAGTGCGCGTCTTGGAAGCATGACATGCTTTTGTTGACGGTGCATAGGTTTATAAACTCCAAATGAGCTTATTGCCTTTTAACCATTGGGAGCACCAAATAATGGAGGAACCTAGAAGTCTCTGGATTGGATAGCCGCCAAGCAGTTAAAAAAAAAAAAAAAAGAATGAATGGTTTAATTGTAGAGCAAACCATTTGTTTACAGATTAAGATTTATTAGGTCACCAAATCCTATGGACCAGGAGGTGAAAGAAGGAGGCTGTAAGGTATAGGGCTTGAATGCCCAGGGTTCCGTATCATGATCCTGCTCAGCTATTTTTACCCCTGTTTTTCTCAGAAGAAGAAGGAATTGTTGAATGGTGAGAACTGCCTGGCCAAGTGTACTTTTTAGCTGTAGCGAGAGAGGAGGGGAGGAAGGCAGAGGCAGGTTGTTTCTTTGCTGTCTTGTTCAGAAGCTAAAAAACTTAAGGTTCTTTCAACCGAGAGAGAGGGACAATGGCTCTCGGTGAATTTTCCCGTTTGTTCAGATGAGGGGGAATGGTGGTGGTCTTGGCGCTGGTGGAGGAGGTGGGAGTATAAAGTGGAAAGAAGGTATGTGGGAAAGCGGGTGGTGATTGGGAAGCCTTTGTGAGAACAGCCCTAGACAATGCCTTCTGGGGAATAATTGGGACCGGTTACAGAAATTCCCCACTATTTCTTTAGTTAGTGGCCATGGTACTCAATAGAGGGGAACTCTCCAGCAACGGCATTGAAGGGGTCCAGGAATTTGGGGGGGACACGCTGTTCGCTGTTTCAGGATGTGTCTTTCGTTTTTAGGACTAGATTCTATTCAACAATGGAAGACCAGAAATCCTGGCATTCCTTCCCATTGTGGTTGCAGATTGCCCTCCTAATCCTTTTATGAATCACAGGCTTAAGGAAATCACTAGTAAAGTGTTGTTTTCGAAAAGTATCATTTTGAACACTCCTCGGTTCACTGTTTTTATTTTTGCATTCATTTTCTTGGGAGTGAAACCCTTTTATCTCAAAGTGCTCTTTTGTGTATAAACTGTCACTGGAATAACAACTCAGGATACTTAAAAGTATTGTTGCTACATGATGTCTTTGTGTTCTGTTTGGCCATGAAAAAGCGCATTCCTTCTGGAACGTTACAGTTATTTGTTATTTGATGCCTATATGAAAAATTGAACTTTAAGTGCACTGAATTGGCTTCATGTGATCTTGGTTGTTTTTTTGTTTTGTTTTGTTTTTTTTTTTTTTTTTTCATTTTTCTCCTTACTAAGATCTGGTCCTGCTAGTTTGGTATCACGATCGCTTTAAAGAAGGCTTCATTCTCGAGTCGAAATCATGGCTGATCGCTTCATTTTACAAATCTTTCTCTTTTGGGCAAGGGGTTGGTGAGCAGCAGGAGGAAAAAAGGGTAAAAGGTCGAAGTGGTTTCCGTCTTGTCAAAGTGGTGACTTTTCACTGTATTCTTATTCATTCCGGATCCTTTTCTGTTAATATTTTCTATATTAGCGAACCTGGATTTTACTTCTCTGAGCACCCAGCGTAGTTTTCAAAACTTTAAACTTTGAAATCATGAAATGTATCACTCTCACAGTCACCAAGTTGATTACATTTGTGTGAAGGTGTTTTTAAAGCAATCATGCAAAAAAGAAAAAAATCACCTTTTACTAAAGCTGTAAATCCCTGCAAATGCTCCCCTAAATTTGATTTCTTTGGGTGTTGTTTGACTGTTACTTTGTGCTCAGCCTGCGTTTACTTAGCAAACCAAAACAAAAGTGCAAAGATGAAAAAACGTGGCTCATGTGAATATTTATGATAGCTTAGAGGCTTGGCAAACTTGAAGTCTCTTTACAGCTTTCATCCCTCCCGGACAGAAAGACTTTTACCAAATTGTCAGCGCCTGCCCAATGGGAATGCTTGTGGGGGTTTTAAAAACCCCCTGAGCATCCTGGGTATTTCAGGGAGTTTGGCCCACGTTCACATGGGCATACAGAACATAAAGAACGGGGAGTGGGTCAGTACGCAGCTTCCTGCATTGTAATGAGAGTTCCCCATGTCTCTGCTTCCTCCTTGCTGACCTGTTCTGTGTGTTGTTGGAGGGGATGCTTTCTGTTGCCCATTGAGACGTGAAAGGAAGAATGCTAACCTTTTTAAGATGCTCTGAAAATGATTTTGACGCCACAGTCCAGTCCTTTCTGTCTTAGCTCATATTAAAAGCTCACTTCAAGTCTCCTTTGAAAGGCTAACGTAGGCTTCCAGAAGCCCACTCTACACATTCACTCATGTGTCTTATTTCCTTGTAAAAGCCAGTGTTGTCCACTTCCCTGGAGCTAGTCCCTCTCCAGAATTCCTAATGGCAGACAGTCCTGTGCAGGGTGAGATGGGCAGGGGTTCGGTCATACCTACAGCTGTTTACCGGGGATGGAATGACAACGCGGAATCGCTTGCGTTTTTTGGATCGCAGCTAAGGGCATGGAATCTTAGACCTGTCCAGCTTTCCTTTTCCTGACACTTGCAGTGAAACCTGAAGCGGTTCGAAGACTTTCATTCTTGAAAAAAAATCCAGAACATGCCCAGCGTCCTCAGGTCCCATTTCCAGTGGAGTTCCCCCTCCTGGGCTCTACGGAGCTTTTCGGGTCACCTCTGAGTTGGGCGCGCAGAGTGTCAGCGCCCGCTGTAGCAGGAGGGAATTCAGTGGCGGCGGCCAACTAGGGACTGTGTTATCTTTTGTCTGTAGAATAAATTGTGACAGGTCTTTAGAGACTTGCGTTTTGGACGTGCTGTAACTCACTTCGCGAGCTGCGGGGTAATCCTGACTGTGCGAACGTTCTGTGCAATGAGGTGTAGTTGCCCCCGTGCTATCGGAGCCCGAATGTGCGTGCGTAATTGGAGAGATTATCACAGACTGTTCTGCTGTGCTGGATGTAGTTTAAATCCTAGCACTGAGCGCGGCATTTACTTTCTCAGCTTACCCACAAAATCTGTGACTAATTTAGTGAATGTGAAGATTTGAGTCCAGATGGTTAGGTTTAATTGTGAAAACTGGAAAGATTTCAAAGTACCCTTTAGGGGGAGCACAGGAAACAACAACTGAACAACAAAAAAGAATGAAGAGTAACCGGGAGTCCCTAAATATAGCATATTTGTCTATTCTAGATTTTGAAGCATACATACGTACCTGTGGGTCTCCAGTCCAGGGCGAGCTTGAAGAATTTATTGTAGCAGTCAGTGTACCCAGAGAGGGTCAAGAAGGGGTTTTTAATGTTTAATGGCTTCGGATGGTCTAGGTCAGGTGTTTGTTCATTTGTGTATGTTTGGCCTTTCTTGGGCTCAAAATAGGTTTCCTCTCAAGTGTGTGGACAAGAGGTGGCTTCCCTGTCACCCTTGGTTCTTGCTTGGTTCAAGAGCCTTGGCAGTTACCTCATGAAACCTGAGGGCAATGGCGCTCTTGCCTGGCGGGTGTCCCCTCGCTGGGGTGCTCTCTGAGGCCTGGGCCTGCCTGCTTTTTCAGAACTGCCCCCATGAAGCTCACGGAGGGAGCCCAGTTCTGTGGAAGGACGTGCCTTCTTGGTTGCATCCATTTATCCTTCACTGTTGCTCATGTGCCCGAGTGAGTCCAAGAATTGGAGCGGATGCTTTCCAAGTGACTCGAGACCTGGTTGCCTCAGATCCAAGCTTAAAGGATAGAAATTGGCCCTTTCCTCTGTTGTTGTTGGGATACCACTGACCTAAATCTTGGGTCAATAAATTAGCTTTGAAATTGGTAGGCTGCTTGGGCTCTGTGGCAAACTTTATATTACCTGGCATCGTAAGGACAGGTAGAGGCAAGAAGAGTAAACTTAGGTATCATGGACAGAAGGTTAGACCATGGGGCTACTGATAAGTTCTGCTTTGTTCCAGTGGAATGCCTGGGATTTATGGCATGGTGATCTCTAAGGCCAAGCAGGTAGACACATTTCTGTCACAGGAAAGGAAATATGTCCACATATTTATACATAAACTAACATTTCATAATATTCAGAAAACCTGGAGAAATGAGGTAAATTTATTTGTGTAGCATATATCTGTTGTTCTAACCTTTAATTATTGAGCCCAAAGCATCTCAAAATGGCCAAAGGAATGAGCATGAGGTTGTCTTCCATGGTGAGGAAGATAAGCAGAAGACCAGCTGTGTGGGGCCAGTGATTTTGATCATGGAAGGTCTAGGAAATAGAGGCCTAGAGAAAGTGTTTCCCAAGGAGGAGTGAGTGTAGATCTTTGAGGCTGTTATCATTGGTCGTATGGAAAGCAAGATAAACAGAAGGTCAGCTGCCTCAGAGTAGAAGTGGTCTTTGCCTTGTTCCTCTTGGCGAAGTTCCTTCTAAAAATAGCCTTTTTTGGGGGGTACTTGGGTGGCTCAGTCAGTAAGCATCTGCCATCAGCTCAGGTCATGATCCCAGGGCCTGGGATCAAGCCCCGCATCAGGCTCCCTGATCAGGGGGGCATCTGCTTCTCCCTCTCCCTCTACTCTATACCCCCACCCCTAGCTCATGTTCTCTCTCTCTCTCAAATAAATAAATAAAATCTTTTAAAAAAAATTCGTTTTACCGTCTCCTATCTCCCTATCTGCTTAGAGCCTCATTTTTCTCCATTTATCAATAGTTTTGCACTCTGCTAGCAGTCCATTGAATGACCCGTAAGGTGATTTTAAGACAGTGCCACTACCTCGTTGTGAGTAGACTTTTGAAGGCTCAAGGGGGTGGAATTCTCTTTCCAGGGAGAATGTCTGGTAGGAGCAGAGGCAGGAGAATGTCTGCCAGGGAATGTCTGGTAGGAGGAGAGGCAGGAGGACTTGCCCAGTATCTTCTTTTCTGCCCCCAAAACTGGTTTTTTACAAAGCTGGTTTTGGACAGTGCCTCTCCTGTAGATGTTTCTTAGTACGTTTGAAGCTAAAAAGCAAGGTTTAAATGATGAGGTTGAAGCAGGGTCTGACATAACTCCTTGCCCCACCCCCACACCTTGATTTCACAATGGATATTTTTAAAGGGAGTTTTATAACTTATGGAAGGAGTGTGTTTCCAATAAGAACCTGATAGACATAGGAGATCCTAAGGAATGATACTGCCATTAAGTTATACAGGCTTGAGAGTAGGATAAATATCATATTTTTATTTTCTGTATTAATATATTTTATATATATACATTTTTATAAGATGTATTTTCTTAGTCTGTATATTTCTAATATAGCTGATGAATTTGATTTGAGGAATAGAAATAATGTGCATAACTCAAGATGTTTGTGAGGGCACCTGTACAAGGTCAAGGGTACTGGGATTCTTGGGACACAGGTCAGAAAGGTAGTGGGACATAAACTCACCAGTGTACCTCTCAACTCCTCTCGATTCACCACAGGACAGAGGTCCTCATAGTTTGTGCAGGCAGTGAGTGGTACCTCTTATTTCCTCTGAAGCTTTGACCTGGAAATACACAGTTATGTATTCTTGCTACTGGAAATCCTGTAGGACCTGGTGGAGAAGAGCTTCACTGGAAAAATGGAGTAGAAGATTTGCCTCCTTGTGGAGAACCTCTTCTGTAGACATTTCTTTACGATCTTTGACTTTGACGGTGGGCACCGTGTATTTAAGAGGGGAGGTTGAAGCAGCTGTGACGTGGCTCTGGTTTGCAGCCCAGTTACAGGGTGGAGTGTTGTATCAAGTGCACACTTGAGGTGGGAGAGAAAGAACAGATTCGGCGCCTGACGGTGACTTGAGGGGCACCAAGGCCCGGTCTCCCGGTGATGGGATGTTTGCACTTTTTTCTGGATGTGCTTCCTGGTCTCGCTCTTGGCTGACGGCTCGTGCTGCGAAATCCACCCAGATAATAACACACGGAATGCGTTTCAGGCAGACCATGCCCAGATTGGACTGGGAGCTGGGCACAGGCCAGATCACGTGGGGCTTTGGAGGTCATGGTGAAGAGTTGGGATTTGGGTTTGAATACAATGAGAAGCCTTTATAGAATTTTGAGCAAGGGAGAGAGGGACATGATTGGGTTTGTTTCTGAAAACTTGCAGTTGACTGCCGTGGGGAGAATGACTCTAGAGAGGCAAGAAGAGAAAGAAAGGGGGGGAATCCATTGCAAGGCTTTTTCAGGGGTCCTGGCGAGATAGGAGGGGATGGACTTGGTCGTGGAGGTGGTGAGAAGCGCTCACGATGTCTAAGGTAATGAAGGACTCGGATGTGAGTGTGAGAGGATGACACTTAAGGATAACATCCAGAGTTTTGGGGGTGGGCGGGGTCAAGAGTTGGGACGTACTTTGGATGTACTACGTGGCTGCCAAGTGACGATACTCAATCTGTGCTGGGGGCACAGATCGGGAGAAGCGGGCAGTATACAAGTGGACTAACCACAGGGGGCCTGGAAGAGGTCACCCACCGACCGTAGTTGGGAAAGATGAGGCCAGGGCCGAGCCATGGAGCAGGCATCGGGGAGCCGGCATTTTGTCCACTGGGGAGCAAGAGAACCCGTCTAGTCTGGTGCTTCTTCCCAAAGCCAATGAAGACATTCTAGCAAGAAGGGTGTAATCAGATGTGTCAAAGGCCGCCAAGCAGTCAGGTTAAGATGAGACGCAGAAGTGAGTGCTGCCTTCGGAAAGAATACAGTTGTTGTTGATCTTCATACAGGTTGCCCTGGGTGAGAGATGCAGGGGTGGGCGTGGAGGGAATACAAGTCTGATCGGAGGGCTTGGATTTTGGGTATGAGGTGAGGAAAACAGCATGGTGAGTATAGCACACGAAAGGGACTGCATGGTCAGGGAATATTTGTATCTGTTGTTTTTAGGAGTAGGGCACTCTGTTCAATAGCTTCTTTGCGTGCCGATGGGAATGAATCTCCAAGGGAACTGGGAGAGCCGATCTCCTGGACAGAGTGAGCATGAGGTGCCCTGGAATCGGGGTAGGGACGGCAGTGGGAAAGATCGGGTGTCTGGGTGCATCCGTGGCCCCTGGAGCCGGGACAGGTCCTCCACTCCCAGTGGGACAAAAGTCAGAAAATACGGGCAGATGCAGGGAGGTAAGGTTTGGTAGGTTTTGTGGGGCAAAAATTAGGAAGGTTTCCTTTTTAGCATTTGTGCAGGATATGGTTGCTATGTTAAGGAATTCTTTTAAATACAGATGTATGGACAACAGCTGAATGTTGCATTTTCATGCCCTGCTCCCTCCTATAATCAGGAAGGTTTGACTGTTGGTAGAAATATTAGAAAGGGGGGAAGTATCCGTGCAGCTCTCTGTTCATTCTTTCGTTCTTTCCTTCCTTCATTCCTTCACTCAAGCAAACACTTTTTGCATGTCGATTGTATGCCAAGCCCAGTCTGGGTCCTGGAGATACAGTAGTGAACACGCAAAGTTTCGGCTTTCATGAAGCTTATATTCTAGTTTATTATGGACAAATAAATGTATTTCGGTAGGTGGTGGATGCTTCCGGAAGGAATCGAGAGGGAGGAGGTGGTGGAGAGGGACGGTGGGAAAGGAGAGTTTTTATTGTTTTGTGTTTGAGTAGAGACCTGTTAGACAGTGAGGAGGAGCCATTTGACCCCTGGGGAGGGAGACTGGAGGGCAGCTGGAGCTGAGTGAGGGAAAGAGGAGCCTGCTTGGAGGTGAAGTTCCAGACGGAGTCTGAGGTCAGGCTCCAGGGAGCCCTGAGGAACCAAGTAGGACTCAGAGGGGGAGGGATGGGGATTTTGAGTGGCGGGAGGGCTGTGCTGTGATGTATGTTCTAGAACGTTCTCAGGGTTTGGGAAGCTACCCTAAGCTTGATTTCTGCCTCCGTTTCTGAGGCAAGATCGTAAACACCAAGTTTGGCTGCTTTTTTTTTTTTTTTCTTCAGGGAGTGAACAAAATGGTGCCTTCCTCATTAAAAAGCAACCGTTACTTTCCCCAGAGCGAATGTTTTCCAGGTGTCTCCAGTACACACACACACAGCGTCGCCCCCCATATGTGTCATTGTATTAATATAGTCGATCAAAATTACAAACAGTACAGTTCTAAACTGATGGGATAAGAGTATAAATAGAAATCCTCGTATTTCTTTCTTGTGCCCCAATGGATACCTCTTACGTCCCTGCTGGGTATTATATGTGCCTCTGATTTGGGAGACCAGCCTAGAGCCTTGAGACACTAGTTCCATTTATTCAGATGTCTATTAATTGACTTTTTTTTTAATTAAGAAAGCAGTACCTGAATCTATAAAAGTTTAAACTGTACTAAAATAATATTAGATAATGGAAAGTAAGTTTTACTCCCCCACTTAGACCTGCTCCCCAGACCAACTACTTTGAACAGTTCTGTGTGTCTTTCCTGAAATAGTCTGAATATGTTCAAGCGTATATATTTATATTTCTTGTCTCCTTATACAGATCCTAGCACGTTAAAGAAACGGATCTGCACTTTGCTCTTTTTGTATAACTAAGGATATCTTGGATATCCTATGTTCGCTTTCTACCTTGGTTCCATGATTTATTTTGCTGAGTGTCTGCTGATAGCACGTGGGTGTTTACAGTCTTTTTCAGTCACAGAATATTCTAGTGGACATCTTCATACACGTGTATTTCAAAGTTTGTCTCCCAACTTGATGGCATGGTTTGCATTCCCACCAACAATGGGACATGGGTATCTGTATTTCTACAAGTTAACAAATACTGTGAATTATAATTATTTGGCTTCATTTATGCTCATCTGCCAGTGACCTGTTATTTTAATTTCCCTTTCCATGTTTACAAGCCATTGTATCTCTTTATTTTCCTACATATTGACAATTTATAACCTCTGACTCCTTTCGTAGTGATTTGTTGGCCATTTTTTATTGATTTAAAGTATTTCAGTGTATATTAATTAAATACACTTTTTTTTTTACGTTTTGCAGATTTTCTCCTGTGCTTGCAGATTTTTTCCCCCCATCTCTTCATTTGCCTTCTGATTCTGTTTATGGTTTTTTTTTTTTTTCCTTTTTCCTCTGTGTAAATATCTTAAATTGTATGGTCGGGTTTATTACTCATTTCCTTTCGTGGCTTCTGGATTTTGTATTGGTGTGAGAAGGCCTTTTTTTCTCTGAGATTGTTAAAATTTTTCTCATACTGGTAGTTGACTATTTTTGTAGTCTTCATCTGGAAGGTGAGCCTGATTTTTTTTTTTTTTTAAGATTTTATTTATTTGAGAGAGCAAGAGAGCGCGAGCATGAGCAGGGTTGAGGGGCAGAGGGAGAGGGAGAAGAAGGGAGCCTGACATGGGTCTCGATCCCAGGATCCTGAGATCATGAGCTGAGCCGAAGGCGGACACTTAACCAACTGAGTCACCCAGGCGCCCTGTGAGCAATGATTTTTATCTTACTGGCTTTTGGGATCTTACTGGCTTTTATAATAAATAGTGTTTATTAATCCTCTATAATAAATAATAAAAGATAAATAATGTTTGATCAAATATCCAGAATCCTTGAACCTTTAATTTAAATCACTCTTTCTTAATCACCCAAAGAGTGCTTAATTTTTTTCCTTTCCCCAAACCCACAGTTCCAGGTCCCCTACCTCTGTTCTGACTCTAGCTCCGGG
>NW_024426663.1:66636688-66692160 GCF_017311325.1 Ursus maritimus
CTGTTAGAATCTCCTGTTTTTTTTTTTCTTTTCTTTTATGGTTCTTTATAAAAAAATCCGTACACTATTGCTTTAAATACAACTTCAGTAAGTTTTTTGCAGGTGGTTAATTAGTGTACTTGTTCAAAGGGGAGGTAGAGGAGAAAGGACTAAGGATTTGCAGCACCAGCCCTGGAAATAGTCACAGCCAGGTAAATACCCTCCCCAGTATCTCCTTGCGTCCTGGAGCCGAGACATCGTGCACGGTGCCCGGCTAAAGCAGGAAAGATAAACCCTGGTTTTGCTTCGTTAGCCATTTTGGTTTAGCAGCGTGTGGATAATTGCCATGCAGGTGGGAGGAAATGTTCTGGGAGCGTATAAAGCCTGCAGTGGTATTACTGGTGTAGATCTGATCTCTGGGGATCATCGCTCTGGTCAGCTGAGCTTTAGAAAGTGGCCAGTTTGCTTTCTTGCCCTCTTGGTCAGCAGTAAATCCTGCTGGTAGCGGCCACAGGTGGCTTTCAGGTAGAGCATTGCCTGCAGCGGCGCCCTTGACCCCCATTTCTGCCTGGGTCCCCATCTGAGGGGAGAAGCTCTGGAATGGGAGTTGCAAGACTGGGTCCCACTTGATGCGTTGACTTTGACTTTTATGAGCCTGGATAAATGTCACTATATCTATCCCTGGGCCTTAGTTTCTTCTTGGATTATGTCTTCCGAGTGTCCTTCCGGTTCCAACAAGAATCGTCATGTCCCCCCACTCCTAGCTGTTGGACCCGATACCGTCCGTGGCTCTAACTTGAGCTGCTCTGTGTTTTGCTGTCGTGTGTGCATGTCTGTTTCCCTGCCCGCCCGAGACCTTGAGCGGGTGGGTGCCATCTCCTCACCTTGATCTCTGCAGCACCTAGCCCTGTGCCTGATTGTAGGCAATGCTCAGTTAATGTTGGCTGGACTGGGTCTGCTTTTGGTAGGGTTGCAGACCCAGGAGGGCCTTGGGGCTGGCTCCACTGGGTCCTTACCTTGTCTTTCTTCCACGTAGAGATCCTCGCCAAAACCCTTATGCTGAGAATTAGCTGGATCTTTTCATAGCTCACATTCATGGAACATTTTTAATTCTTTAAAGCGCCCACCATCTGTAAAGTTGGTTCTGCTGCACCTGGTTTCCTGGGTCTGGTAGAGCATGTCTGTTGAATTTTAAAGAATAAAGATAAAGATGTTTCACCCAGAAGGGTTATGCTGTGTCAGGATAGCAGATTGAGTAGCATCCTGTTGGCTGGCTGATTTTTGTCTGATGATTTTTTTTTTTTTGTCACCCACAAAACCCTCAGGGCTGCAATGGAAGGCTACTCTTATGGGAAAAAAAGGTCATTATTCAAGTTAGAGAGAAGTGCCAATTATAACTAAAAGTTTAGGTGTGACCATGGGAAAATTGTTTAAACCAAGTTAACAATCTAATTTAAAAAAAGGGGCCAGCCCAGGAGTTTGGAGTGGAATAAGATCTTAGGAGCTCAGGGATGAATTTGGCCCCTTTACCTTTGGTGAAATTTATATAAGAACTTGGATCACGGCCCATTTGGACAGTTCTGGTGTGTAATCATTGATGACAATGATGGGTCATTAATAGTCGTAACTTGTTAAATGGAGCAGTGGTTTGGTTTTTACCTTGAAGTTGGCCACTTAAACTCAACATGTTATTAAAAGATTTTTTTCAAAAAAATCCACTTGCCAATATAATTTAATAGATTGAAACTACACATGTTTATTGTGAGAGTCTTTTTCACCCGAACGAGTTCTGATGTTGCTGTGTTCCGAGGCCAGGGCGAGCCTGTGGTTCTTCTAGTGACGGCTGAGTTGTGTGCTCTTCTGACAGCAGGAGAGCTTTTGCTGGAGAAGTAGTGAGAAAAGAAATTATAATCAGATGTATTATAAGATGTTGATGACGATGCCCATTAGTGAGAACTCAGCATCTTTTGGAGTGAGTTTCTTTTTTAAAAGATTTCATTTATTTATTTGAGAGAGAGAGAGAGCACAAGCAGGGGAAGCAGCAGGCAGAGGGAGCGGGAGAAGCAGACTCCCCACTTAGCAGGGAGCCCAAGCGGGGCTGGATCCCAGGACACTGAGATCATGACCTGAGCCCAAGGCAGACGCTTAACCGACTGAGCCACCCAGGTGCCCTTGGATTGGGTTTCTAGTATAGCCTCAACAACGCCTGGGAGTAGTTTCCTTTTGAGACCGCCCCCCCAACCAAGTAAGTTTCCCAGATAAATTATTTACTCGGAAGGCTCTATCCTTTCTAATAATCAAAAATGCAATCAATAATTACTCATCTTTGGACAGCCCCTAGCATCTAGGTGCCCCAGGAATGTTTGTTGAATTCGGTAGCGCCTTAAGTGATGTGTAAGTACTTCTCAAGCCGTTTCCTGTGGGTTTTTACAACGGTCGTCGAGGTTGTTAGAGAGCTTGGTAGCGCTCTGGTTGAGCAGGTGAAGAAGCCAGGCCGATTACTGACACCCTTAAGCAGACGTGTGTAGAGCGTGCAGTATCATGAAAAGGGAAGCGCTGCTCTTGCCCCTGACTTGACAAACACTAGCTCAGTGCTTTTGTAAGTCTATTTGGGGTTACAGTTTTATTGAGCACCTACGAGCTCTGTCTCCTGGGGGAAGGAAAAAAAAGCAAGTGCACCAGTGTGTGTAAACACGCGAACCTTCGCTTCTATTATTAACGGCGGCTCAGACTGCACCACGTGCTTGAACCCTAGGTAAAGAGTCTTTGATTGAACAGTGGCTTGTCAGCAAGCCCTTGAATTAAATGACTTAGTTAGGGGCCAAACAGCTTGACTACTGAGAAGCAACCGAAACCCCATGCTTCTTTTTCCTCCCCTAATGTGTTTCCCACTAGGCCATGCTGATTTTGAAATGATGAATGACAACGGAAATATTAGGAAAAACACTCCGTGAAGGCAGAGTGTTCTGCAAATAAAAATAGCAGACCGAATTCGTCGTGGCAAGGGAGACCCAGGCCATGCATTTTGCCGTGTGGCTGATGTTCATATATTAGGGAGCCTGCTGGAACCCCAGTAAACTGTGAGCTGCCAGCTGTTCGGTTTAATCTGATCATTTACAAAAATGCAGCCCTCCTCACTGGTGTGTATGTTAAATACGGTTATAACAGAAATAAATACTGTGCCCGTGGCGTGTATTTTTGCAAATGCTTTTGGTGTCTGGGTCGGGAAGAGCTGGTTTAAGGCTAATGGCAGAGATACCGGTGGGATTTGGATCAGTCTTCCGAGATAGTTGGAAAGAAGACCTTTGCGTCCTCCAAGTTAGAGGCCATACCGTTTGCTTTCTGTCCTACCTGGGGAAGTACCGTGTTCATTTGAGGGACCCGAGGACTGTGCAGGTTGGTCCTAGTTGTTTCTTGTAGTGAATGACGTTTTGGTGGATGGAGGGAAGTCTAGCAGGTATGTGAGGTTTGCCAGCAGTCTTTGATTTGGAGGGTAGAGAAGACGCTCGTGGGTGTTTCCACCATGCATATTAATTTAGGAATGAGTCAGTAATGATCCCACTAGTTTTATTTCAGCATGAGAAAAAGGGACACGGAGAAGGCTTGCCTGTCTTTCTTCACCGAATAGCAGTTTTGCAGACCCTTACAAGTTCCCATATGTTAGTGAAAAACATTTTCCAAGAAATTGGCAGCGTCGTACTTTGTAGCTGATGCCAGTTTCCTCCTTGGGCCAATTCAACAGAGAGGAGAGGGGAAAAAAGGCCTTGTGTTAGTGGCTGAATTACTCTGACAAGCTTTCACATTGCCCCTCCTCTTATTAATATTCTTTTTGATGTGAGCTTGTAAAACAGAGGATTGGCTGTTAATCTCCAGGATCTCAAGGGCTTTTGGCAGTGGCCCATAATTGATGTGTTCACATGGCTGTTGTCTGACTACTAATGATCAGACAGCAGTGTTATCTACCAGCTACATCAGTGTTGCGTATAAATCACACTTGATAAACTGCAGTTTCGTTCCTTCAAAGAGTCCGTACATGTCTACATACTTTGATAGAACTGCCAGAGGCATTTCGTGATTCTCTGACAGCTTAGATTAGGTTTATTTTTCATTTCTGTTTGACAAAATATTAGACCGCCTAACGCATGTGAAAGGGACTTTTTTGTTCTTCTAACAAGGCACTTGGAGAATGATAGGCAGAGAAGGATTACCTGCTCTCCTTGGGAAGATGCACAGGTGGGGGTGGCAGGGTCCCTTTTTGCCTTTGGGGTTCCATGCCTGTCTGGCAGTAGAAGATAAGATGCCCCCGGGGGAGGCAGTTCTCAGAACGTGGGCCCGTACTCAGATTGTGGCATGGCTGGGGTAGGCCGTCCAGAATTGTGAGATGGTCCTCATTGTTGAATCATGCTACCATGATTGGTACTGAACCTAGCCGCCGTGGTATGACTGCTGTTTAGAAGGGCAAGAAAAGGCAAGAGGGCGTTACGAGAGGAAGAGGCAAAAGCCACAGAGGTCGTGTCTGTTGCTCTCCTTCCCTGCCCAGATGGGGATACCTTGCTACCCATGGACACACCCAGAGCCCCCCCATCTGCCCAGAGGTCTGGGCACTGCAGAAATGCAGCCAGGTTGCACATTACACGTGGTGGGCTTTGACCGGGAGCCGTAGCAGAGCGTGGGCCTTTATCCTACTATAAACTCGTGTGTCTTTGAGCTAGCTTTATCTGTAAAACTTAAAAAAGAAAAAAAAAAACAACACAAAAAGCAACTAAATAATTGTCAAGATCCTTTTGCTCTTCTCCTTCTGTACTTTTACATACCCTTGGGCTGTGTCATTCCAGAGCCCCTCAAAGTCTTTTTGCTAACATTAGTGAATTCTTCACTGATTTTTTTTTTAAGATCAAATATTAGATTTCAAAGTAGTTCTGTCATAATTATTTGATTTTAACAAATAGAATTCTGTTTACAGAGTTTAAAGGCAGATTGCATTTAAGGCATGTCTATATTGTTTTAAGATGTGACAAAAGTTAAATATTTTATCAAAACGTCCAACTTGTCCTGAGAATAAAATTATGTGGCAGAGATTGGGAGTAAGGATTTTGTTAAGAAAGTCGTTTACATTGTAAAGAGTTACTAGAGCTCTAGGATGTGAGAATGCAAGAGAATATACTTAACACCAAAGCTACCTGAAACACATTTCCCATAATAGCCCACCCAAACAAAACAAAACAGAACAGTACAGAAGTTTGATAAGATCTCCAAGTGCTTCAGAGTTATTATTAAAGATATTTAAAATTGTTAGTTCAATGCCTGACAGATGTGCCTTTTTGATACTATTTGGCCTTTGTGCCTTTTTGATATTACTTGGCCTTTTTACCTAGATGAAGCTGTTTTCACCAATTTCGTTTCTCACTCGGTCACTCACTTCTAGGGGCCATATTTAATCTTTAACTGCCTGGGAGTGGCTTTGACCGGAGCACTCCTTTGCCCTAGTAAATTTTAGGCCTGTAATTAAAATAAGCACTGTTGTCAAAAAAATAATGTTTATTGATTAGCATCGAAAAATAAAAATACTTAACTAGGCTCCTTATCTTAAACTGATCTGTAGTTGAAGGAAATTGCCCCTACCTTCCTTTTTTTTATTAAAGAAAACAATGTAAATATAAGTTCTTTGGGTTATGGTAATTTGATTTTAACACACTGTGAGAAAATATTCACTATTAACTTGAAGAAGATAGTCTTTCAGTGATGTAAGTGGGTTCTTCATTGAGTTTCGATACATAAACGGCTGTATTGGAGTTCCTGATATAGCTGTAAAATATGAAAAAATCTATTGAAAGATTGAGTATGGTTTTGATTATACGTACCCATATGTAAAGGCTGGATGGTAATATTAAAGATAAAGGTAATTGGAGTATTTTAAAGGGTTTTTTTTTTTGCCATCTTTAAATAATGTTTCCTTTAAAAAAGTATATATATGAGTTTTATGAAGTGTATTACAATTATGGCAAAAATAAGTATGCATTCTTTAATTTTAAAAAGATACCAGTTCTTCTTGACTGATGATTTAAATCATGATTCAAATTAACTTGATTTAAATTTAGCTTAGTCTCCTGCTAACACTGTCTGCAGGTGTTTATCGACTAGCTGGAAATTACTGTAATATTAAGGGGGAGCATAATACAAATATACATTTTAATATAAATATGAAAGGTGCATTCGCCCACAGGGTTTGATATTAGTATATGGCATCTGTCCACTGTTTTCTGCTCTCTTGTGGGGGAAGGGTGGCCACCATTACATAAAATGTCTTCTTCATTGGTTAAGAAATCTTAGGTTTTAATGTCCACCCTAAAAGTTGTGGTCATCCATTTATTTTGGACCTGATAATCTTAAGGTTTTATATGACCAAGATTTAGAGCAGGTTTTATTTGATAGGTATGAGTTTGGGTCAGTTACCCTACAATTGGTCTTAACAATTTGTTATGGTCATCTAAAATCTGTTCTGAAATAAGACACATGGGAGATTAAGTATTCTGGAAATATGAATGCTAAGATAGTGTGACCCTGTCTCCTACCCTCCATTACCCCTTGTTCCTTTTCGACTCTAAAGAGGAAATAACTAAATGGATTAGTGGTTGTGTTTGACCCACTGGCCTTCATTTGCTGACCCTTGTGTAGATGGTGTACTGATGGCCCAAGCAGCGTAAAATGCCCTTGATGTACTTTCTTGCAGAGGCTCCCTGCTTCAAGAAGGGAAGGTGTTTGCATTGGAGAAAATGGGATTTGTAGCTGGGGGGTGGGAACATAGGAAACGAGGGAACATATTTTTAATAAGGTGCCAAGAGTGGGAAGAGAGTTTCTGTCTGTCCTGGGAGGGGCAGTGATTCTCAAGGGGAGGTGCCTCACGTACTTCAGGGCATCACTGGGGGGGGGGGGGGGGCGCAGATTAGGTGAGGGCATTTCGAAAAAGCATATTCGGGATATGCATTGGTTTTGTGATAAAGCCCCCTGAAGTGAAGGTCTCATTACCTTCTTGGCTGCCAGGGACGTGGAAGGATGGAGGGAGATGGAATTTGGGGGTGAAGTCTTTGTTCTCAAAGGTGAGGAATCATCTAATGGAAAAGAGGTGGCCGCAGCCATGGTGTTAAATCATTATTTTCTTAACCTTAAAACTAAAACTGCCAGTTATTTTACCAGCGAAAAATGGTATTATTTGGGAATAGCAGAGAATTGCAGTCTGGGACAAGCAAGCTACAGCAAAAATCATGGGCACCTCGGGAGAACGAAGGGGGGGCCAGCTCCTTTAGGGAAGATGGGGGAAGTGGGAGGACTGTTGTAAACGAAAAGTCCATTGGAGTACACTGGGAGCTGGAAGTATGGTGCCTTCTCATTGGGTGAGTCCTGATGGTCTCTGATTGGCTGGGCTGTTGCTGGGGGCGGAGGAAACCCTTTCTTCTTTCCGAGGTAGTAAAGTAGTATCCACCTGCAAGGTTCTGTCTCCCTGTTGGGTCTGCAGTTGATGACAAGTGATGGGGCCTGAGAACCTCCCCCTGCTGAATTTCTGGACTTCCCTTTATTAATTTTCACTTTCTTCAGCTGGATTGAAACAGAAGGTTCCAAGGAGGCATTGGGGCCACACTGTGTGCGGGCCAATTGTTGTTAAATTGAAATTAAGGGCTCGGTTAAGAGTCACTCGCCTTTAAAAAGCTAGCAGTCTTGCTCTTCTGGGAGGGGTGGGGGTGGGCCAGGGCCAGCTCCTCAGGGGTGGGCACGGACTTCTCTTGACTGCTCCCGGATGTTGGACACCATACCTCCCCCACCACTCTGATCTTAACGCCCTGCTCTCACTTTTGGGGGCGCTGCCAGTCCTCTCCTCCCCTCCCCACCGCGGCCACCACCTCTTCCCTGTACTACTGTCATGGCTTCCTAACTGCCCTCCTTCCTCCAGCTTCCCCTCTCCTCTGTTGCCTACACGATGTCCCATGTGCTTTTTAGCAGGGGAGCAGTCTGAGCCTCCCGTGCCCCTAATTTACATCCTTAGTACTGGCTTCCAGCTCCACAGTAACCCCCAAGTTCTGAGCCTAATCCAGGGCCCTCATGAGCTGCCTGCTTTTCCTGCTTCACTTCTGCCTTTCTGACCCCACTGCCAGTAGTGTCTAGAATGGCCCAGCTCTGTCCTCTTCTCCTGTCCTCTCCCCAGGCTCCACTCTGCGCTTCCTTAAGATCCATCATCACGCGCTCCACCCCTTCCGGGGGGCTGCCGCAGTGTGCCACCTCAGCCCTGTCCACTTGCTGCTGGTCTCCCCCGTGGCCATGGTGCCCTCCAGGGCTCCTGCAGCCATGCTGGGTACATAGTGGTTCCCTGGCAAAAGTTTGTCCGATGAAGGAATGACTTCTCTGAGAAGGAGGTGGGTTTAATAAGCAGCAGCCTTAATAAAGGGGAGGACGTGGGCTCAATACACGGTCCTCCTGTCACGCAAACGAAGACCATATACCACCCTTGGCTTGTTGATCTCAGGACCTCTGCACAAGGACTTGAAATAATTGTCTTAATCATATGCTCTCTGCCCTCTGCACTGGCATTGGCTTACTTTTATCATAAAGTAGAATGGCTTAACATCTTTTTATTAAAAGTTTAGTTTTTTAAAAAAATTTATGAATTTACCTGTTCATATTAAAATTCATGCAGAAGGCTAGTAAATAAAAAGTGATCCCCCCCCACATGTTTTTATGTGGATAACATTTCTGGAAGGATGCATAAGAGCCTGGTAGAAGAAAGGTCTCCCTAGAGAATGATCTGTTGGCTTCTAGAATCTTTGTTCTCAGGAGGGGAAACAGAATTCTGGTCCTGGGAGCGGGTCTTTTTGTGTGGGGCTTTGTGAGAAGAAACTTTGAAAAGTTGTAGTTTGGGTACAGAACTTGGTAGAGGCCACGGCGCGGCCCTCCCTGGGATAGCCAATAGCTTCTGGTTTGGCTCCTGACCCTGAGAAGTAACTTACCTCTTAAGACTTGGAATGAGCAGGTGGAACCGAAATGAGAATGAATATGACTATCTCTGAGGTGTCCTTGAGAGGTGGGTGTGTCGATGACCGGAGGAGCTCTATGATTCGTTATTTCTCTCACGTTTCCATTTCTGTGGTAGAGCGTGGAGAGCTTTCCTGAGTCATCTAGTTTGATTCAGTCTGGAATTAAAATCTCAAAGCTTTCATTCATTTATTGAAATTGATCAGTATTTTGGATCAGCATTTGGGAGATATGGAGGAAAGGGAGGCAAGATGTTCATGCCGTGCCTCTTAGAGCCGTGATAAAGAATTGAAGTGAGCAGGGCGCCTGGGCGGCTCAGTCTGTGAAGCCTCTGCCTTCTGCTCAGGTCATGATCCCAGCGTCCTGGGATCAAGTCCCACATCGGGCTCCCCGCTCAGCCAACAGGTCGCTCCCTGCTTCTTTCTCCCTCTCCCTCTGCTCCCCCCCCCCCATGCTTTCACTCTAAATAAAAATCTTTAAGGAAAAAAAAAAACAAGAATGTAAATGTGCAGTGTTTGATTTTGGGGAGAGGAGAGTGACTGGTACCAAGGTGGGTATCCTGGGCAGGGAGTCAAAATTGTCCCGTTCTGTGGCTGACCCGCCACGCTTTGGAGAAGCTGGATTTTGACCCTCTGCATCTCACCTCTCCAGTGTGACTCAGGCACTTCCTTTTTCTTCAGTTTGTTGTGATGAGCGTGTATTGCAGTTATAATTCAAATGCCTACAATTTTCATTGAAAATACTCTGTTTTAGCAGGTTGCAGGTGAGATTCCCTAACACAAGGCAAAAGAAAAGAATTGCTGTTAGTTGAGAAGAGGAATAAGGTGATTTTTTCCCCAAATAAGCCTTTCTTTCCGTTTTTACCCCTTCTTTTTTCCCTTAAAATTATGTCTGTGTCAAGTAGAGCAAAAGGCCTGTGACCTTCCCCTAATTTCAACCTAATTTCAAGGAGAAATTAGAACCATGCAAAGGTGGACATGTAAGGCCGGTCACTATCTGATAAAATACTCCTTATTGAGGCGTGTTGAAATTGATTGGGTTAGTCCTGTAGGTGCACCCATGGTAAGCCAAATCCACAGTTAAAAATGCTGAGTTTTATTACTGAGCTGCTGTTTCCACTCCTAGGGGATTGGGAGCCAGGTCTAACCGATGTGGATGGGATTTGTGTGGAAATCTTCAGGAATGCGGCTTTCTGCAAAGGCAAGGAACTCGTGCAAAGAATTAACAAAAGAAGATAGACGTTCTCTTTTTTTAGTACTTTTGTGATGGTCTCCTTTCTTTGTGGCTTATTTTTGTGATCCGAGTAACTCTGAAAATGGGCAGGATGAGACAAAATCAGAGAACCCTTATGGACAAGATGTGAACACACTGGTCGCGCCATGCCATGCTGTAAGCACAGCCCACGCTCCGAGCAGTGGAAAATGTCAGCGGCACTTTTAAAACAGAAGACGAATCTGGCTCAGCAGTCAGACAGGTTTTTTGCAGAGAACGCAGAGGAAGTTCAGTGTGTTGACACCTGACATGGTCTGGTGGAGTCCGTCCTCCAGGACGGAGTCCTTGTGTCCCCTGCACCTGCCCGGGCGCCATGGTGCTGGATCTCTACACAGTTGAGGGCCTTCTGGGGGTGGGGGGAAAATTCTATTTGGCTTCAAAACAAGAACAAATTTAAAATGCTGAATCGAGTAGTTTCATTATACTTTGCGCACTTTGGTACCTTCTGTTTTGCTTTGAAAACTGTCGTGTCTAGAGAGTGAAGTGAAAAATCCTTGCTGTTGTTTGAAGTCTGTGTTATACGTGTTGCTGGCCCTTGTGTCTCTCTGCTTTGTGATCTGCCCATAGGGCTACTTCTGGGGTGACACCCTCCCAGTCATATCCTCCTGGTGCTGCCCCGCACCACCCAGGTAGCACCATGTAGAGACCCTGGATTGGCCTTCAGTGATTTTGGCATGGTTGGAAATGGAAGCAGCTGTCTAGAGGCCAGAGCCTTGGTCCATCCCCCAGTCAGACCCTACCAGGTCCGGGGCTGAGTCTTTGAAAGCACTTCAGCAGGTGAACCTGTGGCCTTTTATTTAGGCCGCCTCTGGTCTTCACATCTGGAAATGAGAGAGTGAAAGTAATGGTATAATCCCCAGCCATTGTATGTGGTTGCTTTTAGAATTGGACGATTTCAAATAATAACAACACCAAACCTGAGCTTCGGGTTCAAGGCACTTTCTGGAAGGGATTGCAGTATTTGCCTAAATGCCCTGAGAGGCACCGTTCTGAACTGTGGGCAGTGAAAGGTGATGCAGGTGTATGGTTTCCAACATACAGAGAAGGGTCCAGAATTACCTTGGGAGGAAGGCCTCTTTCCATCTTGTGTTGTATTTTCAGTTTAGAAGAGTTTGCTTTTCCTCTTACCCTACTGTGGGTTTCAGTTTGGGCTCGGCCACCACCCCGAGTGACCTCCCGCAGTTACTTACTTTCCCCAGGTCTCCTTTTCCTCATCTGTAAATACTTGCCTTCACAGTCTTGCGACAGTGGACTGAGAGAGAACCTACAGTCTAAGTCCCTCCTTATGTAATAGGGGGTTAAACAGTGGCTGTCCCTATTTGTATTTTTACATGGACTTTGAAATCAGAGAAGTTTGGCCTTGAATAAATTGTTCATCCTCCGAGATTTCAGAGATGGAGGTGTCCGCCCCCATAAAATGGGGATGTGGAGCCGTAACGGAGATGAAGAGTGTCTGATGCCTCGGACCCAGTAGACCATTACCCAGAACTCACTTGTGTTGTTTAAGACACAAACTGTAAGGGAGAAGTTGCTTTGATCGTGGTTCCAAAAGGAAAACTCTCTACCACGTTTAGGAAAGCCAGAATTAGGAGGGACGGACGTACATCTGTTCGGGTTTCTCTATCAGGGGTGGAAATTCAGCCTTGACAGTTCATTTTGGAGAAGAGATCTGTGCCGAAGGAAAAACAGTTTTGTAGCTTCCCTTGCTTTGCTAACGAAGCAGCATCGATGTCAGGCACCAAGGGCGGTGAAAATGCAAAGGGACGGACTGTGGCAGTAGTCGCCCTCAGAGAGCTGTGATTTCCCCCACTTGAAGTGCAGTCTCTGTCTAATGCGTTTTAAATGAAAGAGGTAACTGTGGGCAATCTCGTAAAAACAGCCAAATACCACGATATGGAGACAACGTTGTGAGCATTAAGTAATGGTGCCCCAGGGCGCTCGCAAGAAGGTAAAAATATTTACTGAGCAGAATAAAACACCATGGCCACTGTAGTGGTTGTTGATCTGAGAATCCCAGGATTGAGGGGGGTGGGGGTTAATAGCCAGATGAGCGTGGCGATCTTTGCAAGGGTTGAGGAAACCCCAGGGCAAGCTCCCCATCAGGGTGCGGGGACTGGTCCCAGGGCGTGGGAGGGCCATCTTCCCTCGAGGCCGGCGCCTCCCTGGCCTTGGCTGGCCTTTCTCTGGCTGCACAGAATCCCTCTGCACATCTCTCTTTGCTGGATCTCAGAGGTGCAGGAGCCCTGGCGACCCAGCCCTGCCCTGGTGACCCTGCCTCGTTGGCTGTCACTTCCCCAGTCCTGGAACCCATCACTGGCTGACACCGGCGGTGCTGGACTGAAGCAAAGCGCCCACTCCCAGCTTTGGAGCCTTCCAAAGCCCTCAGGAAGCCCTTGAAATAAGGTGAACTGAGAAAATATTGCCAGACTCTCTCTGCAGATTCCCCCCCCCCCCAGCCCTCTGATGACACGCACTAAGTGCTGCTATCTGTGTAAATAACCTTTTCTTCCCCGCCTCTCTCTCCCGCCCCTGCTCCCCCCCCACTCCCGGGCTCTTAGGCTCGCTCTCGAGTGATAAATAGCCGGGCTACTGCTCAGCGTGCACCGACACCTGGGAATAATCATGCAAAAATAACAGTGAGAGACTGCCGCGCGTCTGTTCCTGACATTAACTTTCCTCAGTTTGACAGGCTGCCACCACCAGCTGTTAGACTACTTCCCACTGGAGATGGCTGCTTTCCTGCTTCTCTTTTTTGGGGCTGTAATAGGTTACATCAGTGTCCCATCAAGATGACAGAAAAGAGCTTTGACAAAGGAACCGTTGCTCAGACTGGCTAGTTCTCTATGATGATCTTGTATTGTAGATGTTAGTAGTACTAGACTAATAATTCCCCGCTGATTTTTTTTTTTTAACGTGGACTATCTGATGAGTACTGTTTGAGTGTTCTTGGCCCACCCCCCACGCCCCAAGGGTATTCATAATTGCCTCCCATGAATTGCCTTTAAATGTAGTACATCCTGGTATCTGGCCTTGAAGGGCCAGACCACCTATTGATTTCTTTTTAGTTCAGGTCTCAAGTAGATTTGTAATCCCAATAATCATATTGACAGTGGCAATCGCTCGTATTTGTGGAGTATTGCTCTGTACGGGGAGCTGAGCTCAGGTTGTTTGTCTGATCTCATTATTTCCATTCTACAGATGAAGCCATGGCGGCCCAGGCAGGTCAGGTGACTCGCCCAGAGGTCGTGTCACCCGAGGTAGAGCTGGGATTCCAGTTTGGAAGACGGACGCCCTACCCCACTGTCTTCCACTCAGGCCCCTTTGTGTAGTTTGGCTGTATTTGTAGGATTATGTGATGAGGGCCCTGGTCTTGCTGATGAGGCAGGAAGGCCAGGAGAGCAGGGAGCTGCTTGGCTTTGAGCTGCTCTTGGGGCGCAAGCACGCTGCCCCGTGCCTGGCACACCGCAGGTGCGTAGTAACTGTTTATGGGGTGGATGTGTGCTCAACTCACAGGTGGCTTTTGGGAGAGCAGCGGTGCGTGAAAAAAGAGGCGCAACCAGAGATGGGTAGAAGGAGCTTTTGTAGAGGCGTAGGACTCACCAGGATGTGCTGTAAAATTGGGGGGGTAAGTGGGGGGGGTATTAAGCTGGGTCGACTGCTGCCAGACGCCCGTGTATGAAAGGAGCAGAATTTCCCCAGGCTGAGCTGCTCAGGGTTAAGCCCTTTTTCTTACTTTGAACACACTTTCGCTGCACTTAACCATGCATTTGGAGGGGATTATAGATTTATGTTAAATATAGTAGGATATAAAAAGGAGCTTTGTAAGGTTGCAGGCAGGGTTAGAGAACTGTAATATCAGACCAGGGACTTTTTTTTTCCCCCTTTCTCAAAGCCAGCATTTACTGAGCTAAGCACTTTGCTGAACCTTCACTCTGTATGAGTTATATCCCCGAGTCTTCCCTCTGACCCATTGGGCGTAATTGTTGATCTTACTCCCATTTCTTAGATGCAAACATTGAGCCTCAGAGTAGTTAGGTGACTTGCTCAGGGGCCCCCACAGCAAGTACGGAGGGGGGGCGGGAAGGGGTCAGGATTTGAACCTGAGATCCACCACTACCAGGTACAAGGGACTGTTAGGGAGTTCAACCGAGCCTCATCGGTTGAAGAGTTACGGTTCCGTCTTACAGATCAGTGACCTGGAAATCAGGGTGCAGTGGAGTTGATCTTTTGTAAGAGGTAAAAACACTACTGAAAATCCCTCCAGGCCCCCGCTTCACATATGGCGCGTGTGGCTTTGTGTTGGACGCCGTAAGATTCACAAGAGAACTGAGACCTCCTGTAGGGGGGCGTTCACTGGCAGAATTAGCGACACTGAATTGTCTCCCTTCCACCTCTGTCTTGTCTCCTAGTGTGTATTTGAACTCCTGCTGTCCCATTTCTGCTTCTAGGGCACTGCTGCTTTCTACTCATTTGGGCTGCCACCAGAGATAGCTTCTTGCCCTCGTGCAAATATGGGCCACTTTTCTCTCTAACAGGAGGAGGTTGGGCTAGGAGGTCTTCAAGGTAGAACATTCTGTGATTGTCTCAGGGGATGGGGGGAACAGCTGGAAATGCACAGTCAGCGGCCTGCAGCCCGGCAGGTCACCGCCAGGCTGAAGGGAGGCTCAGCCCTGTCGGTTGATGCCATGAGGCTTGTGGGCCTGGCCCAGCACATTATCTAATTATTATTTTAAGAGCTAGTAGGCATTCAGACTTTTCCCTCATTTTTGTGTTGGCAGAAAATCGTCACGTTTTAGGAAGTAGCAAACCTACCAACTAATACACGTTTGGGGGCGGCTGTAATTGCCTACCCTCCTCTGTGATTGGCGACCTCTGGGGAAGAGGGGTTCCCGGGAGACCCCATGGATGGTCTTTGTTCTTCACTCCAAATTCTGAAATCCCAAGGGAAAAGAGTTCCCCTTTCTTCTCTCACTGGTAGTGACATTTCCGTACGTACCTGTAGGAATGGCAACTTGTGGGCTCTCTTGAGGAAGCCAGTGTCATGGGAAAACCAGAAGTTCATTATGAAAGTCAAAGAGTTGAACGTCTTCACTGTATTACCTATTGAGTTTTCCTATCGAGTTTAAGAGTGTTAGCCTATTATCGCTTTGGGGGGACTGTTTATGATTAGTTCATATTTATAGTCAAATTCTCTGAACCTTAGCTTCTTGTTTTAACACGTGTGGGGACAAGGCTCCAAGGTCCCCTCTGTAAGTGCTGTGACGAGGCTCTTACCATTGCACATTTGGATTGTGCGGACAGAAATAAGCACAGTTCACTTGGTGGTAGGCCCAGGGTACCATGGCCTCTCCCCTCAAGCCTTCTAGATTCTTTAGAAATTTGATGTTTGGATTCTCTTAAATATCCCAAATAGTAGGGCTGTGTGTGTGTGTGTCTGTCTGTCTGTGCATGTGTGCCTTTGCAGATATATTCAGAGTTGGAGTTATATTGAAATAGAGATTTAGTCCAGAGATTCTGTTGTGATAGGATTTGTCATCGGTAGAAGGCTGGAGATTACATTTTGCAGTTGAGGAAAATGGTGTTCAGCAGAGGTTAGGTGCCTCCCCAAAGTCACAAGCTAATTAGTGTCAGAGTTGGAGCCAAAATCCTAGTGTCCAACGCCCTGTCCTTATAACTTGGTATCGTAGGCTTTGCCTCATTGTATCCCGATCTCGCAAATCGAGGAATTAATGCGCTCTTGGATGCTTTACCTCCTTTTCTTTCATCCCATTTTGTCGTTTATCCAACCGAAGCCGTGTTTATTCTCTTGGAATTAACGTAGGCTGTCGATCAAGGGATATAAAGAGTATTTCGAGAATATTGTTCTGTTTTGTCTTTTCCGTTTATATATGTAGCAAGCAATTATAGTCAATTTACAGCTAACTATACAAATTAAGAAGATGGCAAACATGCAAAAAAAAATAATAACCTACAGTAACCAGTTTATCATTTTCCTTGCCCTCCCCTCCCCTTTTTTTTAAATTCTGGAAAGCGGTTCTTATCTCACGCAATCTTATGGCTGTAGTAAAGACTACAAGGTGGCATGGGTTTTTTCCCCCCTCCCTTGAATTTCCTTCCTGAGTACCCCTTTCTCCATTTGTCAGCTCAGTTTTAAAATAGGAACTATCAGGGTGAACTCTGATCCGCATTAAGCTGCATTTACGCGAAAGCATAAATCACCAGATCTGGGGTTTTGGGGCCGTTACATGCTTTTCTTTCTTGGGCTCTGTGATCAAGAATGCAGAACAATACAAAGGGTGGAGCGAAAGAAGTTTTATGGCAGCCCTGAGAGCAGGAAATTAAGTTTCTTTACCATGCAGATGGGTGAAGGGCTGTTCTCGCTGTCTTGGATCAGTCAGGCAAGTGAAGTCAGTTTATCATTTTTGTGAAAGGCAAACTGTAGAAATAGTTCCTACAGTCACATGAACAAGGAGCCCACACAGATGACTGCTTCAGCTGTTGAACCAGGAGCACACTTCCTCTTACAGTTTATCTTGAAATGCATTCTGTGTGTGTGTGTGTGTGTGTGTGTGTGTGTGTGTGTGTAAACAACAAAGACCCTGTTCTAGCCAAGTGTTGATTTCTTACGAAGGTTAATTGGGATACAGGAACCACAGACTAAGGTGGCGTTTTGCCAGAAGAAACTTCTATGTGTCCTTTTTCACACATACGACTCGTTAGCCCAGCTGCTAGCGTGTGCAAGGAGTCCTCCCTTCTAGGTAGGCGCTCTCTGTGTGTCCCACCGGGGACATAGCGAATGTGGAGTCACGGTGCCGATGGGCTTTGCGTTTGGCTCTTTTGCGTTTGACCACCTGTCAGCAGGGCCCCAGCTCTTCTCTAACAGTCATAATAGTGCTTAAAATGGGTCTGACGAAGGACTGGGTGGGCTGGCGATCGACCTGCGTAGTATGGGCATAGCCTTTGGTTTCATTGTGGCCAGGCTCCTGGACACTTCGTGGTGAAGGTCTCCTTTCCTGTTCTCCAGGATAGGGGTGCAGACGAGATACCACTGCACTGTAAGCTCTTACATTGGCTGTCATTCCTATTTCCCGGGATTTAGAGGGGGTTATCCCAGGATTCGGGCAGATTCATCACGGATCTTTCCAGGTCGAGCCGCTAAAAGACCTGTGCATTGGAGAAACTCTGTTTCTGTTGATGTTGGGCACATGGCGTTTATTTCCCCATTTATATGAATTCTGCTAAACTTTGCAGTAGAAAACTTAATTAAGAGTTGATGCTTAGGGGCGCCTGGGTAGCGCAGTTGTTAAAGTGTCTGCCTTCGGCTCAGGGCGTGATCCTGGCGTTCCGGGATCGAGTCCCACATCAGGCTCCTCAGCTATGATCCTGCTTCTTCCTCTCCCACTCCCCCTGCTTGTGTTCCCTCTCTCGCTGGCTGTCTCTCTGTCACATAAATAAATAAAATCTTAAAAAAAAAAAAAAAAGTTGATGCTTAATACATGCTAATAATATCCAGTTTATGTGTTTGAGTGTGTATAATCAAGTTTATGTATTTTATATATTCAGCAGAGTAAGTTAATGTATTTTCACAGTGATTTAATTCATTATGGTTTATAAAGTACTTTGGAAACAATTTTAGTCCATCTCCTGTGCTTAACTGTCCAAATGATGCATCTGCAGTGTTCATTGGAGCCCCTCCTTTGGAAAATATTGTACTTTTGGAGGTACGATTTCATTACAGGTGGGAAAGAGCCTTAATTTTGCAGAGCGTATTTCACGCACCTTGCCTGAGGCTGACCCATTGTCCATCGGTGACATGAGGACATTGAAGTTCTGCCTCTCGTTTCAGAAGCGAGAGCCCCGATGTTGACCTTGTTTGGCATGGGGAAAAAAAAAAAAATCAGATGCTCATTTCTCTTCAACTTTATCTTTTGGCACCATGCAAACCCTGGAAGTGTATTATAATTGCAAATGGAATTTGGAACGGTGATGTATTCTAGAAGTGATGTAAACAGATTGCATTGCAAACAGCTCCGAGAATGCAGCGCCACTGCAGTAAGCCTGTCTGTCTTTCAGGTTGACCCCCTGTTTACAGTGCCAGCGCCGCCGCCACCGATTTCCAGCAGCCTCACGCCTCAGATTCTGCCCTCCTACTTTCCCCCGTCTTCATCCAATATTGCAGCACCAGTCGAACAGCTTTTGGTTCGGACTCGTTCCGTGGGTGTCAATACGTGTGAAGTTGGAGTAGTGACAGAGCCAGAGTGCCTGGGGCCCTGTGAACCTGGGACCAGTGTGAATTTGGAAGGGATCGTGTGGCATGAAACAGAAGAAGGTAAATACACTTTACTTTTCTCTATTTCCCCGTGCCCTCTTCCCCATGATGTATGTGTTTCTGTACGCCCCCCGCGAGGGGACTTTGTCCGGTGGCGCGTGGAGAGGAAGAGGAGGGCTTTTTAGACCGTCTGGATTTCTGTTGAAATAAGAACGGTGTTTCTCTTTTCTTGTTCACGGGTGCTTTTACGTTCAGGGTGAATGAGGTGTCCGTGGAATGGCTCTGCGTTTAGGCGCTAGCGTGGGAAGGCTGGGAAGCAGGGTGATGGTTCCCCTTGGCCCTGAGAGGGATCGTGGAAATTAGGAAGACAGACGGATCTCAAGTTCACTTTCTTCTCGTTGTGCCAACCGATCTGTCTGTCTGGACATAGTTGTCTTATTTGTCTTGACATGGGTTGTTGAGGTTTAAATTGACCTGCTGAATTGAGCTCTGTTTCTTGCATTTAGCGAGGGCCGTGGCCCTGGTATGGCTGTGGCTGCTTGGTGCTCTGAGCTAATAACGAAGCCCAAGGTCAGAGGCTTAAGCCCCAGCTGAACCACTCATTTCTGTGACTGGCGACATGGCGCCTTCCCTGCCCCTTAGCTCAGCAGCCTACCTGGCCAGGGTAATCCAATAGTCACAGGAGAAATGGGTTAGGATTAATCTGCCACTGCTCTTAGAAATGTAAATGTGGCGTATACCATACCTACCGTGGATCCGAACCCTGGCCGGCCACATCTCATAGCGCACGATTACCTGGTCCAGTGTCTTTCAGATGTCATTGACCTTAGAGGCCCACGGGTAATTAAAAACCAAATAGCAAGGAGAGCCCTGCATTGCTCACTGGGGAATGAGAGGAGTAGAGAAAATGAGGAAGAAATGAGCCCCAGGCGAACAAAGGAAAGTGAAGAACCCTTTCTTTCCCTCCAAGCGAGGTTGGCCAAGGATAAGGAAGAGGACAGGCGTCGGTATCATGGCCCGCTGGGAGAGGAGTAAGGGTAAGGAGGAGCGTAACTAGAAAGGGCTGAGACTCAGAATTGCTGTTTAGGTCCCTCTGTATCAAGGGGGGAAATTGAGGGCTGCAACTCCCAGGAGAGCAAAATACATAAAAAGATGAAAATCAGATGACAGATCGTCTCAGCGTAATTGTCAGAAGGCGGAAAACAGCGCACGCTGTCCCAAGGTAGACAAGCAAAAAACCATAGGAAAATCTTTGAATTCTGCATATTGCGTTAAGTATACCGTTGAAAGATATATTTTGTATTTGGAAACAAAATTTCATAGGTACCATCAGTAAGGAAAAATCGTTACAGAAGAAGGAACCAGAGAAGGTGAATGAAAAGAGCAGATAGGAAGAGCTCTTTTGTGTCTCAACCCAAAGTGATAGTTCACATTCGCTTTTGGCTTTAGAAATGTCTGGTGTTTGGGGTTGGGGGGGGTGGGGTGTCTTGCGTCCTCTTTGTACCTTTAACAGCGCGATGCAGCCAGATTGGGAGGAATTGGGGGAAGAGGAGCTGGAATTCACATTTTCGTCTCTGGCTTGTCTGTTGAGATGCCTTCCAGTGCAAGGGGTGGGGTGCACGTGGGGCGCAGTCTTCTGCCCTGTTGTCTCTCCTTGGGTTCTCCACACTTGGTCCTTCTCAGGTTTTCCCGAGAGCAGAAGTGGTGGCTGAGGGTGTCCGACTGGTATCTTGGGGAGAAAAGTTTAGAGACGGAATCAAGACGTTACTAAGGTGGTAGAACAGAAAAAGATTTGGAAAGGCTAAGATTGAATTTGCATCAGCTCAGAAGAAAGATTTTCTTGCACTTGAACCCTGTGCTCGTCTGGGTGAAGGGGCGCCTCGCACTTCTGTCTCAGCTACGACTTAGCGCCCTCCGCTTCACTGCTTGTCACGATTTTACTTATTCCTGTGTCAGACAGGACCGGGTGCCTGCCGTGTAACCTCACTGGGTGGCAGATGTTGTAAAATTAGCTACAAACTTTCTGGAACGCCTGTAAGTCGTTCACTTGGCTTGGAAGTCGGCTGGGTTTTGACTTGAACCTGAGCTGCTAATGAAAGACGGGTTACTTAGGAAAAAGAAAATGTTGTATTCAGCAACTGTAGTAACTGGGGGCCGTCAGTGAAAGAGCTCAGTGGTATTATCAGGGTCACTGGTACGTTCTTTTCTTCCTTCTGTTTGGTCCCGATGCACGTACCATCTCGAGAGTAGCGCCGTGTTCTCTGAGTGGTCCGCCTCCCGAGTCCGTGTACCTGCCTCCGTGTGCTGTGATCCCCGAGTCCCGTGGGTGTGTCCCCCACCCCCATGGGGTGGGGTGCACTGGCCGCTTTGGGTGCTTTGCAGACGCAGGACTGGAGCCTTCTGCAGCTCCAGCCTTTTTACCGCCTCACAGTTTCCAGGACTTGGAATGTGTGGATGTTGACTGTGGTGACAAGAAGGAGCCAGAGCTCTTAATAGAGTTATTCTTGCTGAATAAACTCAACTCCCGACCTCCACAGAATTCGAGAACCCGCCTTCGCAAAGGCGCGGGTCGTAAGATGTGTGTTTCATGTGCAACCATTTTCAAGAGTGTTCCATTTGCATTTTTTTTTCTCCAGTACAGTGTGTTTAAAGCTCTTGTACCAATTTAAAAATTAAACCCACTTGACCATTAATTTTTCCCTTTGGGGAAAAACAAAGAGAGAAGCAGAACAAACACATTTGGAGCCAGTTATGTGGCGGAGCGCAAAGGGATGGGTTTGGGAAGAAGGGGAGGGGAAGGGAAGCCACAGTCGTTTTCTGCTGTGGGGTTGCGCTAACGACAAGCTTCAGATCGGGCCCTTAGGAAGTACCAGTTGCTTGTGATTAACTTCCTGGAGACGGAGCTGAAAAAAATCTCTTCCCTGGTATTTTCATTTTGAGGTGATTGTATACCTGGTAGTGGTTTTCACAAACCTGATTTGTTATGTGCATTCATAGGGGGGTGTGTGTGTCTGGGTTAAGATCCCAGAAATTTCAGGAGCTCCTCTCTGCAGTCTTTGGGGGAATATTGAGCGTTCTCATGATTTGTTTTGAAAGGTAGTGGGCACCAGCAAGACAGCAGTATGAAATCCCCACTAAATACTAATTGCTTCTTGTGCTTGGAATTCCTCATGTGGAAAAAGTCCAGAAAAGTCCAAAAAGACTTTGCCTTTAGTGTCGCTGCCAGGACGTGGAGTCCTGGTTGCCTGAGGACCAGAGTGTCCTCAGGAGTAACATGTTACGAGAGCAGTTCGCTCTGGAAATAATTAGTGGGTTTCGGAGTGCGCTTCATAGGAGAGAAAAACTATTACCGCATTTGGATGTTTAGCTCTTCTGCTCTGCTCTCTCTTCTTTAAGGTGAGTGCATAGGAGCAGTGACGTCTTGTGCAAAATTGCTCTCAGATGTTGGAAGGAATTTCCTTAGCATCTCATTCCTGACATTTGGGACGCACATGCCTTTGTATAGTTATTTGTTTGGAAATTTGCTCTTTTGGGGGTTGGGGGTGAGGGAGACAAACCCGGAAAAAACATGGTGGGTACAGCAGAATGTGTAAATACGTACATGTTGAACTTGGCATTTTAGAGCTTACGAGTGTATTTTCCTTTGGGTTTTTATTAAATCATATTTACTTGAGGACATACTTCGTTGTTACAGCTGTCATTTACTTTGGCCTTTAAAACATGTATAGGTTATAGGACTGGCGTTCTCAGCTCTGTGCCTTTGAATCACCTGGAGAGTTTAAAAAACATGCCCAGGCACCACTTCCAGGCGTTTACTTGGTCTGGGATGGCAGTTTGGTCTGGTTGGGTGACCTGGCGTTGGTGTTTTTTTTTTTCCAAAGCTCCCCAGGGGATTCTGATGTGCAAACAAGGTTGAGAACCCCAGTCGCAGGGGAAAGAGGGGATGTCCTAACCCTCTGCAAGCTGCTTTACCTTTTCCCTTTGAGGAAGTCACTGTGCTGTTGTCTCATTTTCTTGGGTGTAAAATGGACAGACACCCCTGCCCTGTTTACTTCCCGGGATAGGTAGTGTCTGTCCCAGTGCTCTAGGGTGGCAGGTGAGCGTCATTTTCAATCACCGTCCTGGTGAGAAAGACGGTCCAGCGTTCGATCCTGAACCTGGACTTCACAGAGGGTTTGGGGCTTAATGAACAACTAATTGGTACTACTCTTCCTAATTTATTAATATGACGGGGTGCACCTTACTATCTGATTCTCCATTGAGCCAGGCATGGAAGCTTCATTTCCCTGGGGGTCTCTGCTGAATTATTTTTGAAACAGCTCAGAAACGCAGAGTATTAAAGAAAGTTAATAAAGTAGCAAATGAAAAGGATTGTACTCGCAGCATTACTGGGAGGTTTCAGAGGGGACGGTGAAAATGCAAATGGCAGCTTATGAAAGTAAGTGTGGTTTTTTTAGAGACGACTTACCACCTGGTGTAAGAGGAAGAATGGTTCTTTGTATGAGGTTCTTCATCGGAGGTTCTGTGTGTTTTCCAAGAACTGCGATCTTGGGAATTAATGTTTTAAAGGGAATGAATCGGGGGGAAGTAAATGATTCTCTTTCAACCCCTGGAGACGCTCTTGAAGTCTTCTGCTTCTCCTGTGCGGTAGAGGGGGTTTCAAGTTCATTCATTAAAAGGCAAATGATCTCTATAAATTGACAGCGGATCTGACATACGGTATTGTTAGCCTGGCTGTGGTATTGACTTGCCTAACTTCTTACTGGAAATAGAGCTTTCATTTTCAATTTTGATTTGAGAAGAGATTAAATATGAATCCAGGCTCACTTTGTGTTTTCGGTGTCTGAGCATGGAATTGGTGCAATACTTTTTTTTACTAAGTGAAATGTTATTACTTCTTGAGGTATTTCCCAGTGATTTCATAAATTCAGCTTTGACTCACAAGGTAAGATGTCCACTTTCGCTTCTGCATTTTGTTACCCGCCACAGCAGTGATGATTGTAACTGCAGTCAGGGGAACTTGAAGATTGCTAACGAGCATGCCCCTCTTATCCGTAACGCGCTAAGTGGAGGTAAATCAGCCCCCCCTCCCCGGTCTGTGAGCAGGTGAGCGTAGTCGGTTAATCAGGGTGCTAGTAAGAACGAGCATCCGGCCTTGATCTTCAGCGTGAACTCACAGAGGTTCAGAGGGCTGGAAGAACTACTGGTTAGTGCCACTCTGTGCTTTGGCCATAAACTTGACCCTCCCTCTCCTGGGCAGTCTTGCAGTGGTGGTTGCCCTGAAAAGTTGACATTTGTCACCATTGGTGGCAGAGCAGCTCAAAGGATGGGCCTTCCAAAGTGCACAAAAACCGCCTATTTTTACATGCAGAAGTCAACCCAAGCAGGGGCGCCTGGGTGGCACAGCGGTTAAGCGTCTGACTTCGGCTCAGGGCGTGATCCCGGCGTTATGGGATCGAGCCCCACATCAGGCTCCTCCACTATGAGCCTGCTTCTTCCTCTCCCACTCTCCCTGCTTGTGTTCCCTCTCTTGCTGGCTGTCTCTATCTCTGTCGAATAAATAAATAAAAAATCTTAAAAAAAAAAAAAAAAAAGAAGTCAGCCCAAGCAGAAAACCATATTTGTATAGTTGCTGGACCGTATACCATCTTGGTTACCGCTGATTATTCTGGGTACAATGGTGAAGGGTTTCTGTTTTTTTTGTTTTTGTTTTTAATAAAATAAACCTGGCTTAAGGATATATATTATACATAATTATAAAACACATCAAAGTATTTGGTTTTTTAAGATTATGGAAACTCCTGTTACCAGTTTCACAGAAAAATCACAAATTAAAAATGGAGGCCAGGTGTTCATAATGTGTAGTCCATAAAGATCTGTGAATGAAGGGAGAGTATAAGGAAGGGACCAAGAGAGGGCTTGGCTGGGTGGTCTTCCTGGGTTTGCTTTCCTCTTGGACTTACGGGTTGTAGGCTTTCCTGATGGGGCCACCATTTGCATATGGTGAGTGATGGTGTGTTTGCTGGAAAGCAATACCATAGTCACATCACTGCCTGTCAGTGTGAAATAAATAAGCTGCTCTTAGGTAGGGTTCAGCTTCATGTTTTTGGACCAAACATTTTCTTTTGTGTCATTTGTGTGTGTAGTTTGGTGGTGACCTTAGGTGTTAAGGAATGAAGCAGTCAGCTTTAAACTCACTCTGTTAAGGCCTTTTGTCATTACCCCTTTTGGTTGGTTGACATTGTAGCTGAACTCTGTGAGTAGAGCTAAACTTTTCTGTGGACTTGAGTATAGTAAAAGATTTAAGAAGTTGTCATACAAGATTCGTGTGTATAGCATTGTCCTCCCTTGCTTATCTTTTCCCTATAAAGAAGTTGGTAAGAAAATCTTGAAGACGTCTTACTATTGCAGTGACCATGAACTGAAGATATATTTTCTAATTATAGGGTGGAGATACCCTCCACAAAGAATAGCTTTTGGCCCACCTGGGCATATTGATTAAAAGTATTTCATTGACTTTTAAATAGATTTTTTATAGCATCTTTATTGAGATATAATTCACACAGCATGCAGTCCACCCATTTAAAGTATATAATTCAGTGGGTATCTTTTAATGTGTGAAGAGTCCTCCAACCATCACCACAGTAAATTTTAGAACATTTTTATGATCCGAAAGAAACCCTGTACCCCTTCGTAGTCACTACCGCTTACTTACCGCAAGCCCCATTTCATTGACCTGATGCATCTTTGTCTTCGACTCTTCATGGTTTTTATGTGTATTTGATGGATGAGAGAAAGGGTTGATTTGTTGAGTGTTTGTACCGGGCCTTGTGCTGGACTTGCTTGCCAGGTAATAATTTCCTTTAATCCCTAGAACACAATCCAAAGTAAACTGTTACCGTCCGTAGTTTTACGAAGGAGACTTAGAAAGGGATTTACCTGTGCAAGGTGGCACACCTCGTTGGGCGTGCGGAGCCCTCACTCTTCACACCTAGTCCTGGGATTTCCACTCCGCACAAGGTCCTGTGTATTTCACGAGGCGTGCTTTGGAAAGAGGGAGTACGATGTGACATAATAATTGGAGTTTTTACTTTATTTTATTTTTAAGCCCAGAATGATAGGAAATTCTTTATAGTGCTCGCATCTGATTTTGGCAGGAGTAAGTGAATCAGCTTCAGCTGGGTTGATGTATACAAACCATCCCTTTCTGCCCCACTAAGCTGGAAGCTTCCTTAGTCCACAGATCCCATCTGTTTTGTTCACTGTTGGATCCCCAGCGCCTGGCACAGCGTCAGTGTGCCATACATATTTGTTGAATGTTGAATAAATTTGCGGAACAAAGTGATATGGTCTTGATACCTGTTTAAGTTTGCGTAGTATAGCTTTCTAGTCAAGAATATGTTACTTTTGAATTAAGTTTGGCCTAGACAATCTGGAAAATACTGCTCCAGAAATCTACTTTGTTGCTGATTTTTTTTTTTTTGGTGTGGGGGGGAGCCATTATAAAATCTGATGACGCCGTATTAAAATTCACCTCCCAGCCTTGCTCTTCCTAGACCAGTCTCCAAAACAGGGGGAAACGATAATTTGGTTTGCTTTTTCCCTTCTGTCATTGGTATCCTCAATATGGTTTTAATCTTCTGATGATAGAAGGAATACCTGGCCATTTGAGGATATCCGCGGGGCAGAAAACACCTAAAAGGTAGAAGAAAAAACCATCATCTATAATCTCCCTATTCAGGCATCCACTTTAATTTGTTGGTTTACTTCTTTTTTTTGCTTTTTAAATACACATTTTTTTTAAACGTAGTTGACAGCATTTGGTAGATAGGGTTTTGAATACTGCTTTTTCTTTTAATTGTAACATTAAAACATAAGCATTTCTGATGTTATTAAAACATTTTCTAAAGATGCATTTTCTGTTGATATAAAACATTTTATGGAATGGATGCAAATTTGATTCAGATTCCTCTAAGGCTGGATATTTACATTGCCTTCAGCTTCTTAAATAATATCACACTACATGAAGTGTTTGTACTGTTTTATGAATTTGCAGTTACTATTCTAGGGTGAGCTTTCAAGACACAATCACCCAGTCAAAGGACACAAACTTTTTTTTTTTTTTTTAAAGATTTTGTTTATTTATTCGTCAGAGATAGAGACAGCCAGCGAGAGAGGGAACACAAGCAGGGGGAGTGGGAGAGGAAGAAGTGGGCTCATAGCGGAGGAGCCTGATGTGGGGCTCGATCCCATAACGCCAGGATCACGCCCTGAGCTGAAGGCAGACGCTTAACGACTGCGCCGCCCAGGCACCCCAAAGGACACAAACATTTTTAACACACTGGAATACCTGTTGATTGCTTCCTTGCTTTCCCGAAATGTAATACTGGTAAATTGTACTTGACTTCCAGGTGTGAGGCATTCAAACACCCAGGGGCAAAAATTGGTCTGTCAGGCATCCATTCTGAACGAGGAGCGGTCTCAGCCACTCCTGTTTCTGTCTCTGCAAACATATTTTGGGTTCTGCTCCTTCAGAATAAGGACAGACTAAGGAGGGATCTTTACAGAAAACCTTTGCACTTGTGATTTGTTGATAATGTATCATTTGGTGCCCCCCCCCCCCGCCNNNGTCCACCCTTTTCCCCTAGCCTCTTCCCTCGCTGCTCCCTCTGTCGCTGCCACCGCGGGGACTGTCCAGGTCCTTTTGAAAATGGTGTCTACTAAAGTGCTCTCACATGTACCCTTCCCCAGCCCTTCTGTCCTCAAATACCATTGGCTAAAAGGAAAGTAAGCTGTGACACAGGGAAGGCCTGTCAGAGGTTGCAAAAAGCATTCTCAGCAAAGAAGGTTGAGGAATTAGGCTCGTGGGCACAATTACAGAGCATCGAGCCAAGTCTGGTTTAACACCATCAGAGAAGACCCAAGACGTGATGGGGGTTAGGCCGGCCCCTTGGCGCCCATTCGATAATTGCTTGTAAGTGAATAGGAAATGGGACAGTTATAAACATGCCCCACCCATGTATGGTCTTCATTTCAAATGAAGCCTTCTGACTCGAGTATGTGTTTTCATCATAGTGTTTTCATTCCTTGGGCGTTAGAAGTGCGGCGGCTTTCTTTACACGACACATGACACATCTGGCATGTCTCAACAATCGAACGCTTTTGCCCGGGGAACTCTACGTGGCTCTGCCAACATCATCTAATTAGCCTCTTCTCGTTTATGTGGAAGACTCCCATCATGAGTCTGTTACTCTGGTGGAGAAATTGAGGCACAGGCAACCTGAATAAAATGGCTGTGTGTCCTTTCTGGGTTTCCAGTGTGTAAGTGTGTACCTCCCGTGATCAGCCTTTCCTAGATTTTAAGTCTGTGTGTGTGTGTGTGCATGCATGCGCACGGGTGTGTATGAATAGAACCAATTATTTTAAAAATATGCTAAAAGGCAAATAAACATTTGCTTGTCAGTTTGAGGTTTTGACTGAAATGTGGGAACTTAATTCGGCTTATAGAGTGAGATGTTTTTTTGAATTTAATATTCACCAAATATTTTTACACAAATACCCAAAATGTTGTTTTTGACTGCATATTTCATAACAAGAGCAGAAATGGCCAAGCCCTTCCCGTCCGTCAGAGGCAATGCCACATGTTCCTTCGGCTCCGTGGGCCACTGGTCTCCTGCCAGCTCTTCAGGGACTCACTTGTACATTTGCACGCTGTGTATGGTGTCATGTATATGTCTTCTTGATACCGACGTCAACAGACGACTTTCGAAGTCAGTCACTTTGAAAGAGCTGACTGAGACACATTGAGTATGTCTTACTTTGCTCGAGGAGCCACAGAGACCAATTTGTTTAGAGAGAACCAACAAAGACTGCTTTCCACTGTGTTCCTCAACTTCTGGAGAATACCTCATAGCTTTTCGGAATATGAGAAGCCAAGCCCAGGCAGTCCTCACAGTGAGCTGCTCTAATATGATTTCTTACCAAAACATACTGGAAGCACAGAAGAACTGTAAATTGGGTTGGAGGCCTTGGCTTTGGGCTCTGAGCCTGGAACCAAGCTGGCTGCAGTCACGGCACACTGAGAAGTGCTTTGAGCTCAAGGATGAGTCTTTGAAGACGCAAGGGCAGACAAGTTTGGAGGCCATAGACTGGAATGATGACAGCCTTCCTTATATTGAACTTGTCTCTTCCATAAAACATCTGCTTGGTAGGGTGACCAGAAGGCTATATCATGTTCCTGGGAGTTCTAAAAAAAAGGGGGGGGGTGGTTAAGATCTAAGTTGATAGTGGGACAAAAGACCCCAGGAGGATTAGGGGAATGGAGGGTGAGCTTTCAAAGAAGCAGAATGCAGTGAGCTACTTACTGTTATATTGACTGCATATTCATCTTGAGTGATTCAGAAGGAAAGCATTGACCACAAAATCCTTGGTCAGTTACTAGAGAATCCAAAGCGTATGGCCTCTAGGACATCTCCCTTTATATCTGACTTGTGAATTAGGTATCTTCTTGAAATGAATATCATCCGTCCTACCAGTCATCCCAAGATTGCAGGTTCTTGCAGTAGCACATTTCCAAGTGTGGAATTTCAACCAAGCATGAGATGTTGAGTGTGACTGCTAAGTATTTGAGGCTGTGGTTAGCGTCCCCGTCTTCATTTTGCCAAAGGGAGGAAAATAAAGTGTGGGGAATTTATGAGTCAAGTGGAAATTAAGACAGGGTCTAAAGGAGAATCAAGTACCACAGAGCCTCCAGGAGCTTCAGTGATGGCTTGGGAAGGGTCTAATGAGCCACGTAGGCTTACGTCAAGGTTTCAGAAGAAGGTGGGCTGGACCACACTGGGTTCCTCTTCTGGAGAATAATTCAGGCCTGGCAGCTAACCCACATGCCCTGGGCTCTGCGTTCTGACTCACTGATAAGTTCTGCTCTTCCCCCCCCCACATCTGACTCCCACCTGGAACACTCCTGATCAGTAGATCTGGGCTTTTACGCTACACGTTACCCAAGAAAGATGCCGATACTCTGCCACGGACCGTATATTTGCTCAGTGCAAACTGTTGCACGTTTTGGAAAGTAGGAATTGTCGTCCCGTGTTTACAAGGGAATATTAGGGGATTGTCAGGGAGTCTAAATTAGTGTTCTGTCCACAACTTCTGGCAGCTTCAGCTTGTATGGTTCAGTGTTCGATGTCATTGCCCTATTTATTTCATTCTCATAATTAATGAAAAGTGACAAAGAGGGTAGTAGGAGTGCTAGGCCAGTTGGTAAGCATCATATGCTTGATTAGAACCCAGAACATTAAGGCCGAAGCCTTTCTTCTGTGCACACGAACTTCTTCTTGTGTTTTGGTTACTTGATTAATGAAAAGCCTCTTGAATGACAGCCCTTGACTAAGAAAGCACATGAGAAGCTACACGCCTTGGTAATCCCCCATGAGAAGCCAACAAGAGGAGCATTTGGTTCATACAAAATCCTGTGTTGATTCAGGTCTTCTGGAAGGGCCCTGAGTGCCTACAGTGAGGAGCACCTATAATTTTTGGATTAAAAATTCTCCTTTATCTTTTTGGCTATAGTGTTCTAAATCTATCCATTTAGCAGATTAAAAACAAAAAACAACAACAAAAAAGAACAAGACAAAAATGGACTGTTGCAGAATCCTCCAGAATCCTCGATACTGCAGTTGTAACTGCTGCCAGCAAAACCGAGGGAAGACGAGTGGCTAAACCGGGAGAAAAAGCAAACGAAGACAGAAGGATGTGATGGCTCTAACTTTGCAGTGATCAGAGTGTATTGGTCTCCAGGGGCAAGGGAGGCTAGTTGAAAGGAAAAGGGAGAAGGTGGCCAGTCACCTAATGTTGGTCGCTCTCACTTCCCACCATCCCCGTGTGTCATAAAAATAGATGTATGTATAATGTGAGAGTGTTCCTCTGGCTGCTTTTGCAGACGCTGTTTCTTGCCCACCGGGAAAGCCAGGTGCATTTCTTTGGCTCTGGGCCTCACTTTCCTCATCTGTAAAATGGGAGGGTTTAGAATACGTTCCCTTAACGATACCTGAGCTTTGGGGCGCACGGGGGTGTGATTCCCATAGAATATTCTTGCCGGAATCATTTCAGACAGAGGATTCTGAAGAAAAACTCTTAGCAAACAGTCAGCCTCAATGGGGTTTCGCTTTAAATCACACTCTGGGTTCGTGCCAAGTCCTACTGAATAGCGAGCGAGTAGCCATGCCTTGAGTGTCCCACAGTGGATCTGTTTCTGGAACGCTTTATTTACTGAAACCATTTATTGAACTATTAGCAGTTGTGCAGGTAAAGTGGAGTCTGGTCTGAGTAGGCTGACATTTATTTTATGCTCTGGTACATTCCATGGAAGAATGAGCACATGGAAGACATTACCCGAAAAGATTCCTAAAAGGTACCATCATCAGTTTCATTAGCAGATTTTCGAACCCCTGCTCTAAAATGCCCACACGAGCTCTACCTCCTCCTGTGTTACTCCATCTACACCTTGTGTTAGGAATCCTCAGCGTGTCCGGGGGGCCTGACTGGCTCTGTCATTGGAGTATGACACTCTTGATCTCGGGCTTGTAAGTTCGAGCCCCACGTTAGGTGGTGGAGAGATTACTTAAAAATAAAATCTTAAAAAAAAAAAAAAAAAGAATCCTTACAGTGTCCAAAAGATGGCTGCAAAGTAGAAATTTGTTTGGATGCATAAGCGTGAACAGTTAATGTGGTATAATTTTCTCTTTAACTGTTACTCAGTTTACAAGTGTTTTTATAGTTTAAAAAGCCAGAGTTCTACTAAGATTGTAACAGTAGAAAAACCCCATCTTTCCCCTTACCCAGTTCTGCTGGCCAGAGGCAGCTGACTACTTTAGACTTTTGTATTGTGTATTTTCTTTATATTTTGAGAACACATGTTTCTATAGCTATTTCATGATGTAATTTTATAGTTTATATTTGACTGCTACCCATCTTCCCAGTATGGGTGTGAGTTACCCATTGCTGTGTAACAAATGACTCTAAAACAGAATACCTTAAGACAGCAAACATTGATTATCTCACACTTTCTGTGGGTCAGGAATCAGAGGAATCACTCCACTGGGCTTCTCATAACATTGTACGTTGCTCCCGTAGCAAGATCCAAGAGACGTTGAGCCCAAGATGGACTCCAGAGTGTTTGTATAACTTTGTGTTAGAACAACTCGTTGCTTTTGCCACTTACTCTGTTCCTTAGAAGTCAGTAAGTCCAGCCCAGGCTCCAGGAGGCCAGGGTATCACATAAGGGTCTAAATACCGAGAAGCAGGAATTACGTGGGACCATCTTGGAGGCTGCCTACTACAAGTAATTTTTCCTTAGGTCAGTATTCAGTGTTTATATTACTTTGACTATGTATGTATTATTCACAGCACAGCTGTGTACTGTGGTTACTTTTTTATTCTCACCCAGCTGTCTTCCTGGAGTTAATAGTTGTCTTCTTTTTTATTTGCTTAGTGTTCTGTGCACCCCTCACTAATTCACCATGAACCATCATGCCAGAATTATAAATTGCTTCTCAGTTTGTTGGAACACCCCGGTATTCTATGTATTTTATCTTTTGAAGTAGTCTCTCCAGAGTCTTCCCATCTGCTCCAATTTGGACTGGTATTTTAGGGGTTAGGCAGAGGCCTCATGAAATGGTTATAAAAATTGAGCTGTCTGGACACCATCCTGAAGATTCCATTCTTAGGTTGGATACCCTGTTTCCTGCATCAACGTATGCTTCACTCTTGTTTCTGTCCTTCATTTTGGTGAAGCCCGTCTTCCAGCAGCTTTCTAAGAAAGGGCTCGTGGAGAGTGAAAGTTTTGAAATCTTGCATGTTTGCACATGTTTTCCTCCAACCCTCATACTGGACGAATGAAGGGGCTAGATGAGGAATTAGTGAAAATCATTTTCTGTCAGACTTGAAGGCATTGCTCCTTTGCTCTGAGCCCTCCCCAGTGTTGTCCTTCAGAAGTTCAACGCCATCCTGATTTGAGATCTTGAATGTGATGGCTTTCCCCTTGTCTGCCAGGGCTTCATCTCTTTGTCCCCAGCATTCTGATACATCTCAGTGACATCCTTTGGCATGAGTCTTTTTAAAACTCTTGGGCTGAGCTTGGTCTTCTCATTGGAAACTCAGGCCCTGTCATGTTAGAAATTTTATAGATGTCTTTCTTCGGAGGGGATGCAGTTTCCATTTCCATGTTCTCTCTGGCGCTGCTTTTAGTTAGATATGTTGAACCTCTTGTGTTGGTCTTCTACTTTCCCTTTTTTTTTTTTTCTTAAAGATTTATTTATTTTAAGAGGGAGTGAGTGGGGGGAGGGGTAGAGGGAGAGAGAGGGAGAGAGAAAATCTCAAGCAGACTCCCCACTGAGCATGGACCCTGACCGGGGCTCCAAGGGGCTCAATCCCATGACCCTGAGATCACAACTTGAGCTGAAACAGAATCGGACGCTTGAGCGACTGTGCCACCCAGGCGCCCCTTGGTCTTCTACTTTTCTGATCTTTTCTCTCCTTTTTCAAATCTCTGGCGTAATAGTTTTTAGCGTATTTTCTGATTTGGGAGTTTTCTCATTCTTTATCTTTAAATAGTTTCATTGAACAAAAAGGCTGTTCTCATATATTTTTCATTTCTGAGAGCTCCTTTTGGTTGTTGTTGTTATGGGGATTAAAAGCCCCTGTTCTAGTTTCGTGAATGCAGTGTCTCAGTTCCCTGAGGACTGACCTTCCTTCCTTTTCTTCCCTCCTTCCCTCCCTCCGTCCCTCCTTCCGTCCCTCCCTCCGTCCCTCCTTCCATTCCTCCCTCCCTCCCTCCCTTCCTTCCTTCCTTCCTTCCTTCCTTCCTTCCTTCCACCAGCCCCGGTTCTAAGTTCCTTTGTGTGTTATCCTCCTTTGTCCTCAGTCTTTCCTCTTGGAGCCTTTCCTCAGGCTCCTGATGATCCTTAGCTGTCTGCGTGGATCAGAAGCTGGTTTGGAGTCCCACATGTGTGGGAGGGCATTTTGATGGTATAGGAAGATCTGAGTGGATCGTTTCTCTAGGGGATCTCCCAGCTGGGGGTTTCCGTATGCCTTTTCTCTTGCTTTGATCAGTTTCTCCAGAAAAGCCTTCTCTGATTTCCCGGTCACTGACTTTTTTGGTGCCAGTTTCGGGAAAGAGGGTGAAGGTTTTACTCCCCATTGTGTAAAAACTGAATCTTACTGTTTCTGTTTGTTGGTTGGTTGGGTTTTTTTTTTAAGTAACTATAGTATTAGCCACATTATACAGATGAGAAAACTCTTAAAGAGCTTTAAGTTCCTTTGCTGAATTTTCTTGGTAGCTACCATTTATTTCATGACCTGAAATTGAGATAGTTTTAGTCAACTTGGAATGTGCCATCATAATGGTCACTTAACTTCTGTGGGGAGATCAAACCATTCAGTTTATTACTTGCCCCCCCCCCATGTGGCTTTAGTTAGGCGTCATTTCCAGACAGACTATAAGTTTGAGAACTTAAAACAGAGGCATAGAAGTGAAACAACAAACTGCCTTTTTTGTTGTTATTTGCCCATTGGTTATGTAAACAAAAAAAAATGTAGTAGCTTTTGAAACAGACTCTCCCAATCCCATCCCTTCCTGCTGCCCTCCTGGGTCCTGGCCTGATCATTACTGTGGGCTTGAGCTCTGTTCTTTTTATCTGTATTTAGCAACGCAGCTTGTTCGCCAAACTGGTCTTTCACAGATTCCTTTCCGTGTTGTAGCAGAAGTCTTATTCCCATTCCCTTGTTGGTGACCAACCCTTTAACACCTCCGCCTCTAAGACACTGACATTGAGAGGTCTCCTAGCTCTTCCTTCTACAAAGGACAGATGCATTGAAGACACCTCATTAAAACCAAGGTCCCTTCCTTGGCAGACTTCTGCGGTGGACCCAGGCCTGGGGGCGGGCTGTATCTGGAAACACTGCTCACTTTTCCGAAGCCCTTGCAATGACTTGTATTTCAGGTTTTTCTTCTCAGCCAAGAAAGGGGCTTTTTTCATTTAGCGCCCCTACTTTATTTTCATTTTTTATTTTTCATTAAGATTTTATTTATTTATTTATTTATTTATTTATTTATTTATCAATGAGAGAGCGAGAACGCAGCAGGGGGAGGCGCAGAGGCAGAGGGAGAAGCAGACTCCCAGCTGAGTAGGGATCCCAACAAAGGATCCATCCCAGGACCCTGGGATCATGACCTGAGCCGAAGGCAGAGGCTTCACCGACTGAGCCCCCGAGGCATCCCAGCCCCCCTACTTTAGCAGAGTATAGGGTCCTTCCTTGTTGAGTAGAACGGCTGTAAAAGATGATTGTAGATATCACATTGCTGTCTTCCGAGGTGTTCTTATTTGCCTGTCTGGTTCACTCATATGTCCCCGCTGCCCAGCACCTAGACTGTTGTCTGAATGAATGAATGAATGAATGAACGAATGGTGAGGAGACATGTGGTCAGGTCAGGTCTGACTTTGAAAGTCACCCACTCTCCTTCCTTCCCTCTCCCCATGTGTGGGTTTCGTGCTGTTCTGTCAGTCGAGTCAATAGGTGACAGGCAGTAAGCCGAAGGAAACATTTTTATATCCTTAGAAGTGTTATCTTTGAGGAGCAGTTCGTAATGCGGGAGTGAAAAGAAGCTTCTTTCAGATGGCCAGCTTGAGGCAGGCAAAGCTGCTAATTTGTTTTCAGCTTCGAGGAGATTTAGAGCCCTGGCCTCCCTGGCAGTGGCTCACAGTGGAATTGTTTTCCCTCTCTTTTCTCTGCGTCTCCTGCCCCACAGTGGGGGAAAATGCTGGATGTTTGCAGAGCTAGGAGCACCAGGATTCTTCTTTTGCGGATGGGCATGGAGATTGGTGGCCGGGGGCTTTTCTGACTTAATGGGGTGCCCTTGAGAAAATACACCAACCCCTTTTCATATCTGAGGGCAACCACAGAGCCTCCCGTGGGAAGGTGAACTGGAGGCCAGTCACTTAACCATGCCAGGAAAGGTATCGTCAGAGCGAAAGTTCTTGCCCGGCCTCCTGGGCAAAGCCCTGCCTGAGATAGACTGCATACAGAGAAAATGCACACGGTACCCAACGCCTAGCCTCTGAAAGTGTCGGGTTCACGCAGGTAGCAGGCCCTAGCCCTGGCTCTGCCCACCAGCTCGAGATAGGATCATGGGAACCAAGATGGCGGCCCATCGTGGTGGGGATGGCGGGCCCAGGATTCCTTTCCGGCCTCTGGTTAAGCCCCCAGCGTGTTTAGGCCTCATTTAGGGGAACTTTGCCAGTGGCCACTTGTTGGGGGGAATATAGAAACAGAAACTCTAGTAGGTGGTGGTTTGTGTGCTCTGGGTCAAAACTTTCATTATTATGTAGATTTCCACAGTTAATCAGATTAATTTTCGTCTTTTATAGTTCCCTGAGATTTTGTCCCAAAAGTGGAGGCCTTTGGGTCCTGAGAGCTGGAGTTTTAAAATTTCTTGGTAATGCCTGGATCAACACTCTAGGAATTGCTTCTTTGCCAGCTTTCCTCCTTTTTGGCAATGGCAAATGCATGAATAATGCCTTCTTTGAAGCTTTAAGGCACACAATAGGCTAAGAACTCTCTAATTGAACTTTACAAGCTGAAGGGGCTGACTTATGTGCAGCATTTGAACAAACTTCTAGTCACCGCAATTTAGTAAGGGTTAGCTGCCAAAAGCCATGTAAGGCTTTATTTGATCCATTTATGAATAAAGAGCCTGCAGTAAATTAATTACCATATAGTGGGGCTAATAAAATCTAGCAGGATGAGAACGGCTTTGGGTTCATCTGTAGAGGGGAATCAGGACAGCACTGATTCCCAGTATCGAAGTGTTTCCTGGCCCCGGGGCCTTCCGCGGTGCTGGGGAAGGCTGGTGTTCATGCTCCATGTCCATCCAAGAGGCATTTGAGCCAGCTTTTGGCTCCACAACTGCTGGAAGGCTTTGCTTTATTGATCATAATAAGCTGTTCTGTCTTATTAAAGTTGCATCATGGAGTCTGGTTTTTAGGAGCCCTATTGAGAATTAGTTGCAGAAGAAGTGATTTGCTTGTATTTTCCGACAGTTAACAGGCCAAGCAGATGGGGGAGCAGGCCTGGGCTAGTTGGGTTGGCTGCCTGCCACTCTTCTATGAATTTTGATTTTCACGGATATGTAATGGTTTTATCCTCCCCCCTTTTTGGAAGTTCTTACCTATGAGCCTTGAGAAAAGGGACCCTTGGTTTCCTGTAAAATGTCCCCGCATAAGCGGACGTTGCGGCAGGGCGTCTCACGGACCCTGTGTTGTGTGTGTTAGATCGGGATCCCGTAGACTCCACGTTGGATGCAAGAGGAGAGCAACAGCTCTTTAACGAAAACGGATTTCACGTGCACTTTGCCTTGCATTTTCAGATGCTTCTTTTTTCTCCAGGCTGCAGTCACCAACATACTGAATACACAGAAGAAAGCGTGTTCAGCTTCTGTTTCCAAAAAGGCGTTTGTATACAGACGTGAAGTAAGCCAGGGCAGCATTTGGGTGAAGAAGGTCTGGGTTCCTCCTCAAAGTCCATTCCAAAAACTTGTTTTATTAAATATATGTAAAATGCAAAAAAAAAAAAAAACCAACCGTATGCAAAAATGCTGTTTCAAAAATGTGTACGGTAGAAAGGACACCGTGAAAGCAAATGTGTAATTCCTACCACCTCCATTAGAAAATAGAACATGTCCATTTCAGGACATTTGAAAACCCCTGGTGTGCCCCTCCTTTCACCCCACTCTGCTGCTTACGCTCTCTGTGGAACCACTAACCTGCATTTTGTGGGGTTTTTCATTTCCAAGTTGTACTGCATTTCTCTAAGTTCTGATGTAAGTTCGTTTTGCATGTTTTGAACTTCACATAAATGCGGTCATATACGGTACTTCTCTCAACTGGGTGTTTTCCCTCAGCACTGAGCTCTGGTTAATTTTCACTGCTGGGTCAGGGTGTTTGGATATACCACGATGATTTATCCATTTTTGTGGCCGTGGACTTTCGGATCGTGGCCAGTTCTTGTTGCAATTTCAAACACTGTCCCTGTGAACATTCTTGTAACGGGTCTCCCGGTATCTAAGGCAGCGTTTACACAAACAAATCTACTTTAAACACTGTGCTGGCTTTTTTTTTTTTTTTTAAGATTTATTTTGCCAAGACTGCATGCTGCAAAATATTTCAGGTATCATCGATGGTAAGATGACCATTCATTACCCACTTCAAAGAAAGGCCCGTATTTACCCAGCAGTGTGAAGGAATAGTAGATTTGTGTCTCCACTCTTGGTGGTGGTCCAGATAAAAGTCCTGGCTGCTGCGAAATGCGTTTCGTTAATGTTTGTTAAAACGACAACTTCAAGAGTCAAATGGAATTTTAAGATTGAGAACATAAGCGAGAAGTGCCTGCTTTGTCTCCATGTGCTGCCTTCACCTCTCCTCCCTGAGTCCGTGGAGTGTTGCTGGTTTGCACTTGCCGCTAGGTGTTCTGGTTGCTTCTCCAGACAGCCTTGCACGGCATGTCTTTGACTTCATGTAAAGTTGAGGACACACTAGGTTCTCTGGAACGCAGTACCAGTCTTCAAACGTGTCTTCTAGGAGAAGGCGTGTTGAATAAGTAGAACCGAACATGTCTTCTGTAGCCTTGTCTTGCTGCCCGCGGGCCTTTGCATTGCTTGTCTCTCCGCCCAGAGCCCTCTTCTCCCAGAGCTCCCACGTGCTCACGTCTTTGCTGCCTTGGCTCAGCTCTTAGGTCCCCAGAAAGACAGTCTTTGACTGCCATCCCCAGACTAGCTTTTCTCCCGTCACTTCCTTTTCCTTTACACTGCTTTTTTAATTTATCTTTTCAAGGACTTAGTACCTAAAATTATAGTTCCTTCTTTGGCTGTTACCTGTCTTCCTTTTTTTTTTTTTTTTTTTTTTTAAAGATTCTGTATATTTATTTGAGAGAGAGAAAGCGAGCAAGAAGCAGGCTCCCCACTGAGCAGGGAGCCTGATACTAGAGTCGATCCTAGGACCCTGGCATCATGACCTGAGCCGAAGGCAGACCCTTCACTGACTGAGCCACCCAGGCCCCCTGGCTGTTGCCTGTCTTATCCCATGTGTCATATGGGCCCAGAGTCTGTCTCTGATGCCTAGTGCACAGAAAGGGGGAAAATGGATTGAGGAAAGGATTTTTTCCTTTTTTTTTTTTTTTTAAAGATTTTATTTATTTATTCAGCAGAGATAGAGACAGCCAGCAAGAGAGGGAACACAAGCAGGGGGAGTGGGAGAGGAAGAAGCAGGCTCATAGCAGAGGAGCCTGATGTGGGGCTCGATCCCATAACGCCGGGATCACGCCCTGAGCCGAAGGCAGACGCTTTAACCGCTGTGCCACCCAGGCGCCCCAGGAAAGGATTTTTTCTTAAATAATGGAGAGATGAAGGATATTCTTCTTCTTTTTAAAGATTTTATCTATTGATCTGAAAGAGAGAGAGCAAACACTAGTGGGAGGAGGGGCAGAGGGAGGGGGAGAAGCAGACTCCCCACTGAGCAGGGAGCCCAACACGGGGCTCAATCCCAGGACCCCAGGATCATGACCTGAGCTGAAGGCAGACGCTTAACTGACTTGAGCCACCCACATGCCCCAGATTAAGGATATTTCTAAGTAAAAGATGGCTATAGTCTTTATATGTATGTTGCTAGAGACCTAAGTAGGTCATCAAACTCTTAAGGCCTTGTTATTTTTCTCATCTGTGAGATGGGGTTATGGATATAGTTAAGTATAAAACATGAGTAGACATAAAATTCCTTTTCAAGCAAGGGGAAAGATGTGTTGGTGACATTATATAAACTGCCACTGACTGTGTACTTGCCCCAAAGGTGATTGAAGGGAACTGGTTTGAAAAGCTTTCAGAATTTCCCTGTAGGAAAACCAACAGTCTTCAAAGATAAAAGTACCAGTCAGGTTGGAAGGCTCCAGAAGACTTTATTTCTCTCCCACCTATGACTCCCAAGTCAGCTTCAATAATTTCACATCTAGAATCTGGACACTTTTGAATGCTCCAGGCACCTCGCTGACATGCACTGGAAACTTACTAAAAGCATTTTTATTTTCCTCTCTACAGGTAGGTTTTCAGAGTTTTGTAAATTTTACCTCTGCTGATACGTCGTAATCTTCTCTTGTTGATTTGTTGATTCTATTGGACAAACAGAGTCATGTGCCAGGCAGAGAAAGGGTGTTTGGATAAAAGCTTACTGAGTCGTTTAAATACTTTGTATTAACCTCAGAATCGACTAGACCCGTTCTCCTCAACCCAGACTGCGCGTTAAAATCATTTTAGGAACTTGGGGGAAAATGCCATGGCTCAGGCCCCACAACCAAATACTCCCATTCATTTGGTTTAGGATGGAGTCTAGCATTGTTTTTTTGTGTGTGTGTTAGTTTTTTTGTGACTCTTGAGGTTATTCTGATCAGCAGGGAGAGTTGAGAACCCCTTGAAGAGATCATTCGTTTACAAACATAGCTGTCTCCAGGAATCACCCTGGGAAGTGAGGACACACTCATGCTTGGGGCCCAGTCTCAGTGGTTCAAATTGGAAGTAGGGTGGGCCTCAGATTTTTAAAAAGGTTCCTCCCGTGATGCTAATGTGCCCCAGGTTTTGAACCACTGCACTCAACTGTGGGCTCCTTGAACCCAGAGCTTACACAGGAAGGCCTGCACAGTTTTGCCTGTTGGTACGACTTAACCTGGAATGCTTTCTGAAATGCAGATTCCCAGACCCCACTCTAGAATCTCCAGAGGAATGGTTGGGGAACCCCACACTCCACCATCGGTTTTTATGATTGTGTACATTCGGGGGACCTGGCCCGAGCTCAGTCAGTATTGCTTTTTCCTACATTATGGTTGGGGGTGAACATTCTCATAATGTGCTTGGTTTGCCTGTGAGCCGAGAAGCCAGTTAAAACAAAAGCCTTTCAGATTTAGGAGAATATATACAAGCAGCAAAATGTATCAGTTAATGACATTTTCAGGGGACAGTTATAATTGCTTCTTTTCCTGTAGTTAAGTGATAATAAAATACAGGCTGCATAAATCCTTGAAATACAAAGCCTGTTCAGAGAGAAACATTTGATGATAGGAGTATGGCAAAGCCTCACCGATTTATTATAACGTGTAGGGATATCATAGGTAATTAAAAGCCAAAACCAATGGGAAAAAAGTCCTCTTGTACTTGAAGATCTTCCTCTCTTCCCCACACCCAGACTTTTTAACATTTGGGGCTACTGTCAGGTTCGCGTTTCCCCTCTGTTTTCGTGATTGTAGGCTTGTGGTGATAACTCAAATGTAGCATTCTATTAAAAACAAATAAACAAAGGTGAAAAGACAGGAGCCATTGGACAGTATTGATTGGATTCAATTATGTGCCTAGCGTGGTGTGAGCCACTAGGAAAGAGATTGTCAAGTACAAGATCGTGGTTTGTGGATAAACAGGCATGTTTTTTGTAGGGTCTGAATAACGTACAACCTTTGGAATCTACCAACTGCTTCATTACCTGTGATCGTGAAGAGCGGCAGCTGAGTGTCACATTCTACCCTGTGCTCGCCGGTGTTTCTAGTCCTTTGTAAGAGGGTTTCCATCATTTGTAGGCAAAAGATCCCTGTCCCCTCCTGTGAGTTCAGAGTTGGGAGTTTAATAAGGCCAGCTTCCTGCCGAATCCACTGGCATGAGCTTGAAGGGGTGAATGAAGCGTGCTCACAATGCCCGGCGAGCACGGTGGGGGGTGTCGTGACGTTCAGGGGTGGTGGTCAGGGCCCCGTCCCTGGATGACGACTCCAGAAATTTATTAGTTGCATATGCCCACTCTCTCATGTTTTGTTTTTTTCCAGAAGTCTGTGAGAAAGCAGTTTATTACACTTCCCCTTTCTTCTTAGTTTTTTTCTTAGGCACCGAAATTTAGTGGGACCTCATTGCTGTCTCCGTGTACTAACTAGAAGCCCATGATAAACGGCTGGGGTTCCTACTTCTTTCTGATGAAAGAACTTCTGGGAAATGTGTTTGTTGTCTCTGGGTTGGCAAACAATGAACAATGTTTAAGATCTGAGATTTCTTTCTTTCTTTTTCTTTTTCTTTTTTCTTTTCTTTCTTTCTTTTTTTTTTTTTTTTTGCCTTTTAGCATTGGAGATGCTAACATCAAAAGGCTGTTCCTTCAAAGAACTTCATGTTGCTATTTAAATGGTAATTACTTTTCTCCTGGGTTAGCTCTGGGCTTGGTAAATTTAACAGGCTCAAGTATTTTTATTTTATATTGTTGGTACAATGAGATGAGAGTCTGAATCAAAAAAGAACCCACTAAATTCTGATTAGGAGGACAGTCGAATACCGCATCTGTTCCAGGGTTACTTGGGAAAAATCATAAACTAGGCTCCATTTTAAATAAGCGAATGATCCTTTTCGCTTTCTATTATTGTCTGTTTGCACACATGTTTCCGTTAGTACCTAGAGACCATTTTCCCAGTGAATAGAGCCTACTGATATAATGAAGCGCAGTTTGATTCATTCTTTCAAGAGTTATTATTTTCATGGAGGAAGAGTATTAAAATCATGTTTTTAAAAAAGTGTTAGGAGACAGAATCACAATATTTAGGGGTCAGGGCATGGCACGGTTATTTAAAAGAAGAAAAAGCCTTTTCCCCAAATTTCTGACGTGGACCAGGATTGGGAACCACGGACACAGACCAATTCTGCATTATATTTTGGAGAGAAATACATAAATCAATGAATTTATTTAACGAGATGCCATTAATATTTATGTTGTATTTCTCTATAGAGTTTTTTTTAGGGAGAGAAAGTGTCCTTTGGCTTTTTAATAATTTTGCTGGGTAATTTCTTGACTGATCATCAGATCCATTCTTTCTCTATAGAATTGGGTCCCTGTGAAGACCATTACCTATTCTGTGCGCTCCGTGATGACACGGACAGCACGGCCCAGGGACAATAAGATGTGTCTCTTAACAGCAAAAGTAAACCCAATTTCTGTCTCCTTATAAAATGTTTTTGGTTAAGGAAAAAGAGATAAATTGGACTCTAGAGGTTCTGTGTGGAGACACTGGGAAGAGAAGGTTGGAAATGGGATGTGTTGTGTTCCCCGCGTGCTGCAGCCCTTATTAGAAACTTAATGTGGAATGGGATTTGTTTTTGTGGTTTCAAATGACTCTCTGGTTATGGCGAGTTATTTAAAACCCCAGGCGGCAGGGGGCATCCTGGCAGGTCACCAATCTCAGAGTTGATGGGGAGACATACAGGCAGCAAAAGAACTTTCCTGGGCTGCTCTTTATATTGTGTTTCTCTCCGCCCCACCCCCACCAACCCTTTCGTTAGCGCTTGCTTTGAATATTTTATTATCTACTTGGTTTATAATCAAGACCACCCACCTGATTTTAGCCTGCTGACTTTCTTGCCTGCCTTTTTATTCCGCCAAGCCCACAGTGCGTGTGTATTCATGTTTTTGCTTTCCATTCACGGAGATCTCCAGCTGGGAAGATACAGTGTGTACGATCCTCTCTGCCTTCCACTGACATTGCTCATAAATTGCACCAGAAACACTGCTATCAGGAGCTTAATAGCAGGTAGAGCACAGCGCCACATATCAAGTCTCAGCAGGATACAGAAACTATGGTTACCAAATTTCCAAAGGAGAAGGAAGAGGGGGTAGAAAGTTTTCTCTCGAAGACTCACCGAAACAACAATGCTGAAAATGGATTCACCGAAGCAGCTTTTTGAAGAGGGCTTAGAAGAGCTGACTCCGTGGTCGCTCTGCTCTCACTTTTTGCTGAATTGTTATTTTTGAAGACCTCCCAAGAGGCTTTTGTGGTAGAGCTGTGTGGAAAAGGCTGGCTTCTTTGCTTCCCGTTCTGGCTTTCTGTCTGTCCGTCTTTCTTTCTCTTCTCCTCTTAAAAGAAGAGGAGCCTGATGAAGAGCCCTGGTTACCTCTAATTCTCCTGTAGGGGGAGGAGGTGGTTAGAAGTTACCCTCAGGCGTGCACCCACCTTCCCCGAGGCCCGTGTCCCCTGACAGAAGACTCCTGGCCTAGAACAGTAGAGAAGCTCGCCTCGCCATTAGTCTTGGCTCTGACCTACAGTTTGTTTTATCTTGCCCAGTGACCTGTCCAATTATTTGATTTCTGGTAAAAGAGCACACAATTACATAGCGTATCAAGATGTTAATATTTTAGGCTGTGATGTGAAAAGGGACACTCTTTATTTATAGATCCGTGCTGTGAAAAGAAGGGGCGGAAAAAGGAGAGGAGAATATATAGCGGCTCCATTGCGAGAATTTCCAGTGCTTTAGGACATCGCTTTATCTTAATAAGTGAGATTATATTAATATGGTGAAAAGCCCCCAATTCCCCTCGCTGAAGAAGGGTCTATCATCATCTATGAGTGGCCATAGCAGAGTCCTGCCTCTTGCCAGAAGAGATTAGTGCGGATGGTGAAATAATTCTTTCTTTAAACCAAGTTAAGCTGTTGTATTAATGTTACCGTGCAAGGGCTCAGGCAGAGGAAAAGTCCTCAGCGTCATTCCAGGCTCCCTGGTGACTTTTCCTAAAGGACTAGCCTAATGCCTCCTGTCCCCACCTACAGCCCCATCCCCCAGAATGTTGGCAAGTAATTAATCAAAAGCCTTCTTCCCCATTTGTGTCCTTGAAAAACTCAACAGGGTGTTTGTATATCTTCTTTTGTGTGATGCACGTTTTCCTCTAAAGCCTGTGAGCCTCGTTGCTCTGATAAGAATCACCTTCGATGTTTGGAGTAGAGCTAAGAATCAGTACTTTTAATAAGCGCTCGAGAGGATTTTTATCACCCAGGGAGTTTGGGAAAACAGAGTCTGATTGGTCTGGGTTTGAAACCCATATGTGCCATCTTCTAGGGGTGTGGTGTGTGTATGTGTGTGTGTGTGTGTGTGTGTGTGTGTGTGTGAGTGTGAGAGAAGAGATTCACAGATTCTCTGTAGTTCAGCCGGGAACTCACATCTGGAAACATGCTCTGCATTTTCAGAAGTGGAACCCTGATTCTTAACATGTAGAAAACGCCAGAGTCCCGAAGCCCGTGGATTCTCCTGTCCATAATGCTGTGTTTGGACTGAGTGTTGCTCAACACCCGCTCACTCCTGCCAGGCCCCTTGGCCACGGACCCTGTCCCGTTGGGCCGGAAGGGTGTGATGTGATGACCCGTTGCCATCCTGAGAACCCCTCCTCTTCCAAAGCAAAGACAGCGAACCCCTGGGGATGTAGCCCCTGCCCTTCAGGCATCCACGGCTCCTTTCTGAGCTTTGTGATAAAACGAAGCAAGTGGAACAAGAGGCTCTCAGTGCGAGTTTAGAGGAACCCCACTTTGTCACGTGGTTTCCGACAGCGCGGAGATGGGTACCATTGGCAGGCGGTGTGTTGGCGGCAGTGAGGGGGTGCGGGGGGGTGTAGGAGTCAGCAGACTCCTCCTCTGCCACTTGGTACCTCTCTTCTCAGCAGGGTGCTGTCCCAGGAAGCCTGTGGTCAGGTTCACTGAGGGCGAGTGGGTATGGCTGTATCTGACTTTTCTCTTCCTCGTTCTCAGCGCGCTAAACGTGGCACTAATGAATGGTGCTTTAGCCCCGGGCCCTTTGCAGCGACAAGAAGTCTTCTGATTCTTTTTAATCCTTTTCTGTGCCACACATTTGAGACGCTCATCTTCAGCTGCCTTCCCAATTGGGCCAAGAATTGTAGGATTGGTTGAATGAAAAGGCGAGTCCCTGGTTCCCTATTGCTCAGCGCTCTGGCTCCTTCTTTATCCAGACCTCGAAGAAGCCTTTTCTTGGCCACCCCCTCTTCTCCAGAGTCGCTTTTTGTCTCTTGGGTGAGTGTTAGTCTCATTGGGGCAGAATCCTGCAGTGGCCCCAGGCTCTGTGACTGGCTTGGAAGGAACCTCTTGCTTGCTGGAGAAGCTCCGAGAGCTCCTCATGACTGCTATGCTAGCTGCTACCCACCTACGCTGGGTGCTGCTGTCTGGCCCCCCAGGAGCCCTGGAAGAGAAGAACGTGAGAGACCGAGCTGTGCTTTGGGCTCTCTCCTCCCTTGTCAGGAGACCTGGGGTCCACCATTTAATCTGTGGGCCTCGGTTACTTCTTCCTGAAGAGAGCAAGTTCTGACTAAGTGATCACTAAGATTCTTTTGTGCTGAAAATAACATGATTTGTTTGTTTGTTTGTTTGTTTTGGAGGGAATTCAGGACATGATGTGATGAAGTTTATTGTGTCCGTTGTGTTACCTCGTCATTTCAGTCAGGCACCTCAACAAATTAGTGCAAGAGGACCTTGCCTTGAGGGCCCGGTGTGTATGACCGAGTGTCTTCTACATGGGGACGCTGGGTAATTGTCACACACTGGAGCCAGGCCCCTTGGGTTCCGCTGCGGTGTCACAGCTTCCTGCCCTTGTGACCTTGGGGTGTAACTTACTGCCTTTTATGCATCAGCCCATCATTTGTAAAACGGGGAAAATATAGGACCCTCCTCATTGGGGTGTGAGAAAGCCTACTCTAAGACATTTCAAATAGTGCCTAACACACAGCGCTAAACGCGCTTCTCAGTGGACACACAAACCCAAGTGCCATTCCCAGGGTTGTGTTTTTTTCTAGGCAAAGACAGGAATGCTCCTCAGTGCGCTGACATGTTCTCTATCGTTGGGGATTCTAGCCTCCAAGTTGGGCAGACCCTCCTGCTGGTACATACCCCTGCAGCTATTCACCGCGTGTCAACCCTGCCCCGTGCGTCCTTTCTGACAGCCACGGCAGGCTAGCCGGTGTCTGGACTGGCGGTCCTTCCAACAGAGGTGACATGAGGGAGAGGGAAGCCACGGTCAGACAGGGACCACGTCTTGGGATCGGCAGTGAGCAAGCCCTCCTCCCCTAGGAGCCCAGTTTCCCTGCTGATGGTCAGAAGCAGCCTTCCTCTGGGGTCACCTAGAATGTAAACAGCGGGAAGAGGCGATGGGGAGCGGTGCTTCATGTGTAAATGCCTTGTGAAAAATATTTATTGCCTCCTCCCCAGCCCCTAAACCCATCTTTGTAAATTTCTCTCTTGTATTTTCTTTATGTAATGACTGCGGTTGTAAGTGCGTTTTAAGTAGAAGTTATTTTGAAGGATTGATCCTCTCTATACCTTGTGCATTCAGGGATCAGGCAATTCATTTTTGCTTTCAGTTGAATTGCTAATTTATAATAAGTAAGTGGAAATTTGCATCTTTATAATCTCCCATTCCGGAGGATGCACGCTGCATCCGTGTTAACCGTATTTACCCGTGTGTGGCTGGCTGGCATTTACACTGTTGCTATTAAGGCCTGGGGTTTGTTTTTTTGTTTTTTTGGTTTTCTTAGCATGACTATTTAAAAAAAATTTGTCTGTGTGTGTTCTTTTATTCTACTTTATAGAATATTTATATGCAAACCGTGACTTACACATATTTACGAAGCTTATTTTTAGAAATAGGCCTTAACGTAATACTAGATTAACCTAATTCACTGGAATTAAACATGAAACACTGCAGTTTGTTGTGCAGATTAAAACGCATACTACGCGGGGCGCCTGGGTGGCTCAGTCAGTGAAGCGTCTGCCTTTGGCTCAGGTCATGATCCCAGGGCCCTGGGGTCGAGCCCTGCATTGGGCTCTCTGCTTAGTGGAGAACCTTCTTCTCCCTCTGCTGCTCCCTCTGCTTGTGCTCTGTCTCTCTCTCTGTCAAATAAATAAACAAAATCTAAAAAAAAAAAAAAGGACACATTACAACAAACCCTATGTGGCGTTGGATCATTTGAGTTGTGAAGAAACAAGTCAAAATGAGTTACCAGTCTTCTGGGAGAAAAAGGTGCCTCTTGACTACATTGTGAAGGCAGCCGTATTGAAATAGTGTCGTTTTCCTGTCTTTCCCCTGGATTAGGAGCCTACTAGCTTGAAGATCTATGACACTTTTTAAAGTAAACTAATCTATTTGTATTATGGGGAGAGCATGAGATACCGAAAAGCACACTGGCAAAGACAGTTCAGCGCCTGGCACCAAGACAGTCCCTGTGAAAAGTCACGGGCCACACAGTGAGGACCGGTGTTGCTCGGTGCGTGCTTCCAGTAACACCGACCTCCAGTTAGTACTAGTTTCCAGTCCCAGCACCACTTGTAGTAGCATGCTACCCAGAAGGCAGGTGGAATAATCCACACCAGCAAGGATCGCAACAGGAGAACATCACTGAGAACATCACCCGGTTTCCGCTGTTCATTGTCATGCATGCGTAACGTGGGATTTGCACTGCTGGGCAATCAGTGAAATAATTTTCTATCTCCTTGAAATCAATTTCTGGTGATCACACATGCAGATGGAAAACCGTGGCTTTGAAGATTTACATCCAGCAAATAAAATTTACATTCCCTGAAAGGCAAAGAAGGCTGTCATTTCATGCTTGCTAAACTTCATTGTCTATTTCCCTTTGGTACACACACGCACGCAGCCCGGGACGCATGCACGCACGCGCCCATTATGGAGAGATAGCTTTCTGCTCTGTCAACTTTGTTTTACAAAAGCTCTGTTTTCTTTATTGCCTTTATCTGTTACATCTGTAAAATTTATTTAAGCAATGACAAATCTGTCTTTGGGGCCCCAGAGCCTGGGAGAATCACCACTGGCGGCCCATTGGGAGGAGATTTGTTGCATGTGACTGTTCATTAAATTGCAAGGAGTAGTGGGAGAGGCCGACGGCCCACGTCTGCCGTGGCTCGGCGGTTATGGTCTGTGTTTAGAGTGTCTTCATCAGGTGAGCGACAAATGTACCTCATCAGTTGCTTTCGTTCAGTGAAAGTGGATGGCTTTTGAAATCCTAGAGGAAGGTTCCGGGCTTCTTTGACTTCTTTAACTTGTAAGAGTGCTTACTTCACAAAAAGTTCCAATAAAAAATAGAAGATAACTCAAAACCAAATTGTTCACATTTATATGATTACCAGTTATTTTGAAAAATGGCAAGAATCGGGACACCTGGGTGCTCAGTGAAGCATCTGCTTTGGCTCAGGTCATGATCCCAGGGTCCTGGGATCGAATCCTGCATCAGGCTCTCTGCTCAGCGGGGAATCTGCTTCTCGCTCTGCTGCCTCTCCCCCTGCTTGTGCTCTCTGTCTCTCTCTCTGTTACAAATAAATGAGTAAAATCTTAAAAAAAAAAGAAAAAGGCAAGAATCAACTGAGATGGGCTCTTTTGCTTGAGAGGGATCGGAATCAGGTGACAAATAATCATCACCGTTGCAGTTTTCACTTCTGTCTTTTGATTTGTGTACATAATAAGGACACAGGGGCTCTTACACACTTTTATTCATTTCAATATTCGCCTTAAAAAATCACATTCATTGAGCACCTGCTCTTTGCCAGGCACTTTGAAAGACAGGGTGCTGAGTCTCCTACAGAGGTTGGCAGATAAAAACCCGGCATCCTGAACGTCACGGAAGTCCTGCGGTGGAAATACCCACAGGGGCAGTCAGGCTTTCTCGGGGCTTCCTGGAGTTCTGTGCACCAGGACTCAGACTCCAAAGCGTAAGGCGGGCCAGGTTCTCCCTGCAGAAGGTAGTAGGAAAGCAAGAAGGCTGTTGAGTGCAGGGCACATTGAAAGTCATTCTGAGGGGTTGTGAGGCAGAGGAGGGGTGAGTGGTAGCAGTGGAAAGATAACCCAGGCCTGACTGTGGACAGGGATCTGGATGAAGAGGAGGGGATGGAGCCAGGAACTTTAGTGGCAGTCAAAAGAGTCACAACTTGGTGACCAACAGGTGTGAGTGCTTAAACAGGAGGAGAGGTCTGGGACTGTGAATTGTGACTCCCTTGAAACAGCAGCTAAAATGATTAGTTAGAACTGTGGTCTGTAGTGAGTTCTAGAATTATCCCTCAGTTTCGTACTTCAGATCCCTTCTAAGGAGGTAAACATAAATACAGAAAGGATTCCAGGTTCCCTGCTTTCCCCAGACCCCCGTTTTCTCTGACACATCACATTATGGGAGAGAAGAATCACATTTCCACAAATTAAGGTCTGTAACCATTGGTGTGCTGATAAATTGTTAACACCCGCTTCTGGGGTGGGGGTTGTTGGGGGTGGGGGACCCTGATTTGTGGTGTTTGCTGTTTTTTGTGGTATGTGTGTTCTCACCATGGTCGTTCCAAGCTTCCGGTATGAGGTTTCTGAAGGTGGTACCAGGAAGAGCTGTGTGTCATCCACAGCACAAAACTCCAGACACACCGCTGGTCTTCCCCTGGACGGCCTGGCTTACTCAAGAGCCCCGTCCACACACATGCAGTGCCTTCATATTACAGACTTGGAAGTCAGACCCCCTGCGTTCAAATCTCTGACTTTCCAACCCGGGGCAAGTCCGTCAGTTAAGCCATCTTGGAGGTACTTTGCTCATCAGTAAAACAGCAACAATTACTGGCAGGTGCCGAGAGTAAATGAGATCATCTGTGTCAAAATATTCTGCTTGCGGCCTGCAGAAAATCATGCTCTCAGGGGTGCCTGGGTGGCTCAGTCGGTTAAGCATCTGCCTTCAGCTCAGGTCATGATCCTCGGGGTCTTGGGATCCAGCCCCGAGTTGGGCTCCCTGCTCAGTGGGGAGTCTGATTCTCCCTCTCCCTCTGCCCCTTCTCCCTGCTTGTGCTTTCTCACTCTCTCTGTCAAGTAAATAAATAAACATTTTTTTTAAAAAAGAGAGAGAGAGAGAAAATCAAGCACTCAGTCAGTATCCCTTACATTTATTTTCTGTCTTCGCTCCCTGGGGTCAGTAATAGAAATGTTAATTACCTGTGGTGTAGAACTTACTAGTTTTGAATTGCCTTCTTTGAAACTTTAGAGAGGACCTCCTGTCTTCTCTATGAGGATTCATTCACTTTGTCCATAGGTTTAAACGTTTTCCTGGATGTCTGTCTTGTCCTCTAGCAGGTTCCATTTTCATCGGCTTGAGACTTACCCTTTGTAATGGGTCTTTATGTACAGCCATTAGTTGCTTGAATACTGTAGTTGGTTTTCTCTGCGTCTTTCCCGAACTTACTTCTGGGCTGTACAAAGTAGGAATACATGAGGAAGTTCTTTTATTTAAGAAGAGGCTACACGTTCAGTTGTGTCTTGAATAGTCCACACAACTTTTTGGCCTTGATAGTACATGACATTTATGAGTTTAATGTGCTTTGGCGGTGCATTCTTATTGAATTAGAAAATTCTGATTTTCCTTAATATTAAAGTTGAATTGAACTGAATGAAACCAGAAAATGTAGTCCTTTGCACAAGACACTTTATCAGGACTGAAAGCACAGTTTGCTCTCTTAACTACCACCTTTTCGGAAAGCTGATCAAATCTAGTATGACGTTCATACATCTTGGAGTTAGTATACCGTCAGACACACAAATGGAGCAGAATTTCATTGAGAAATGGCTTTCTAGTCACTCACTTGGAAAAGTATGTACTAATTTATATGTACTGATTCCGATACGGGGATGTACTAAATAAAAAGCATAATCAATCTCTTGGCTAAATGTGGTAGGATTTTGTAGCTGAAAATTTCTTTTCTTTTTTTTTTAAAGATTTTATTTATTTGTCAGACAGAGACAGAGCACAAGCAGGGGGAGGGGCAGGCAGCAGGAGAAGCCGACTCCCTGCTGAGCAGGGAGCCTGATGTGGGACTTAATCCATGACCCGGGGATCATGACCTGAGCCGAAGGCCACACTTAACCAACTGAGCCACCTAGGCGTCCCATGGCTGAAAATTTCTTAAGCAAAAAAGTGCAGTGAGAAACTAAGCCATTTGGTTTTTGTGTTTTTTCTCCCCCATATCCAAGAAATAGGACTTCTAAAAAGTCACCATGTGATCTCTCCTTCAAAGCTTTGTAGCCTGTCGTTCAGTACTTTCAACAAGTGTTGTGCGGCCCTTGCTGGGGGGCTGGCCTGTCTGGTCACCCGCTGCCCAGGCCTGTTGAGAAGCAGACTTGGGTATTCCGATGCTTCATCTGTGCCTGGTCACCACCCTCCCCACTTTCCCTCCTCTCAGAGGCCTGTTTGGGTAAGAAGAGAAAATGGTTTGTCTGGTTTTTCTCTGAAAGGAAACCGGAGAGCCTTTGGACCCAGTCATTCTACAACCCCATCAGAGTGCTGCATTCTGCAGACGAAGCCCGTGGGCCATGGTGTCCTGTCCCTGCCCCAGCCACGCAGTTGGTGGCTGGCCCCTCACAAACCCAGCTACCAGTTTTGGTGGGAGAAGGTCGTTAGTTATTTCAGGCAGAGGACCTCAGAAGGAAATACGACCTCATTTCTCCAGCAGGCGTTCTCCTGCCCCATGGACTCATCCCCACAGATACTGCCATGAAGACAATAGTTAACGCGCCCTATGCCAACTCTCGAAAATTCCTACTGTGCAGCCCACATTCCGTGTTCACATTGGTATTCAATTTAGCAACCAGGGACCGTGATGGGTATAAATCAGAATTTTATCCAGTGTGCATGAGTGTGAGTGTGTGTGTGTGTGTGTGTGTTTAACTCTTGATTGAATTACAAGGCAACCTGGAAAAGATGTTGAAATGTTCAGTCAGGCCTCCTTCTCTCATTGAAAAGAGGTGTATAAAAAACGCCGTGATGATGGGCACCAATTAACAGTGCATTACTTTCTGGAAGAGACTTCATGCTGGCTGCCCTGCAGGTCAGAGTCAATAAAGACTGAGTTACGAACAATAGTCTTTCTCTCTCTCCGGAGCCTTGGACTTAACCCTAACTTCCTCACAGCAGAGAAGAAGGGGATCACGCAAACAATAGGCATCTTGGAGGTTGACTTGGGCCCAATGGTCAGAGGCCATGGAAGCTGTCAGGGGCTTGATTGATGGGCCCTCACGCCTTAGTCCCCAGTGCAAAGCACTAATGTTCCAGCCTCTTCCGAGAGCCTGGATGTGCCACCTAGGGTCAGAACTTCTCAGCCTGTGGGGCTAATGTTTCAGATGAGGCCAAAGTGCAGTCAATAATTTATACGGAAATTTGTGCTTCGAGGCGCAAAGGAAAGCCAAGTTTTGACTCGAACTCCCGTCCGTTGCAAAGAGAAGTGCGGTCCGCTTCGGAAGCCCCTGCTCGCAGCGTCGTTGCGTGCATTCATCGCGTTGAAGACACACGTTAACCACAGGAGAGGATGAGAGCCATCCTGGAAGGCTGTCTGGCAGGCACGCGGAGCTCGGTGGCAGGAGTTTCAGAATTGAGAAGTAAAACGGGAAAAGAAATACCAACCATTGGGAGTTTATTAAAAAACAAAAGTAAATCACCCCTCGAATGGAATAACTAGGTCGGATTCAATCGTAATGACTTCGGAAGCTATGAAGTGTCCACAGGGAGCGTCGGTGAACACAGGTTCTGACCCTGAGGTTCCCGGTACTGACAGCTTGGAGAGGTGTTAGGTCCTATCAAGGACCAGAAGAGACTCCAGGATCAGAGAGCAGTGCCTTGAAGATGCGGTCCTTTCTGCAGAGCAGTGTCACCCCAAGTTAGCTTGGTGGCTGCACGTGATGGTGTATGTGGGAGTGTGAGTGTGTGTGTGTGTGTGTGTGTATAGAACATCTCTGCGTCTCCATAAACACATGTATTTATACACACAGTATAGAGAAACAGACGCAAAGCAGGGACACCAAGCAAGGCTGGTCAATCAGTAACCAGCTAAGTTTTGTTCTGCTCCAGCAAAACGATGACTTGCTCCAGTAAGTGCTAACAAAGGCCCTTTTCCCTTGCTCTGCTCACGGAGAGCGCTATTAGTCATGCTTCATTAGTCTTGTTTACAGAAAAGAGCTGGTCTCTAAGCACATTATTGAAATACTTGTAACTCTGCTGGGCTTTTTTCTTCACTGAAAAGATAGGGACTGTGGAGTGGGGGCGGGGGAGGGGGCCTCTGACCATTGTCGAGACATCTAGTCTGTTCAGATGGTAATTGGAAAGATGAGTTTGCCTTTAACGCTCTCTGCATCCCCCAGAGCCTTGCTGCAGGGGTCATCTCTGTCGTCAAGGTCCTAGGGACCTTTAATTATGCCTTTTGTCGCTTAGACGGATGCCAGGCATTCATCCAGTTCGGATCGCTGTTCCTGAAAAGTGGATGTGAGGTCTCCATACCCCACGTCTGGAGAGGAGGCTTCAGGGATTTCGAACTGCGTGTCCAGAGTGGTGGGGAGGAGGAGGAGAGGTTTGCTTTCCACAGTGGGTATGTCAGGAAGGAGAACTTTCTGGGGGTTGCAGTCGGTGCTAGGTGTAGAAATAGCACAAGTCCTTCATGTTGGAATTTGCGGCTCATGAGATGCTGGCAGACAGATGTACCGCTTGTCCAACAGCCTGGTCCCCAGGAGTCCGGGGTAATTTGCATGGATGCCCCCGTCCAAGGGTGCTTTACCGGAGGAAGCACAGTGGGGCTTGCTGCTGGCTGTTTCTCTCAGTGTGCAACGCCTTGTATTTTGGCGTCTCCCTCCATTTCTCAGCTTGGGACCTGGGTTCCAGGGGAGTTGAAAGATGAGGAAGCCGAAGTCCATTTGCTGGGTGACTCTTTGGTGCCGGTGCCTGTGTGTTCCGGTGCTTAACAGAAACCGCGCCTTACCTGGCATCCGTGTTGTCCTTGTTTTATCGATGAGAAAACAGAAGGGCAGAGGGATTTAATTCAAGGTGAAACCCCAGCTGTAGAGTGGGCAGGGAGCCAGGTGGGTCTGTCTCCAGAGACTGTGTTTTCGGGCGCTTGGGATGCTGCGTGGGGTTACCAAAGACCCTCGCATTCTGTCTTCCTCCCTAGTCTTCAGAGTCGAATTGGCTGCAGACTGAGCTTGACTGGAGTTAATTCCTTCAGCTTTCCTTATTACATTCTGAACCTGAGCCATAATGATGTGGCCTCGGTAGGAGAGTGTGCGAGCTCTCTCCCACGCTGTCCCCAGGGCTTGGCTGTCTCCAGTTGAGGGCCGGGAGGTTTACCAACCCCGTGGACCTCACTCAGCCCATTGCCTTTAATTGGGGGGGTGCTGACGCTGGCTCCTCTGACAGGCACGTCCCCTGTTTCCGTTTTAGATTTGCAGAGTTGCTGACTTTTAGGCGACACACAAAATGTGCCCCTCTGTGTGTCATAGACACTCATAGCCTTGCTGTACACACACACACACACACACACACACACACAAACGCTCAGTTCCCTGGTTTTCAACTGCTGTTGTAAATTGCTATTTTAAATTTCAGCAAGTGGAATAATAGCAGAGTGATCATCTCCAGTAAATGCTGTTGGTCTTTGTAAAGAATGGCTTGTTCAGAGGATTTATGATTTATGGGGGACACAGCTGGTGACCAGCAGAGCTGTAGGAATGTGTGCTCTCCTGGGCCGGGGAGAGCTGGAGATGAAAAGGGCCTAGAGCTGGCACAAAAGCAAATAAGCATCATAATTTATATGAAGCCTGGCTCTTGGGTCCCGGTGAGATGTATGCATCAGTAACAGCTTTTTGATGTGAGCATAACTGTCGATTGGTTCCTACTGTCTCCCTGTATCTCAAGGACCGGGGATGGTAAGAAATTACTTGAAAACGCAGTCCTGTAATCTGTGGTGGTATTACACGTATTTTGACAAGCAGTTCACTAGCATTTAAACCTGAAACTCTGCTAATCACCCACCTAAATTGATCCACAAGAGGTCCGTGAGCGCGAGAACAAAGATTCCTCCCTCTTCCTTTTTGCTGAGTCTGCTCCCCTTCCCCAAAGTCTATGAGGTTTTTTCCATTCTTGGGTTTTATTTCCCTGGCATCTTGCAAGTTCCTTCGTCTCAGTGATGGCTTTGCCTCCCTGCCTGTTGCTCCTTCCCCTGCTCCTGCCGTGCGGGGGGGGGGGGGGGGGGG